>NC_092228.1:1255761-1285761 GCF_036320965.1 Panulirus ornatus
CATGTATGTATAGATGTGTGTATATGAGTGGATGGCATGTATGTATACATGTGTGTATATGAGTGGATGGCATGTATGTATACATGTGTGTATATGAGTGGATGGCATGTATGTATACATGTGTGTATATGAGTGGATGGCATGTATGTATACATGTGTGTATATGAGTGGATGGCATGTATGTATAGATGTGTGTATATGAGTGGATGGCATGTATGTATACATGTGTGTATATGAGTGGATGGCATGTATGCATAGATGTGTGTATATGAGTGGATGGCATGTATGTATACATGTGTGTATATGAGTGGATGGCATGTATGTATACATGTGTGTATATGAGTGGATGGCATGTATGTATACATGTGTGTATATGAGTGGATGGCATGTATGTATAGATGTGTGTATATGAGTGGATGGCATGTATGTATAGATGTGTGTATATGAGTGGATGGCATGTATGTATAGATGTGTGTATATGAGTGGATGGCATGTATGTATACATGTGTGTATATGAGTGGATGGCATGTATGTATAGATGTGTGTATATGAGTGGATGGCATGTATGTATAGATGTGTGTATATGAGTGGATGGGTCTTTCTTCGTGGGTTTCCGGCCGCAATCTCGGTCGCTAATGGTACATTCTTTTCAAAATACAGTTTCGTCAGAAGGATTGTTTCCTCATTTTCGTGTCCAACAGTTGTGTGAAAAAGGACAAGGAAGAAGCACTCATGCTTTTGGACGTCTCTTCAAAATTCCTTTTTAAAGAAGTGGATCCTAGGAAGAGGGGAGGAGAAGTGGGTCCTAGGAAGAGGGAAGAAGTGGGTCTAGGAAGAGGGAAGGAGAAGTGGGTCCTAGGAAGAGGGGAGGAGAAGTGGGTCCTAGGAAGAGGGGAGGAGAAGTGGGTGTTGTGAAGAGGGGAGGAGAAATTGGTCTTGGGGAGAGGGAAACAAGTCTCCACAGTAACCATTATAATAATAACAAATAAAAAAATCCCCTGATTATTTTCTTTTGTAACCTACCACTACCACTACTACTACTATTTCACACAGACACACACACACATACACACGGGCCTCCGTGTTGCCACCTAACAATTTAAGATTCGTGATCCGAGTTACTAGAAGCCAGTGTCTCACTGGCAAACCCAGCTGTTCATCCTCCCCTTTGGGGATGGCCCATGAATGGGCATCTGGAGTAGACTGGGTGTGTGTTTATACACATACAGTTGAAATATAGTATCATCACAAGGTTAACACACGAGGAAACACCAATGTAAAACTCTTCCCGCAAGACGACACCGCAATACTCATATATATACATATATATATATATATATATATATATATATATATATATATATATATATATATATATATATATATATATATATATATTCAACAAACCTTCAAAATACTCACTCCATCTTCTCACATCACCACTACTTGTAATCACCTCCCCATTAGCGCCCTTCACTGAAGTTCCCATTTGCTCTCTTGTCTTACGCACTTTATTTACCTCCTTCCAGAACATCTTATTATTCTCCCTAATATTTAATGATACTCTCTCACCCCAATTCTCATTTGCCCTCTTTTTCACCTCTTGCACCTTTCTCTTGACCTCCTGCCTCTTTCTTTTATACATCTCCCACTCATTTGCATTTTTTCCCTGCAAAAATCGTCCTAATGCCTCTCTCTTCTCTTTCACTAATAATCTTACTTCTTCATCCCACCACTCACTACCCTTTCTAATCAACACACCTCCCACGCTTCTCATGCCACAAGCATCTTTTGCGCAAGCCATCACTGCTTCCCTAAATACATCCCATTCCTCCCCCACTCCCCTTACCTCCTTTGTTCTCACCTTTTTCCATTCTGTACTCAGTCTCTCCTGGTACTTCCTCACACAAGTCTCCTTCCCAAGCTCACTTACTCTCACCACCCTCTTCACCCCAACATTCACTCATCTTTTCTGAAAACCCATACAAATCTTCACCTTCGCCTCCACAAGATAATGATCAGACATCCCTCCAGTTGCACCTCTCAGCATATTAACATCCAAAAGTCTCTCTTTCGCGCGCCTGTCAATTAACACGTAATCCAATAATGCTCTCTGGCCATCTCTCCTACTTACATACGTATACTTATGTATATCTCGCTTTTTAAACCAGATATTCCCAATCACCAGTCCTTTTTCAGATCATAAATCTACAAGCTCCTCACCATTTCCATTTACAACACTGAACACCTCATGTATACCAATTATTCCCTCAACTGCCACATTACTCACCTTTGCATTCAAATCACCCATCACTATAACCCGGTCTTGTGCATCAAAATCACTAACACAATCATTCAGCTGCTCCCAAAACACTTGCCTCTCATGATCTTTCTTCTCATGCCCAGGTGCATATGCACCAATAATCACCCATCTCTCTCCATCAACTTTCAGTTTTACCCATATTAATCTAGAATTTACATTCTTACATTCTATCACATACTCCCACAACTCCTGTTGAAGGTTTGTTGAATGTGTTTGATGATAGAGTGGCAGATATAGGGTATTTTGGTCGAGGTGGTGTGCAAAGTGAGAGGGTTAGGGAAAATGATTTGGTAAACAGAGAAGAGGTAGTAAAAGCTTTGCGGAAGATGAAAGCCGGCAAGGCAGCAGGTTTGGATGGTATTGCAGTGGAATTTATTAAAAAAGGGGGTGACTGTATTGTTGACTGGTTGGTAAGGTTATTTAATGTATGTATGATTCATGGTGAGGTGCCTGAGGATTGGCGGAATGCTTGCATTGTGCCAGTGTACAAAGGCAAAGGGGATAAGAGTGAGTGCTTAAATTACAGAGGTATAAGTTTTTTGAGTATTCCTGGTAAATTATATGGGAGGGTATTGATTGAGAGGGTGAAGGCATGTACAGAGCATCAGATTGGGGAAGAGCAGTGTGGTTTCAGAAGTGGTAGAGGATGTGTGGATCAGGTGTTTGCTTTGAAGAATATATGTGAGAAATACTTAGAAAAGCAAATGGATTTGTATGTAGCATTTATGGATCTGGAGAAGGCATATGATAGAGTTGATAGAGATGCTCTGTGGAAGGTACTAAGAGTACATGGTGTGGGAGACAAGTTGTTTGAAGCAGTGAAAAGTTTTTATCGAGGATGTAAGGCATGTGTACGTGTAGGAAGAGAGGAAAGTGATTGGTTCTCAGTGAATGTAGGTTTGCGGCAGGGGTGTATGATGTCTCCATGGTTGTTTAATTTGTTTATGGATGGGGTTGTTAGGGAGGTGAATGCAAGAGTTTTGGAAAGAGGGGCAAGTATGAAGTCTGTTGGGGATAAGAGAGCTTGGGAAGTGAGTCAGTTGTTGTTCCCTGATGATACAGCGCTGGTGGCTGATTCATGTGAGAAACTGCAGAAGCTGGTGACTGAGTTTGGTAAAGTGTGTGAAAGAAGAAAGTTAAGAGTAAATGTGAATAAGAGCAACGTTATTAGGTACAGTAGGGTTGAGGGTCAAGTCAATTGGGAGGTAAGTTTCAATGGAGAAAGACTGGAGGAAGTAAAGTGTTTTAGATATCTGGGAGTGGATCTGGCAGCGGATGGAACCATGGAAGCGAAAGTGGATCATAGGGTGGGGGAGGGGGCGAAAGTCCTGGGAGCCTTGAAGAATGTGTGGAAGTCGAGAACATTATCTCAGAAAGCAAAAATGGGTATGTTTGAAGGAATAGTGGTTCCAACAATGTTGTATGGTTGCGAGGCGTGGGCTATGGATAGAGTTGTGCGCAGGAGGGTGGATGTGCTGGAAATGAGATGTTTGAGGACAATATGTGGTGTGAGGTGGTTTAATCGAGTAAGTAATGTAAGGGTAAGAGAGATGTGTGGAAATAAAAAGAGCGTGGTTGAGAGAGCAGAAGAGGGTGTTTTGAAATGGTTTGGGCACATGGAGAGAATGAGTGAGGAAAGATTGACCAAGAGTATATATGTGTCGGAGGTGGAGGGAACGAGGAGAAGGGGGAGACCAAATTGGAGGTGGAAAGATGGAGTGAAAAAGATTTTTAGTGATCGGGGCCTAAACATGCAGGAGGGTGAAAGGCGGGCAAGGAATAGAGTGAATTGGATCGATGTGGTAAACCGGGGTCGACGTGCTGTCAATGGATTGAATCAGGGCACGTGAAGCGTCTGGGGTAAACCATGGAACGTTCTGTGAGGCCTGGATGTGGAAAGGGAGCTGTGGTTTCGGGCATTATTACATGACAGTTAGAGACTGAGTGTGAACGAATGGGGCCTTTGTTGTCTTTTCCTAGCGCTACTTCGCACACATGAGGGGGGAGGGGGATGTTATTCCATGTGTGACGAGGTGGCGAATGGAATAAATAAGGGCAGACAGTATGAATTATGTACATGTGTATATATGTATATGTCTGTGTGTGTCTATATATGTGTACATTGAGATGTATAGGTATGTATATTTGCGTGTGTGGACGTGTATGTATATACATGTGTATGGGGGTGGGTTGGGCCATTTCTTTCGTCTGTTTCCTTGCGCTACCTCGCAAATGCGGGAGACAGCGACAAAGCAAAATAAATATAACGTATGAATATATATATATATATATATATATATATATATATATATATATATATATATATATATATATATATATATATACATATATATATATATATATATATATATATATATATATATATATATATATATATATATATATATACTTAGTCGCTCTCTCCCGCGTTAGCGAGGTAGCACATGGAAACAGACGACAGAATAGCCCAACCCACCCCCATACACATGTATATACATATACGCCAACACATGCACATATACATATCTATACATTTCAATGTCTACAAACATGGCCATATACATACATAAACATGTACACATCCTTACTTGCTGCCTTCATCCATTCTCATCGCCACCCCGCCAAACATGAAATGGCACCCACCTCCCCCGCGCGATGTAGCGCCAGGAAAAAAAACAAAGGCCACATTCGTTTACACTGTCTCTAGCTGTCATGTGTAATGCACCGAAACCACGGCTCCTTTTCTACACACACACACACACACACACACACACACACATACACATATTTCCAACGGGGGGCTGGAAATCCCCCCTCTCGGTTTTTTTTAATTTTCCAAAAGAAGGAACAGAGAAGGGGGCCAGGTGAGGATATTCCCTCAAAGGCCCAGTCCTCTGTTCTTAACGCTACCTCGCTAACACGGGAAACGGCGAATAGCTTCAAAGAAATATATATATATATATATATATATATATATATATATATATATATATATATATATATATATATATATATATATATGCAGCCTCGGTGCATTACACATTACATATGAGAGCTGTGTGTGTGTGTGTGTTGTATCACCGTAGCTACAGAACAGTATAGGCTAAGAATATTACCCAACAGTTACCCCTCCCTCACATCATGCTCATCTGCCAGTGGAACTGGCTTCGGAACATGAGTTGTGTCTTCCACTGTCACTACAGACGTAGCCATAGCATCATTCAAGATCTCTGCCATGGCTTCGTTGTCTTGAAAAGTCACCATTTTTCGTAATTAACGAAACATTTGACTAGGTAATGAATGACTCTTCCTTCTATTGTAACTATAAAATTCATTAGGGCTTATTTTGCACTTTTCAGAAATCAATGTTTCATGATTACGTTTACTGTCATGTACGAGTCTCTTAGTTTACTTGTTTGCTCTATCATGTAGGTAATGGTCTTTCTGAGTGTCTTATGTCCTGCTTTCTCATGCAACAGACGTTTTCTTATTTCATCGTTCTACTGTTTTTGCTCCATTCAGGAAAATGATCATCTACGCAGACATGTATGGTCTCTCTACCAATTTGAAAGTTTTACTGAAGTTTTTCCTAGATATTTCCATAGCGTTTTCATGGGTGATTTCATCCCAGACTAGCCTGACGTGAGTCATGTAATGATGAACAGAATTTGAAAGTAAAATCATGTGCTCTTTCGCGACATTCGTGTTGGCCACCACTATGTACATGTAGTGTTGGCCACCACTATGTACATGTAGTGTTGGCCACCACTATGTACATGTAGTGTTGGCCACCACTATGTACATGTAGTGTTGGCCACCACTATGTACATGTAGTGTTGGCCACCACTATGTACATGTAGTGTTGGCCACCACTATGTACATGTAGTGTTGGCCACCACTATGTACATGTAGTGTTGGCCACCACTATGTACATGTAGTGTTGGCCACCACTATGTACATGTAGTGTTGGCCACCACTATGTACATGTAGTGTTGGCCACCACTATGTACATGTAGTGTTGGCCACCACTATGTACATGTAGTGTGTAAAGTTACCACACAAGTGATCTGACGGTGATAAAGTGTACCAGACGTTTCTTCAACTTATCAGTATTACCGACCCTTCATTTGTGGCTAAAAGTTAATCAAATACGTTTGGTCACGAGTACGTTTCTCAAGTAATTGCGTTGGGTAATACCAAGTAAACCTAAGTAGAGCCAGCTGCTCCCTGAGTACTGGAGAGAGAAAAACACACAACTATATGTTAACATTTGATCGAATATTGTCCATCGTAAATTTTTGCTGAGTGATCATAAAGTATCAGGTCTACCTGTGTGCATGAGACCTAACTAAATGTCCTAATGTTGTTATCTTCCGGATCTTATCTTTAATGTCTACAAAAATGACGTTGATATCGATAGCTACATCATTCAACACAGGATTAAGATGAGCTTTAACTAAGAGCGTCACCACCGTCAACATTGTTTCCTCGTATCACTGGCAAGTTGTGTGGACCATGGATGGATATGGTACTCGGCAGTATATCTACATTTGTGATATCTAACGAAGATTCAGAATTATCTATCATACTAATCTTCTAATGCAACTGTCTCGGCTAAAGTGTTGTTATATATGCTTTATGTATTACCATAAATACTGTGATGTGTGTGTGTGTGTGTGTGTGTTTCACTGACACGTGAGGATAAGTGGTGACAGTAAAGCGTGATGCCTCCCTACTACAAGGGCTATGATATTTTTTTTTCTTTCCCTCCCACAACACCTGCAGGTCCACTAAGGTGCCTCACAAAACGCAGTTTGCAGATTGTTCAAAAAACATTGCGTTCTTTGTAAACATATCAGGACGCATGTAAGAATGCTGCCACAAAATGACCATTTGTACTCCTCCTGGAAACAAGGTCTAACTAATCTATTATCAAGCGGTACGTCCTACCTTACTTTCTGCTTAACAACAAAACTCGTCTTGATCATGTTAACCTATACATCAAAACATCACTTCTTTCTCCCTACATTAACGGGTTCTAGTTAAAGTGTTGCTACTGTCAAACACACAGCCACCCACACAGTCTGTCAGTGACCAATGCGTCATTCATCGTAATAGCAGACAACACTCACCTACCTCAACAATTCACCCACCCCCCCAAAAAAAAAAAAATGACCATGACACTCCCGCTTACTGTTCTAGTAATGACGGCAGGTAAACCGCCATTAAGGAAGGTTTGGCTATGATGACGTAGCCTTTGGCCAGAATCTTCATATGACCACCAAACCCTCCCGACCCTCAGCTTTTCACCAAGTGAATAAAGGGAAAGTTAAAGAGGGAAAACGTAAGAATAAAGAAATATTTGTGTATGATACGTGCCGTCTGACATGCCAGTCTTCCCTCATGTGCTACTACCTAGAGGGTCGACCTGCAGTATTTGGTTATCATAATAAAGTGTGTGGCAGGAGATGAATGGAGTTGGCGTCATTACTTTTTCAGTTTATTATGTAAGGTGGCTGATTCAGTAGGAGGCTGGCATCGCCTGCCTCCTTCCTGGCCCAGTGCCACGGGAGTTCCTATTCCAAGGGTACCCCCAACTCCATCCCCCTCCCCAAAACCTGCGCCAAAGACCCGATTCAGAGAATACGAGAGTGGAGAACTGGCGTCATTCACGTCTCCAAGTTACTCATACACATTATCTCACCTCGTGGAATTATGGCATAACCTGTACCTTCTCATATTCTGCTCTGCTCAGACTGTATTGCCTCTAACAATACTTTACTAACGGATCAAAAGTCAACACAGTACTTTTCTTTTTCATTGACAAGGAGATACACTAGAATACGATATATATATATATATATATATATATATATATATATATATATATATATATATATATATATATTATCCCTGGGGATAGGGGAGAAAGAATACTTCCCACGTATTCCCTGCGTGTCGTAGAAGGCTACTAAAAGGGAAGGGAGCGGGGGGCTGGAAATCCTCCCCTCTCATTTTTTTTCAATTTTCCAAAAGAAGGAACAGAGAAGGGGGCCAGGTGAGGATATTCCCTCCAAGGCCCAGTCCTCTGTTCCTGGCGCTACCTCGCTGATGCGGGAAATGGCGAATAGTATGAAGGAAGGATATATATATATATATATATATATATATATATATATATATATATATATATATATATATATATATATATATATATATATTATTATTATTATTATTATTATTATTATACTTTGTCGCTGTCTCCCGCGTCAGCGAGGAAGCGCAAGGAAACAGACAAAAGAATGGCCCAACCCACCCACATACCCATGTATGGAAAGGATCACAATTTTGCGCGTGATCAAGATATTCCTATAATTCCACGGGGAAAATGATACACGATAAGTTCCCAAGTGCACTTTCGTGTAATAATCACATCATCAGGGGAGACACAAGAGAGAAATATAACAGTCAGCTGATATACAACGAAGAGACGTAGCTAGGACGCCATTTGGTAAACATGTGATAGACAATCGCATGTTTACTAAATGGTATATATACATATATATATATATATATATATATATATATATATATATATATAAGTTTTTATCGAGGATGTAAGGCATGTGTACGTGTAGGAAGAGAGGAAAGTGATTGGTTCTCAGTGAATGTAGGTTTGCGGCAGGGGTGTGTGATGTCTCCATGGTTGTTTAATTTGTTTATGGATGGGGTTGTAAAGGAGGTAAATGCAAGAGTCCTGGAAAGAGGGGCAAGTATGAAGTCTGTTGGGGATGAGAGAGCTTGGGAAGTGAGTCAGTTGTTGTTCGCTGATGATACAGCGCTGGTGGCTGATTCATGTGAGAAACTGCAGAAGCTGGTGACTGAGTTTGGTAAAGTGTGTGGAAGAAGAAAGTTGAGAGTAAATGTGAATAAGAGCAAGGTTATTAGGTACAGTAGGGGTGAGGGTCAAGCCAATTGGGAGGTGAGTTTGAATGGAGAAAAACTGGAGGAAGTGAAGTGTTTTAGATATCTGGGAGTGGATCTGTCAGCGGATGGAACCATGGAAGCGGAAGTGGATCATAGGGTGGGGGAGGGGGCGAAAATTTTGGGAGCCTTGAAAAATGTGTGGAAGTCGAGAACATTATCTCGGAAAGCAAAAATGGGTATGTTTGAGGGAATAGTGGTTCCAACAATGTTGTATGGTTGCGAGGCGTGGGCTATGGATAGAGATGTGCGCAGGAGGATGGATGTGCTGGAAATGAGATGTTTGAGGACAATGTGTGGTGTGAGGTGGTTTGATCGAGTAAGTAACGTAAGGGTAAGAGAGATGTGTGGAAATAAAAAGAGCGTGGTTGAGAGAGCAGAAGAGGGTGTTTTGAAATGGTTTGGGCACATGAAGAGAATGAGTGAGGAGAGATTGACCAAGAGGATATATGTGTCGGAGGTGGAGGGAACGAGGAGAAGAGGGAGACCAAATTGGAGGTGGAAAGATGGAGTGAAAAAGATTTTGTGTGATCGGGGCCTGAACATGCAGGAGGGTGAAAGGAGGGCAAGGAATAGAGTGAATTGGAGTCATGTGGTATACAGGGGTTGACGTGCTGTCAGTGGATTGAATCAAGGCATGTGAAGCGTCTGGGGTAAACCATGGAAAGCTGTGTAGGTATGTATATTTGCGTGTGTGGACGTGTGTATGTACATGTGTATGGGGGGGGGGGGGGGGGGGGGTTGGGCCATTTCTTTCGTCTGTTTCCTTGCGCTACCTCGCAAACGCGGGAGACAGCGACAAAGTATAAAAAAAAAAAAAAAAAAAAAAATATATATATATATATATATATATATATATATATATATATATATATATATATATATATTTATATATCAGAAAAATTGTAACAATTAATATGTTTAAAGAATGTAATCAAGTAAACAAAAGAATCTATTTATACCTATGTGCTTCAAATATTATCGTAACAAATATATCTTTTTTTTTTCTTTTCAGCGGAGGTGGGGGGAAGCTCGAAAATACATTGTAAATCTAAGGCTCTCCAGTTACTTTTCTTTTTATAAACTAAAATGATGAGAGGCGTGGGAGGTCGAGGAAGATGTGTTATCTTGTGAGGAAGGCGTGGGTAGGTCGAGGAATGTGTGGGTAGGTTTGAGGGGTCAAGGAAAAGGAAAGGGGTGTATTACTACCTGAAGACATTGCAAAGCATTTTATGGTCCTTCGACATTTTTTTTTTAAGATGAGACAAGGAAAGACGGCCATTAATAATCATAAAAGATCAAAATCTGTCAATCTATTTTATGTTTGTGCACCATCAACCACAGTTGAGTGAAATATCTGTACAGACAGAGAATATCTATTTTTACAGCTTACTATATCGTCAATATTACGATACGCTTGATTCTTGATAACGAGTGAAATTACACCGCTTCAAACGTTACGCTTTATTCAGGATCACAAGTAAGTACTTAGTTACCACTTCACACCTACTATTTTTGTTACTTTACATCCACGGAGCAAAAATACGGCTAACATTGTAGGCTAGTGCTAAGCTAACATAAAGCTAGGCTAAAACTAACAATGTTGGAACTAGGCTAGTGCTAAGCTAACAACGCCAACCTAAAACTAGCTAACATAATTAGTTAGCACGAAGCTAACATAATGCTAAGGGAGAACTAGGCTAACAAAATGCTAAGCTAGTAATAGGCTAACAAAATACTAAGCTAAAACTAAGCTAGCAAAACATTGAAAGGTTAATAATAAGCTAACAAAATACTGAGACAGGACTTAGCTACCGAAATGCTTGGCTAGTACGAGACTAACATTAAAAAGACTAGCGATAATTAAGAGGCAGACTAACAATATCTGTGAATGTCAGGCAAGCATCATGCGTCCATGATATCAAAACTGATTTATCGACTAAAAACCAGCACTGGGCTAGCAATAACTATCAACATTATATTATATGGATAAGGTTACATCAGTGTTTCATATCACGTTTAAAGTTGAATTACCGTTAACTACTGAATCAACACTATCTTTCCCTCTTCCTATACTCTCTCTGTCCTTAAGTCTAAAGGTCTACTAACACCAGCGAAGCCCTACTTCTACATTTTTCTCTGCTTCTATCGACCGACTTGGCCTTTGGCCTTTGGCCTGAAGACGTTTCTGCCCGTGACATTTCGGTCACTGTAGAAATAAAACAATTTCTAAACAATAAAATGCAGTTAAAATAAAACCGTTAGTTGTTGTCCCACTCTATGAATTTAGCAGCATATACAAACTAAAAGCAATGTTTTTGTAAAATCATACTGTGTTTTAAAACTATTTTACAAATCATTAAGACTGAAAGAAAAATAAAATAAAAAATCGCTAACTAAACAAATCCCAAGCTTTCACCTCTAACTGTTGTATTGTAAAGCAATTACGTTAGGCTCCTTTACGATTACTTTAACAGTTTGTTAAAATACTTACGTCTTTAACCTAGCATTATCTGCGACAAAGACTACGTAATAAATAATAATAATAGCAGCAATCAGCTTACAGTTCTAAGATACGTCCCAACGAGGCAGTTAGGGGTGTTTAAGGCTGTAGTTTCACAAGTAGATGATCATGTTTCATACTAAATACATGAGGCAAATTCTCACCAATACATAAAGCGATTATTTAACTCTTACTATACTCCATTATAATGATACAACGATATCATAATAGCGTACCATGAAAGGGGAATTACCAAGTCCTCTGTCGTCAGCATGGATCCACGTGGAGTCAACACAACGCGTTATGCCCATCACACCACAGCCGTTCATAATCGTCTACGATAATACGGATATCAGTCAAAGGTTCTATGTTCAACTGATACTTCACATCTCCACCTTGAAGTACCCAATTTACCACGACCACGCACAAAAAACAAAACTTAAACTCTAAACTTCCTCGTATGCAGACTGTCAACAACACAGCTCCACACGATGTTTGGTTACTGGCAGAAATACGTATTTTCCTGCACAATTTTACATTTTTTTCTAAATTTAAAGCTGATAATTTTTGAGAAGCTTAAAAATATCTATGATATTTAAAACATATGAAAATAAACTTAAAAGATCATAGAAAAGATGTATTATAACCAATACATCTTTTAAAAGGCCTGAAGCAGCTGATTGTTTGACAACTGACATTTGAATGTAAGGCGGGAACTTGCGACTCTTGGCAGAAACATAACTATTATTTCATATATATATATATATATATATATATATATATATATATATATATATATATATATATATATATATATACACTATATATACACTATATATACACTACATATATATATATACATATATATATATATATATATTTTTTTTTTTTTTTTTTTTTTATACTTTGTCGCTGTCTCCCGCGTTTGCGAGGTAGCGCAAGGAAACAGACGAAAGAAATGGCCCAACCCCCCCCCCCATACACATGTACATACACACGTCCACACACGCAAATATACATACCTACACAGCTTTCCATGGTTTACCCCAGACGCTTCACATGCCTTGATTCACTCCACTGACAGCACGTCAACCCCTGTATACCACATCGCTCCAATTCACTCTATTCCTTGCCCTCCTTACACCCTCCTGCATGTTCAGGCCCCGATCACACAAAATCTTTTTCACTCCATCTTTCCACCTCCAATTTGGTCTCCCTCTTCTCCTCGTTCCCTCCACCTCCGACACATATATCCTCTTGGTCAATCTTTCCTCACTCATTCTCTCCATGTGACCAAACCATTTCAAAACACCCTCTTCTGCTCTCTCAACCACGCTCTTTTTATTTCCACACATCTCTCTTACCCTTACGTTACTTACTCGATCAAACCACCTCACACCACACATTGTCCTCAAACATCTCATTTCCAGCACATCCATCCTCCTGCGCACAACTCTATCCATAGCCCACGCCTCGCAACCATACAACATTGTTGGAACCACTATTCCTTCAAACATACCCATTTTTGCTTTCCGAGATACTGTTCTCGACTTCCACACATTTTTCAAGGCTCCCAAAATTTTCGCCCCCTCCCCCACCCTATGATCCACTTCCGCTTCCATGGTTCCATCCGCTGACAGATCCACTCCCAGATATCTAAAACACTTCACTTCCTCCAGTTTTTCTCCATTCAAACTCACCTCCCAATTGACTTGACCCTCAACCCTACTGTACCTAATAACCTTGCTCTTATTCACATTTACTCTTAACTTTCTTCTTCCACACACTTTACCAAACTCAGTCACCAGCTTCTGCAGTTTCTCACATGAATCAGCCACCAGCGCTGTATCATCAGCGAACAACAACTGACTCACTTCCCAAGCTCTCTCATCCCCAACAGACTTCATACTTGCCCCTCTTTCCAGGACTCTTGCATTTACCTCCCTAACAACCCCATCCATAAACAAATTAAACAACCATGGAGACATCACACACCCCTGCCGCAAACCTACATTCACTGAGAACCAATATATATATATATATGATATATGATACATATGATATATATGATATATATGATACAGCGCTGGTGGCTGATTCATGTGAGAAACTGCAGAAGCTGGTGACTGAGTTTGGTAAAGTGTGTGGAAGAAGAAAGTTAAGAGTAAATGTGAATAAGAGCAAGGTTATTAGGTACAGTAGGGTTGAGGGTCAAGTCAATTGGGAGGTGAGTTTGAATGGAGAAAAACTGGAGGAAGTGAAGTGTTTTAGATATCTGGGAGTGGATCTGGCAGCGGATGGAACCATGGAAGCGGAAGTGGATCATAGGGTGGGGGAGGGGGCGAAAATTCTGGGGGCCTTGAAGAATGTGTGGAAGTCGAGAACATTATCTCGGAAAGCAAAAATGGGTATGTTTGAAGGAATAGTGGTTCCAACAATGTTGTATGGTTGCGAGGCGTGCACTATGGATAGAGTTGTGCGCAGGAGGATGGATGTGCTGGAAATGAGATGTTTGAGGACAATGTGTGGTGTGAGGTGGTTTGATCGAGTGAGTAACGTAAGGGTAAGAGAGATGTGTGGAAATAAAAAGAGCGTAGTTGAGAGAGCAGAAGAGGGTGTTTTGAAGTGGTTTGGGCACATGGAGAGAATGAGTGAGGAAAGATTGACCAAGAGGATATATGTGTCGGAGGTGGAGGGAACGAGGAGAAGAGGGAGACCAAATTGGAGGTGGAAAGATGGAGTGAAAAAGATTTTGTGTGATCGGGGCCTGAACATGCAGGAGGGTGAAAGGAGGGCAAGGAATAGAGTGAATTGGAGCGATGTGGTATACCGGGGTTGACGTGCTGTCAGTGGATTGAATCAAGGCATGTGAAGCGTCTGGGGTAAACCATGGAAAGCTGTGTAGGTATGTATATTTGCGTGTGTGGACGTATGTATATACATGTGTATGGGGGGGGTTGGGCCATTTCTTTCGTCTGTTTCCTTGCGCTACCTCGCAAACGCGGGAAACAGCGACAAAGTATAAAAAATATATATATATATATATATATATATATATATATATATATATATATATATATATATATATATATATATATATATATATATATATATATATATATATATGTTGTTAGAAGCAGTGAAAAGTTTTTATCGAGGATGTAAGGCATGTGTACGTGTAGGAAGAGAGGAAAGTGATTGGTTCTCAGTGAATGTAGGTTTGCGGCAGGGGTGTATGATGTCTCCATGGTTGTTTAATTTGTTTATGGATGGGGTTGTTAGGGAGGTAAATGCAAGAGTTTTGGAAAGAGGGGCAAGTATGAAGTCTGTTGGGGATGAGAGAGCTTGGGAAGTGAGTCAGTTGTTGTTCGCTGATGATACAGCGCTGGTGGCTGATTCATGTGAGAAACTGCAGAAGCTGGTGACTGAGTTTGGTAAAGTGTGTGAAAGAAGAAAGTTAAGAGTAAATGTGAATAAGAGCAAGGTTATTAGGTACAGTAGGGTTGAGGGTCAATTCAATTGGGAGGTGAGTTTGAATGGAGAAAAACTGGAGGAAGTGAAGTGTTTTAGATATCTGGGAGTGGATCTGGCAGCGGATGGAACCATGGAAGCGAAAGTGGATCATAGGGTGGGGGAGGGGGCGAAAATTCTGGGAGCCTTGAAGAATGTGTGGAAGTCGAGAACATTATCTCGGAAAGCAAAAATGGGTATGTTTGAAGGAATAGTGGTTCCAACAATGTTGCATGGTTGCGAGGCGTGGACTATGGATAGAGTTGTGCGCAGGAGGATGGATGTGCTGGAAATGAGATGTTTGAGGACAATGTGTGGTGTGAGGTGGTTTGATCGAGTAAGTAACGTAAGGGTAAGAGAGATGTGTGGAAATAAAAAGAGCGTGGTTGAGAGAGCAGAAGAGGGTGTTTTGAAATGGTTTGGGCACATGGAGAGAATGAGTGAGGAAAGATTGACCAAGAGAATATATGTGTCGGAGGTGGAGGGAACGAGGAGAAGAGGGAGACCAAATTGGAGGTGGAAAGATGGAGTGAAAAAGATTTTGTGTGATCGGGGCCTGAACATGCAGGAGGGTGAAAGGAGGGCAAAGAATAGAGGCGTGGGAGGTCGAGGAAGATGTGTTATCTTGTGAGGAAGGCGTGGGTAGGTCGAGGAATGTGTGGGTAGGTTTGAGGGGTCAAGGAAAAGGAAAGGGGTGTATTACTACCTGAAGACATTGCAAAGCATTTATGGTCCTGACATTTTTTTTTTTAAGATGAGACAAGGAAAGACGGCCATTAATAATCATAAAAGATCAAAATCTGTCAATCTATTTTATGTTTGTGCACCATCAACCACAGTTGAGTGAAATATCTGTACAGACAGAGAATATCTATTTTTACAGCTTACTATATCGTCAATATTACGATACGCTTGATTCTTGATAACGAGTGAAATTACACCGCTTCAAACGTTACGCTTTATTCAGGATCACAAGTAAGTACTTAGTTACCACTTCACACCTACTATTTTTGTTACTTTACATCCACGGAGCAAAAATACGGCTAACATTGTAGGCTAGTGCTAAGCTAACATAAAGCTAGGCTAAAACTAACAATGTTGGAACTAGGCTAGTGCTAAGCTAACAACGCCAACCTAAAACTAGCTAACATAATTAGTTAGCACGAAGCTAACATAATGCTAAGGGAGAACTAGGCTAACAAAATGCTAAGCTAGTAATAGGCTAACAAAATACTAAGCTAAAACTAAGCTAGCAAAACATTGAAAGGTTAATAATAAGCTAACAAAATACTGAGACAGGACTTAGCTACCGAAATGCTTGGCTAGTACGAGACTAACATTAAAAAGACTAGCGATAATTAAGAGGCAGACTAACAATATCTGTGAATGTCAGGCAAGCATCATGCGTCCATGATATCAAAACTGATTTATCGACTAAAAACCAGCACTGGGCTAGCAATAACTATCAACATTATATTATATGGATAAGGTTACATCAGTGTTTCATATCACGTTTAAAGTTGAATTACCGTTAACTACTGAATCAACACTATCTTTCCCTCTTCCTATACTCTCTCTGTCCTTAAGTCTAAAGGTCTACTAACACCAGCGAAGCCCTACTTCTACATTTTTCTCTGCTTCTATCGACCGACTTGGCCTTTGGCCTTTGGCCTGAAGACGTTTCTGCCCGTGACATTTCGGTCACTGTAGAAATAAAACAATTTCTAAACAATAAAATGCAGTTAAAATAAAACCGTTAGTTGTTGTCCCACTCTATGAATTTAGCAGCATATACAAACTAAAAGCAATGTTTTTGTAAAATCATACTGTGTTTTAAAACTATTTTACAAATCATTAAGACTGAAAGAAAAATAAAATAAAAAATCGCTAACTAAACAAATCCCAAGCTTTCACCTCTAACTGTTGTATTGTAAAGCAATTACGTTAGGCTCCTTTACGATTACTTTAACAGTTTGTTAAAATACTTACGTCTTTAACCTAGCATTATCTGCGACAAAGACTACGTAATAAATAATAATAATAGCAGCAATCAGCTTACAGTTCTAAGATACGTCCCAACGAGGCAGTTAGGGGTGTTTAAGGCTGTAGTTTCACAAGTAGATGATCATGTTTCATACTAAATACATGAGGCAAATTCTCACCAATACATAAAGCGATTATTTAACTCTTACTATACTCCATTATAATGATACAACGATATCATAATAGCGTACCATGAAAGGGGAATTACCAAGTCCTCTGTCGTCAGCATGGATCCACGTGGAGTCAACACAACGCGTTATGCCCATCACACCACAGCCGTTCATAATCGTCTACGATAATACGGATATCAGTCAAAGGTTCTATGTTCAACTGATACTTCACATCTCCACCTTGAAGTACCCAATTTACCACGACCACGCACAAAAAACAAAACTTAAACTCTAAACTTCCTCGTATGCAGACTGTCAACAACACAGCTCCACACGATGTTTGGTTACTGGCAGAAATACGTATTTTCCTGCACAATTTTACATTTTTTTCTAAATTTAAAGCTGATAATTTTTGAGAAGCTTAAAAATATCTATGATATTTAAAACATATGAAAATAAACTTAAAAGATCATAGAAAAGATGTATTATAACCAATACATCTTTTAAAAGGCCTGAAGCAGCTGATTGTTTGACAACTGACATTTGAATGTAAGGCGGGAACTTGCGACTCTTGGCAGAAACATAACTATTATTTCATATATATATATATATATATATATATATATATATATATATATATATATATATATATATATATATATATACACTATATATACACTATATATACACTACATATATATATATACATATATATATATATATATTTTTTTTTTTTTTTTTTTTTTATACTTTGTCGCTGTCTCCCGCGTTTGCGAGGTAGCGCAAGGAAACACACGAAAGAAATGGCCCAACTCCCCCCCCCCATACACATGTACATACACACGTCCACACACGCAAATATACATACCTACACAGCTTTCCATGGTTTACCCCAGACGCTTCACATGCCTTGATTCACTCCACTGACAGCACGTCAACCCCTGTATACCACATCGCTCCAATTCACTCTATTCCTTGCCCTCCTTACACCCTCCTGCATGTTCAGGCCCCGATCACACAAAATCTTTTTCACTCCATCTTTCCACCTCCAATTTGGTCTCCCTCTTCTCCTCGTTCCCTCCACCTCCGACACATATATCCTCTTGGTCAATCTTTCCTCACTCATTCTCTCCATGTGACCAAACCATTTCAAAACACCCTCTTCTGCTCTCTCAACCACGCTCTTTTTATTTCCACACATCTCTCTTACCCTTACGTTACTTACTCGATCAAACCACCTCACACCACACATTGTCCTCAAACATCTCATTTCCAGCACATCCATCCTCCTGCGCACAACTCTATCCATAGCCCACGCCTCGCAACCATACAACATTGTTGGAACCACTATTCCTTCAAACATACCCATTTTTGCTTTCCGAGATACTGTTCTCGACTTCCACACATTTTTCAAGGCTCCCAAAATTTTCGCCCCCTCCCCCACCCTATGATCCACTTCCGCTTCCATGGTTCCATCCGCTGACAGATCCACTCCCAGATATCTAAAACACTTCACTTCCTCCAGTTTTTCTCCATTCAAACTCACCTCCCAATTGACTTGACCCTCAACCCTACTGTACCTAATAACCTTGCTCTTATTCACATTTACTCTTAACTTTCTTCTTCCACACACTTTACCAAACTCAGTCACCAGCTTCTGCAGTTTCTCACATGAATCAGCCACCAGCGCTGTATCATATATATCATATATATCATATGTATCATATATCATATATATATATATATATTGGTTCTCAGTGAATGTAGGTTTGCGGCAGGGGTGTGTGATGTCTCCATGGTTGTTTAATTTGTTTATGGATGGGGTTGTTAGGGAGGTAAATGCAAGAGTCCTGGAAAGAGGGGCAAGTATGAAGTCTGTTGGGGATGAGAGAGCTTGGGAAGTGAGTCAGTTGTTGTTCGCTGATGATACAGCGCTGGTGGCTGATTCATGTGAGAAACTGCAGAAGCTGGTGACTGAGTTTGGTAAAGTGTGTGGAAGAAGAAAGTTAAGAGTAAATGTGAATAAGAGCAAGGTTATTAGGTACAGTAGGGTTGAGGGTCAAGTCAATTGGGAGGTGAGTTTGAATGGAGAAAAACTGGAGGAAGTGAAGTGTTTTAGATATCTGGGAGTGGATCTGGCAGCGGATGGAACCATGGAAGCGGAAGTGGATCATAGGGTGGGGGAGGGGGCGAAAATTTTGGGAGCCTTGAAAAATGTGTGGAAGTCGAGAACAGTATCTCGGAAAGCAAAAATGGGTATGTTTGAAGGAATAGTGGTTCCAACAATGTTGTATGGTTGCGAGGCGTGCACTATGGATAGAGTTGTGCGCAGGAGGATGGATGTGCTGGAAATGAGATGTTTGAGGACAATGTGTGGTGTGAGGTGGTTTGATCGAGTGAGTAACGTAAGGGTAAGAGAGATGTGTGGAAATAAAAAGAGCGTAGTTGAGAGAGCAGAAGAGGGTGTTTTGAAGTGGTTTGGGCACATGGAGAGAATGAGTGAGGAAAGATTGACCAAGAGGATATATGTGTCGGAGGTGGAGGGAACGAGGAGAAGAGGGAGACCAAATTGGAGGTGGAAAGATGGAGTGAAAAAGATTTTGTGTGATCGGGGCCTGAACATGCAGGAGGGTGAAAGGAGGGCAAGGAATAGAGTGAATTGGAGCGATGTGGTATACCGGGGTTGACGTGCTGTCAGTGGATTGAATCAAGGCATGTGAAGCGTCTGGGGTAAACCATGGAAAGCTGTGTAGGTATGTATATTTGCGTGTGTGGACGTATGTATATACATGTGTATGGGGGGGGTTGGGCCATTTCTTTCGTCTGTTTCCTTGCGCTACCTCGCAAACGCGGGAAACAGCGACAAAGTATAAAAAAAAAATATATATATATATGTTGTTAGAAGCAGTGAAAAGTTTTTATCGAGGATGTAAGGCATGTGTACGTGTAGGAAGAGAGGAAAGTGATTGGTTCTCAGTGAATGTAGGTTTGCGGCAGGGGTGTATGATGTCTCCATGGTTGTTTAATTTGTTTATGGATGGGGTTGTTAGGGAGGTGAATGCAAGAGTTTTGGAAAGAGAGGCAAGTATTAAGCCTGTTGGGGATGAGAGAGCTTGGGAAGTGAGTCAGTTGTTGTTCGCTGATGATACAGCGCTGGTGGCTGATTCATGTGAGAAACTGCAGAAGCTGGTGACTGAGTTTGGTAAAGTGTGTGAAAGAAGAAAGTTAAGAGTAAATGTGAATAAGAGCAAGGTTATTAGGTACAGTAGGGTTGAGGGTCAATTCAATTGGGAGGTGAGTTTGAATGGAGAAAAACTGGAGGAAGTGAAGTGTTTTAGATATCTGGGAGTGGATCTGGCAGCGGATGGAACCATGGAAGCGAAAGTGGATCATAGGGTGGGGGAGGGGGCGAAAATTCTGGGAGCCTTGAAGAATGTGTGGAAGTCGAGAACATTATCTCGGAAAGCAAAAATGGGTATGTTTGAAGGAATAGTGGTTCCAACAATGTTGCATGGTTGCGAGGCGTGCACTATGGATAGAGTTGTGCGCAGGAGGATGGATGTGCTGGAAATGAGATGTTTGAGGACAATGTGTGGTGTGAGGTGGTTTGATCGAGTAAGTAACGTAAGGGTAAGAGAGATGTGTGGAAATAAAAAGAGCGTGGTTGAGAGAGCAGAAGAGGGTGTTTTGAAATGGTTTGGGCACATGGAGAGAATGAGTGAGGAAAGATTGACCAAGAGAATATATGTGTCGGAGGTGGAGGGAACGAGGAGAAGAGGGAGACCAAATTGGAGGTGGAAAGATGGAGTGAAAAAGATTTTGTGTGATCGGGGCCTGAACATGCAGGAGGGTGAAAGGAGGGCAAAGAATAGAGATAGGGGAGAAAGAATACTTGCCACGTATTCCCTGCGTGTCGTAGAAGGCGACTAAAAGGGAAGGGAGCGGGGGGCAGGAAATCCTCCCCTCTCGTTTTTTTTTTTTTTTTTTCCAAAAGAAGAAACAGAGAAGGGGGCCAGGAGAAGATATTCCCTCAAAGGCCCAGTCCTCTGTTCCTAACGCTACCTCGCTAACGCGGGAAATGGCGAATAGTTTAAAAGAAAGAAAAAATATATATTTATATATATATATATATAATATATATATATATATATATATATATATATATATATATATATTTTTTTTTTTTTTTTTTTTTTTTTTTCATACTATTCGCTATTTCCCGCGATAGCGAGGTAGCGTTAAGAACAGAGGACTGGGCCTTTGAGGGAATGTATTTGTTTGTTTGTGCGTGTGTGTGTATGTGTAATTAGATGAAATGTCATGATGGTGACACATGTGTTGTTTGTGTCCACAGCGAACACAACGCCGCAGGTGTCTGGCAACACAGTCCGTTGCCTAACCGTCCGCTCCCGCCTCGCCGTCTGGAAGAACAACGGTGCAGGCAACAACTCCGCGGTCGTACACGTACGTTACTCTCCAGTACTTATATGTGATGTAGCATATTCATAAGTATGAAACCATATGACCTCTGTTAGTATCTATGATCACACACGAGGGTGGGAAACACCTCACCAAAGGCTCCATGCACCCAGGTAACATTTACCCATAACACAATACACTCATCACGTAAGATGAAAATTGAATCTAAGACACTATAACCCTACGACATAGATAAGAACAAACACACACACACACACACACACACACACACACACACACACACACACACACACCACACGTCTGTTACATTACACCGCCAGAATACAGTGAAACTTGAAAGATCACACCAACACCTGCTACAACTGTCCCTTACGATGAAACATATCCGGTAAATGACAACAGTTACAGCAAGGAGCACCACCCTAGTGCAGCAGATGATAACCACTGGTACAGGAGAGGGCGAACCAGATAAGCTGTAGTTTCCCACCACCACTAACCTCTCCTCACTTTCCTCCCCCCCAGTACGTGTTCGAACCGCTGGAGGGATCGACTGGGATACTCCACCTGCACAGGATGATGCTGCAGAACCGCAACTTGGAGAACCTGCACATCTACGACATTAGCCGCGAGGAGTTCCGTAACCTGAGCTCCACGTACACATTCTCTCTCCTGGGAAGCAGCACCACCAGTACGTCCCTCGTGGTAGAGTACGGCCGGGGCGGGCCTCCCCTGTGCTGGAGTAGGGACAGGAGCAAAGCTCCTCATAGGCTGGGGGTAGACCCATGGGTGAAGGCATCCTCCTGCTGGGGTGGGGGAGACTAACACAGTGTGCGGGAGGGTAACTCATGATCGGCAAGTTAAAGGTTGGGGGTTGAGAGCTGGCAGAAAGTGGAGGCATGGGTGGGGAGTGGGTGGAGATTGGGTGAGGAGTTGGTGAGGATTGGGTGGGAAGTGGGTAGGGAGTGGGTGAGGAGTGGTCGGGGAGTAGGTGGGAAGTGGGTGGGGAGCATAAGAAAGGAAGGTAAAGGGAGAGAGGGACGATAGAGAGAGGGAAGGGTTGGCTGGGTTAGAAGCTAAGGTAAAGTTTCATATAAATGTTACATCATTTGTAGCTCAGGTGTGCAGTGTAGAGCCGGCCACCACAGTAGAGGGAGGGGCTCAGGTGTGTCAGACCAGCAAGGGGAGGGGGGGGGGGGGCCTCCGCCCACAGATACTGGTTTTCTACGAGAGTTTTCTGTGGTGAAACATGGCGGTGTGTGTGGCGAGAATCTATTATTTTGTGTGGCTTCCGGGAACACCTGAACCCTGGTGTGTCCTCTAGCCTGTGATCCAAGACCAGCGTACAGCCCCTCACACCACTACCCACTGATATCAAGCCTGCACACCCACCAACCCACCCACTCACCACCCATAAACCAACCCACCGATCCATCATCTGCTGACTTAATCCACCGACCCACCACACACTTACCCTTAACCCACCGACCTACCACCTAATACAGAAACCAACCAGTCACTGACCTAACCCATCAATCCATTCATGCCTGACCTACCGAATTACCAGCCCTCAATCTAACCCACCAACCCACTCACCCCAACCCACCATCTCACCAGCCATTGACCAAACCCTTCGATCAATCACCCACAGACCAAACCCATCGACCCACAACCCACCACCTTACCTACCGACCCAAGACCCACTCATATAACCCCCGACTTACCCAACCACTCACCCCTATCCCAACGACCCACCACCTAATCCTCAGATCCTTTAGTCGTAACCTAACCCACCGATCACCACGCAATCCACAAACTCACCGTCCTCTGTCCTAACCCACAATCCCACTACCATCTCATCCCAGCCCACCAGCCACGGACCTAACCCACCGCCCACCATCCACTGATTTAATCTACCTACCTACAATGAACTCATCTAACCCAACGACCAACCATCATCTCAACTAACCCACCGATCCACCACCCACCGCTTAACCCCATCACCCGCTCAACTAACCCACCGACCCGCCATCCACTTACCCTACCTCACCGACCCACCATCCATTCACCTAACCCACTAACCCACTACCCACTCACCTAACCGACTTGTCATCTAACCCAACGACTCACAATCACTCACGTAACCCAGCAGCCACCATCTAAAACCATCGACCCCCCAATCTACTCACCGAACACCCCGACCCACCACTCATTAACTTACCAGCTCACAACCCACTTATTTAATCCACTGACCTATCTGTCACTGAGGTAACCCACCAACCCAATAGCCACTACCTGAGTCAGCAACCCACCACCCACTGACTTATTCTACTAACCCACTAATCAACACCAAATAACCTAACACCCACCCAGTGGTTCAGTAAGTACCCCCAACACCCATCCACTTTAACTCATCAGCAGTATCAATGAAACTGTTTACCCCTTTCATGTTACCTTCTTCCCCAGTGAGTCAGTCAACACTTACTTCCCATTCTCGCTCAGCAACCTACCCACTTCTCTCCTTCCTTACTCCCCTTCAACGTTTCGTTTCCGCTTACGTCTACACTGACTATAGTCTCCCAAATATTGCCTTTGTCACAGTGTGTTGTCCTTATGTATGTATGTTTGTGTCTTGTCCTCTCCCGCCAGAGTCGATGAAGAAGTTCAAGAAGAAGGAGCAGAAGAAGGCTCAGCGTTGCAAGAAGAATGGCCGGTGTAGCCTCCAGCTGGAGGACCTGGAGAAACACCTGAAGATCAAGCCGCCCGAGGAACGTACACACTGTAACCGAGGAGAGAAGAATATGTGAGGAGGACCTCGAGGCGAGGAGGACCTCGAGGTGAGGAGGACCTCGAGGTAAGGAGGACCTCGAACTAGTCTGATCTCTAGTCTTGTTGACAGAACTGCAGCAGCACTTGTTTGTGACGGCACGATACCAGCACCTGCGGGATGACTTGTGACGGCACGATACCGTAACACCTTACCGACGACCAACGGTGCGTTACGGTACTTGAAGAATGGCTTATAACGCTACAGAACCTGCACGATAAAGATGGCTGTAACGGTACAGTACTATCCTGTGTGACGGAAGGGTACAGCACGTGACGTAGTGGTGACGAGCAGCGTGCTAGCGACGGTGTTGATAGTGGGGTACCCCTACTACCGTCGTCATGGACACGGGTAAGAAAGCAAGTGTGAAGTGAACGCCCCGCACGATAACGCATCGTATGATACAGAAAATGTGGCGTGGTTGCCGACCGTTGGTCAGTTTGTAGCGCACGTTTCCAGAGACTACAGGAGAAGGTCTATAAATGGGACACAGGAAGAGGCAATGTTTGTCTAGAATGTATACTATGTGCTAACTGTGATAAACAAAAAAATATAAGTGGATGGAAATAATAGGAAATTAGTCAAGGAGATTGATGAGACTGTAAGAGATGGACGCAATTAGTGAAGGAACGTAGCGAGAACACAGCATGAGAACTGCAGGCAGAAGTGAGGGTCGTCAGGTCAGGAGAACACAGCATGAGAACTGCAGGCAGAAGTGAGGGTCGTCAGGTCAGGAGAACACAGCATGAGAACTGCAGGCAGAAGTGAGGGTCGTCAGGTCAGGAGAACACAGCATGAGAACTGCAGGCAGAAGTGAGGGTCGTCAGGTCAGGAGACTGAATAATTTGAGAAATGTTGGAAATCTGTCACTGATGGGGCACTGGTGGCTGGCCGAGTGTTATGATGAAGGTGGAGTTATAGAAGATGCTTCGTGATACTTGTGGAAGTGTATATGAGAAATGAAGAAATGACAATGTTATGTATTAATAATATAGTTAGAAAAAGAAAACTGTGGAAAAAATTCGATTTTAGGAATGCAAATTAGGTGTAGGAGAAGAGAAAGCTATAGAGAATAGAATACAAAGAACCCTTTCTTCAAACTTAGGAGAAAGTTTTGAAAATGTGTGAGATGAGAGATAGATAGATAGATAGATAGATAAATAGAGAGAGAGAGAGAGAGAGAGAGAGAGAGAGAGAGAGAGAGAGAGAGAGAGAGAGAGAGAGAGAGAGAGAGAGAGAGAGAGAGAGAGAGAGAGAGAGAGAGAGATTAGGATGACAAGTGTAGCTGCAGTTCCAAACCTTATTATCGTATGCTTAGTCTTAACTCGTGTATCCAGTAACAAGTGAGTTAACACTATATTCTTTTCCTTCATTTGTCTGCACTTGGGAAGGAAGAAAATAGTTTTGTACATGGTGTCTGTGAGTAGAACCATAAGGTGGACGATATTGATATCTTACACATCTCAAACAAGGGATTATAAAGATGTATGTGAAGTAGAACCATAAGGTCGAGGATCTTGATATATATGTGAAGTAGACAAAAATATTTTTGATTGTTTATATCGTTAAAGAGAAATTGAAAGAATTTTCTTGAAGTAAGTTTATATTAATCTTATATGATATTTACTCAGAAAACAATTTTTAAATGTGGTGTTTATTTGGTATCAAAATTATATACATTAATGACGAAAAAGAAATAGACTTTATTTATAGTAATTATTAGAAATCAAAAAACTAGTCACATACACATAACGTGGTTTTCCGTAAACTTCCTTCGGATTATATATATACATATATATATATATATATATATATATATATATATATATATATATATATATATATATATATATATATATATATAACTTAACCTTTATTTATGGTAAAGCGATAAGTACTTGATAGATCATAATGAGACGTACATATGATATATTTTTTGTATATGTTATTTTCATGTTATTTCATATTCAGAGAACCGTAATATACTCGAGAGTAAGATCTTTATAAGAAAAACTGGTCATTTATTTCAAAGGTTAAAGCTTGTGATAACAGCTTCACAAATGACCTGACATGCGGATATGACCTTAACCTGGCGATGATGGGCGGAGTCAGGAGCGAGGGACTTACTTCACCTCTGTTGACCTTGTGGTCGTCGATCGCTGACTGGTGCAGGTGTGTGTGTGTTGACTTCCTCCGCCTGTACGTGTGACTGTGATCATGAACATTTCTTGGAGGGAGTTTGAAACTGAGATTTACGAATGTGTCAAAATATATTGATGAATTCATAATGTATGTATATGCTGAATATTTTATTGAACTTAAATTCCATGAGGAACAAAAGGCAAATTTTTGTTTTAGTTGTTTATGTGTCAGGTGAAAAAAAAAAGATATATATAAGGTTTTATGAATGATACAAAAGGAAAGGCATCCTCATACATTATACGTTCTTTCGCCAAAGAAAACGGATCAAAGGATGAATGTGTTTTTTCCAGGATTGATTCTTGTCTTTGAAATTAAGAAAAAAGGGTATCTTTAGTTTTTCTTTTGACTGAGAATACATATATATATATATATATATATATATATATATATATATATATATATATATATATATATATATATATATATATATATATATATATATATATATATATATTATTTTTATTTATTATACTTTGTCGCTGTCTCCCGCGTTTGCGAGGTAGCGCAAGGAAACAGACGAAAGAAATGGCCCAACCCAACCCCCCCCCCATACACATGTATATACATACGTCCACACACGCAAATATACATACCTACACAGCTTTCCATGGTTTACCCCAGACGCTTCACATGCCTTGCTTCAATCCACTGACAGCACGTCAACCCCGGTATACCACATCTCTCCAATTCACTCTATTCCTTGCCCTCCTTTCACCCTCCTGCATGTTCAGGCCCCGATCACACAAAATCTTTTTCACTCCATCTTTCCACCTCCAATTTGGTCTCCCTCTTCTCCTTGTTCCCTCCACCTCCGACACATATATCCTCTTGGTCAATCTTTCCTCACTCATCCTCTCCATGTGCCCAAACCACTTCAAAACACCCTCTTCTGCTCTCTCAACCACGCTCTTTTTATTTCCACACATCTCTCTTACCCTTACGTTACTCACTCGATCAAACCACCTCACACCACACATTGTCCTCAAACATCTCATTTCCAGCACATCCATCCTCCTGCGCACAGCTCTATCCATAGCCCACGCCTCGCAACCATACAACATTGTTGGAACCACTATTCCTTCAAACATACCCATTTTTGCTTTCCGAGATAATGTTCTCGACTTCCACACATTCTTCAAGGCCCCCAGGATTTTCGCCCCCTCCCCCACCCTATGATCCACTTCCGCTTCCATGGTTCCATCCGCTGCCAGATCCACTCCCAGATATCTTAAACACTTCCTATGAGTCCACTGGGAAAATGAAACACGATAAGTTCCCAAGTGCACTTTCGTGTAATAATCACATCATCAGGGGAGACACAAGAGAGAAATATAACAGTCAGTTGATATACAACGAAGAGACGTAACAGGCCGCCATTTGGTAAACATGTGTTCAATGGTCGTAAAGTCACATCAAAACCGTACCGTCGTGCTCAGTGGTCGTACCGCCGTGCTCAGTGGTCGTACCGTCGTGCTCAGTGGTCGTACCGTCGTGCTCAGTGGTCGTACCGTCGAGGTGAAGGGAGTAGTTATTAGCGGTTAGCTCTCCCAGCCGATAATGTGTCCACGTACAGCTGTAGTTACGTACACCATCGCCGCCGTAGGTGATATTTTACTTGTGATGTAACCTCGACTATGCGGAGTCCGGTAACACACACACACACACACACACACACACACACACACACACACAGTAATTTTTTTCAGCAGCTCTACCAGTTTCCAACGTTTATGGTTAGGTGGATTTAAGTGCTGTCAAAATCCATGGTTATCCACGTCGTCTACGTAGTATCATAACGACCAACCAAAATGTCTTAAGACTTTCCTGGGAAGATGAAGATGACAGTGAGACAAGATCCAGTCTACTGTGGGCATGACCGAGCCTGTAACACGTACGTGCCTACGTACATCTTGCTAGCTACACTTGAAATAAAATCTAATACTGAAGACTTCATGATGCGACCACATCTTCACAGAAATATTGACTATGTACAACGCTCGACACAACATGATTGTTTCCCCAGTGTTCACTAAAACAAAAACATTGACGTCTTTATAGGTTTACTGAATGATGACTCACAATCGAAATTCTAATGAGTGTCATGAAGATGCATTTAATGAGAAATCATAAGGATGACCGAACATATGTTGAGGATGACCTAATACATATTCAGGATGACCTAACACATTTTCAGTATGAACACTGAAACTAAACCAGTACCGTAGGAAATTGATAATGGAAACATGTGCCACATGCTTGTATATGATGATGGTTGCGCGTAAGGTCTTACAATCACTTGGAGGTGTGTATTTGTGAACACTTGGAGGCGTGGATTTCTGTGGACTCGTGTTTATAAGCTCACGTTAAAATCTCAATAATCATCGTAGTTGATAGAACTAAAGTCATAGAAATCAATATAAGATATATTTGATGGTGAGAATATATATATATATATATATATATATATATATATATATATATATATATATATATATATATATATATATATTTTTTTTTTTTTTTGCTTTGTCGCTGTCTCCCGCGTTTGCGAGGTAGCGCAAGGAAACAGACGAAAGAAATGGCCCAACCCACCCCCATATACATGTATATACATACGTCCACACACGCAAATATACATACCTACACAGCTTTCCATGGTTTACCCCAGACGCTTCACATGCCCTGATTCAATCCACTGACAGCACGTCAACCCCGGTATACCACATCGCTCCAATTCACTCTATTCCTTGCCCTCCTTTCACCCTCCTGCATGTTCAGGCCCCGATCACACAAAATCTTTTTCACTCCATCTTTCCACCTCCAATTTGGTCTCCTTCTTCTCCTCGTTCCCTCCACCTCCGACACATATATCCTCTTGGTCAATCTTTCCTCACTCATTCTCTCCATGTGCCCAAACCATTTCAAAACACCCTCTTCTGCTCTCTCAACCACGCTCTTTTTATTTTATATATATATATATATATATATATATATATATATATATATATATATATATATATATATTTTTTTTATACGATTCGCCATTTCCCGCATTTGCGAG
>NC_092228.1:1288261-1335761 GCF_036320965.1 Panulirus ornatus
GTCCTCCATTTAATCAGTCAGTTGTCGACGCCCAAGATTGAGGAAGATATTTTTCTACCCAGAGATAATCCTCTGAATTCGTGATCCATCATTTTGTGGGTCAATATTTGAGAAGGATTCATTTATTGCCTCTCTCATTATGTGAATCCCATTCTTGTCTCTCGGTCATTATGTGAACACCGCTCTTGTCTCTCCGTCATCAGATTGCTCATGTTTCCACTTTCTATGAAGTCGTTTCAGAGAAGTTAAAAGGTTTTCCGTGATGTCTCGACCATGTGATGTTTGCAGATTCGAATGTCTTTAGCGAACCAGTTGGCTTCATTGTGCTCGCCCAGCAACACAGTTGGCTTCGTTGTTTTGTTCCTAGTTTCCGGAGCTTCATTGTCGTGTAAACTATTTAGACGGAGGCGTGAAGCCAAGATCTTACAATACAAGAGTAACACATGTGAGAGTCTACCTCCTCCCACTGTGTATTGTTCATTTTGATAAATATGTAATATAGTTCCATATAAAACTTTGTTGTTGTATCATGACTGTTGGAACCGAACCCCAATGTTAATAGTGTAATATTATCATTGCTAAATCGGTCATTGTTACCACTGTTACAAGTGTCAGTGCAACCATTATTTACAACTGCCACCATCACTAGTAATACTGATGACGTTATCATTAAACTTGTACTGTTACTACTTCACTTGGTAAAGCTCCCTCATGTTCAGTTCCTTTGCTCGCCTGAACCCAGACCTAACAAACTCTGTCCTCAACCTCACGATCAAAATCTCTGCAGTGATTCATAATCTGTTGGTAAGACGAATCAAGGACCAACTTAAAGACACATCTTAATCAGTGAAGTTGGAGATCACGCAATGCACTGCAGTTCCTTATCAATATGATTTGTATGAGTAAAGGACTCGTGAGACGTGCACAACAGATATTCTCACATCTTATGTGAGGATCCTGTGAGACCAGGGTAAATGTGAGGATCCTGTGAGACGAGGGTAAATGTGAGGATCCTGTGAGACGAGGGTAAATGAATTATTGTAACGAAATGAAATCTTTATGTCATAGTCCAAGCTACTGTTACTCTGCCTCGCCCAGATGTGTAATAGTTGTAAAATAGTTATGTGTACCAAACCACAAGTTTAGTAGACTTATAAAGTTACATGACCAACATAATAAGAATGTTAAAGCTGTTACTATAACATGGCATCTTATGTGTATCCGCAGTGTAAACCTTCGTGAAAGTTACCTACGTGTAATGTTTTCTCGTGGCTGCAACTTGTCAAGGTATTGTCTCATTATGAATTTATAATTTGTCAATCCCTTATCCATATCTAGAAATGCCAATCTAATTACCACCATGTCCTCAGTCGAGGCTTTTATTAAGATTTTTTTCTTCTATATTTATGAATATAGCAATACTGAGACTAGCGTCTGACTTGCCAGTGCTATGTTTGTTGACGACATTATCTTCTGTAAATAATCAAGTTTTGGATGTGGAGTTCTATGAGTCATAGTTGTAGAATATAGAGTCGCTTCTTGATACTGTCCACATTTACTATAAGCTAACAAAGTTTTCTATAGTTTTTCCTCATAACTATAGACGAGGTGAGAGTGGCAGAAAATGTAACATTGTGATACTAAAATGTAGGCTATGAGGAAAGTCTAAGTAGAAAACTTAACCTTATGGTGGGAAGTCGACGATATTGAGAGGCGTCTCTCACCCTTATGTCATGATATTGCTATCCAAATGTTCCAGATCAGCCTCGACAAAAATGTCTTTTAGAAAACCTAGCAAATCTGTCGCCTGTTTCTGTCTATTTTTCTTTTACTCATTTCAGGATAAACTTTTCAGCAGGTTATCTTTTATGTGATAATTTTGGCGAAATGATTTTAGAATTAAGAAAGCCACATGTATGATAGGCAGTAACTTATTTGATGTATGTACGGGAATATTCAACTGTTTATTGATTGTATTTTGAAAAAAGAAATTCACAGCTAAAGATACTGTACTTCATTACCCATACCACGTGCGTGTGTGTGTGTGTGTGTGTGTGTGTGTGTGTGTGTGTGTGATAAACTAAGAGCTTGAAAGATTCAAGCAGATTATGCAAAACTTTGTGTTAAAAAGGAAACATATCAGATGACTTTTCAGACAATACTGAGAGCATACACACATACAGAACTAACAGAACTAACTCTTCAACAGTTGCTCGTAACGGTGAGGTTGATCACACATACACACAGAACATACAAGTCTCTGACGAGTGTGGTCTGTAAAGTAATGAAGAAGATAATCTGAAATGAAATGATAACTACACGTAAAACTGAAGTAACGTTACTACGTGAGAGGCAACACGGAATTGGTGAAAGCAGGTCATGTGTAAACAAATCTCTTAGACTTCTAAAAATTGTGAGAGAGAGAGAGAGAGAGAGAGAGAGAGAGAGAGAGAGAGAGAGAGAGAGAGAGAGAGAGAGAGAGAGAGAGAGAGAGAGAGAGAGAGAGAGAGAGAGAGGACCAGACCAGAAGGAGGAGCAATGCTCTCATGTGTAGCGCAAGGAAACTGGAATTAGATAGTAGAATGTGCCTTAGGCTGAAGGTTCAGTAATCAATTGTTGACTGTATGGAGGGAAAAAGAAAGATACTGGAATTAAGATATCATAAAGATACCATGATGTTGTTGGAGTGGTGGAGACTTAACTTTATGAAGGACCTAAAGTCAGATTTAGTCTACCAAGAAGGGTACATGATATCTAGGAAGATAAAGAATCTAAGATGGAAAACCTAAGTTTTGGGAAAATTACAGCATGGCATATTGCTACGCAGCGGAAGGAGTTACTGTAGGAATGGATTGCATGTTAATGTTGATTAGTCATCATAGAAACACTTCTACTGACCCGCAATGCATAAAGACCGAGCGAACACTGGCACATAAAGACCGAGCGAACACTGGCACATAAAGACCAAGCGAACACTGGCACATAAAGACCAAGCGAACACTGGCACATAAAGACCGAGCGAACACTGGCACATAAAGACCAAGCGAACACTGGCACATAAAGACCGAGCGAACACTGGCACATAAAGACCGAGCGAACACTGGCACATAAAGACCAAGCGAACACTGGCACATAAAGACCGAGCGAACACTGGCACATAAAGACCAAGCGAACACTGGCACATAAAGACCAAGCGAACACTGGCACATAAAGACCGAGCGAACACTGGCACATAAAGACCGAGCGAACACTGGCACATAAAGACCAAGCGAACACTGGCACATAAAGACCAAGCGAACACTGGCACATAAAGACCGAGCGAACACTGGCACATAAAGACCAAGCGAACACTGGCACATAAAGACCGAGCGAACACTGGCACATAAAGACCAAGCGAACACTGGCACATAAAGACCGAGCGAACACTGGCACATAAAGACCAAGCGAACACTGGCACATAAAGACCGAGCGAACACTGGCATATAAAGACCGAGCGAACACTGGCACATAAAGACCAAGCGAACACTGGCACATAAAGACCAAGCGAACACTGGCACATAAAGACCAAGCGAACACTGGCACATAAAGACCGAGCGAACACTGGCACATAAAGACCGAGCGAACACTGGCACATAAAGACCGAGCGAACACTGGCACATAAAGACCAAGCGAACACTGGCACATAAAGACCGAGCGAACACTGGCACATAAAGACCGAGCGAACACTGGCACATAAAGACCAAGCGAACACTGGCACATAAAGACCGAGCGAACACTGGCACATAAAGACCGAGCGAACACTGGCACATAAAGACCAAGCGAACACTGGCACATAAAGACCGAGCGAACACTGGCACATAAAGACCGAGCGAACACTGGCACATAAGACCAGCGAACACTGGCACATAAAGACCAACGAACACTGGCACATAAAGACCGAGCGAACACTGCACATAAAGACCAGCGAACACTGGCACATAAAGACCGAGCGAACACTGGCACATAAAAGACCAGCGAACACTGGCACATAAAGACCGAGCGAACACTGGCACATAAAGACCGAGCGAACACTGGCACATAAAGACCAGCGAACACTGGCACATAAAGACCAAGCGAACACTGGCACATAAAGACCAAGCGAACACTGGCACATCACAATAAAGACCAAGCGAACACTGGCACATAAAGACCGAGCGAACACTTAGAAAAGGAACATGGCACATAAAGACCGAGCGAACACTGGCACATAAAGACCAAGCGAACACTGGCACATAAAGACCAAGCGAACACTGGCACATAAAGACCGAGCGAACACTGGCACATTAAAGACCAAGCGAACACTGGCACATAAAGACCGAGCGAACACTGGCACATAAAGACCAGCGAACACTGGCACATAAAGACCGAGCGAACACTGGCACATAAAGACGAGCGAACACTGGCACATAAAGACCGAGCGAACACTGGCACATAAAGACCGAGCGAACACTGGCACATAAAGGACCAAGCGAACACTGGCACATAAAGACCGAGCGAACACTGGCACATAAAGACCAAGCGAACACTGGCACATAAAGACCGAGCGAACACTGGCACATAAAGACCGAGCGAACACTGGCACATAAAGACCAAGCGAACACTGGCACATTAAGACCGAGCGAACACTGGCACATAAAGACCGAGCGAACACTGGCACATAAAGACCAAGCGAACACTGGCACATAAAGACCGAGCGAACACTGGCACATAAAGACCGAGCGAACACTGGCACATAAAGACCAGCGAACACTGGCACATAAAGACCGAGCGAACACCTGGCACATAAAGACCGAGCGAACACTGGCCATAAAGACCGAGCGAACACTGGCACATAAAGACCAGAGCGAACACTGGCACATAAAGACCGAGCGAACACTGGCACATAAAGACCAAGCGAACACTGGCACATAAAGACCAAGCGAACACTGGCACATAAAGACCGAGGCGAACACTGGCACATAAAGACCAAGCGAACACTGGCACATAAAGACCAAGCGAACACTGGCACATAAAGACCGAAGCGAACACTGGCACATAAAGACCGAGCGAACACTGGCACATAAAGACCAAGCGAAACACTGGCACATAAAGACCGAAGCGAACACTGGCACATAAAGACCGAGCGAACACTGGCACATAAAGACCGAGCGAACACTGGCACATAAAGACCGAGCGAACACTGGCACATAAAGACCGAGCGAACACTGGCACATAAAGACCAAGCGAACACTGGCACATAAAGACCGAGCGAACACTGGCACATAAAGACCGAGCGAACACTGGCACATAAAGACCGAGCGAACACTGGCACATAAAGACCAAGCGAACACTGGCACATAAAGACCGAGCGAACACTGGCACATAAAGACCGAGCGAACACTGGCACATAAAGACCAAGCGAACACTGGCACATAAAGACCGAGCGAACACTGGCACATAAAGACCGAGCGAACACTGGCACATAAAGACCAAGCGAACACTGGCACATAAAGACCGAGCGAACACTGGCACATAAAGACCGAGCGAACACTGGCACATAAAGACCAAGCGAACACTGGCACATAAAGACCGAGCGAACACTGGCACATAAAGACCGAGCGAACACTGGCACATAAAGACCAAGCGAACACTGGCACATAAAGACCGAGCGAACACTGGCACATAAAGACCGAGCGAACACTGGCACATAAAGACCAAGCGAACACTGGCACATAAAGACCAAGCGAACACTGGCACATAAAGACCGAGCGAACACTGGCACATAAAGACCGAGCGAACACTGGCACATAAAGACCAAGCGAACACTGGCACATAAAGACCGAGCGAACACTGGCACATAAAGACCGAGCGAACACTGGCACATAAAGACCAAGCGAACACTGGCACATAAAGACCGAGCGAACACTGGCACATAAAGACCGAGCGAACACTGGCACATAAAGACCAAGCGACCGAGCGAACACTGGCACATAAAGACCAAGCGAACACTGGCACATAAAGACCGAGCGAACACTGGCACATAAAGACCAAGCGAACACTGGCACATAAAGACCGAGCGAACACTGGCACATAAAGACCGAGCGAACACTGGCACATAAAGACCGAGCGAACACTGGCAACATAAAGACCAAGCGAACACTGGCACATAAAGACCGAGCGAACACTGGCACATAAAGACCAAGCGAACACTGGCACATAAGACCGAGCGAACACTGGCACATAAAGACCGAGCGAACACTGGCACATAAAGACCAAGCGAACACTGGCACATAAAGACCAAGCGAACACTGGCACATAAAGACCGAGCGAACACTGGTCACATAAAGACCGAGCGAACACTGGCACATAAAGACCAAGCGAACACTGGCACATAAAGACCGAGCGAACACTGGCACATAAAGACCAGCGAACACTGGCACATAAAGACCGAGCGAACACTGGCACATAAAGACCGAGCGAACACTGGCACATAAAGACCGAGCGAACACTGGCACATAAAGACCGAAGCGAACACTGGCACATAAAGACCAAGCGAACACTGGCACATAAAGACCAAGCGAACACTGGCACATAAAGACCGAGCGAACACTGGCACATAAAGACCAAGCGAACACTGGCACATAAAGACCAAGCGAACACTGGCACATAAAGACCAAGCGAACACTGGCACATAAAGACCGAGCGAACACTTGGCACATAAAGACCGAGCGAACACTGGCACATAAAGACCAAGCGAACACTGGCACATAAAGACCAAGCGAACACTGGCACATAAAGACCGAGCGAACACTGGCACATAAAGACCGAGCGAACACTGGCACATAAAGACCAAGCGAACACTGGCACATAAAGACCGAGCGAACACTGGCACATAAAGACCAAGCGAACACTGGCACATAAAGACCGAGCGAACACTGGCACATAAAGACCGAGCGAACACTGGCACATAAAGACCGAGCGAACACTGGCACATAAAGCAGTGAAACACAAACCTGTCAGAAATGAGGAGGTTCTGATCACGAGAGATTTTATTTATAAGGAGCAAGACTGAGACAAAGCGACTTTTTCTTTTAATATTTAAATGACAAAAAAAAAAAAAACGCTTCTGCAATCAATATAATCTCATGATACTTCTCCAAGACAACAGATACACAATAAATACGAACCGAATAATCAAAACATCTACTAAAACAGTATCATTAATTACTTATTTGCAAACCTTATTGTCCCTCAACATACATATCAACCACAGATTCGAATTCAGCATGGAAGATGGTTCTCACAATGAGGTTATGAAGCAAGTCTATTATCTTCACAAAGATACCAAATATTACCTGGAAAACATTTAGTCCATAAGCCTTTTGGTTTAAAACTGAAATATGACAAAATGAGACGCTTCTATACTTGATATAATGACGTACACATCTCATAATGCTTAACAAAGTCAACTTAAGGCAATGATTAACTAGGTAAAAAGTAGGAGAATAAAGACACCAGAGATGTAACAAATGTAACACCGCCACATGTAAATATGTGTCTTCCCACTACATAATGTTTACCATTGTTGCAGAACCTCAGTGACCCATCTACACTTGCCTTGCTCTCTCGTCTGTACCACCGTACCATGTCCACCATCGTGTCTCCTCTCTGGCACATATTTAACAGCCTATTGCTCTCTCTCTCTCTCTCTCTCTCTCTCTCTCTCTCTCTCTCTCTCTCTCTCTCTCTCTCTCTCTCTCTCTCTCTCTCTCTCAAAATATACATGACTACAAGTCTCTAAGATTCACAAGTTTGCAATCAAATGTTTGATTATTTGAACACACGTGTCCTTCTGTGCTAGAGATCAGTGCACAAATGATTCGAAAATCAGTAGAAAAAGAATATTAGACGTCACCATTGATTGTAGTCAAGGCAGTAAACATCTTGTGGAGATTGTGTGTTTGTGTTGCAGACTTCCTTATAAAACACTACAACTTGACAGCATTCTCGAGAAAAAGAACAGTGATTCACTCAGATTGATAACATATTTCTATGATAACTTGACATCATAATGAAACAAAGGAATGTCTTGCTTCATGTAAAGTGTTTATTTTTAAGGGTGGTAGAAACAGACCATCTTTTTATACATAGATTTTGGTTTTGTGATCACTTTTGAGATGAAAATTATCTATAAAGCAAAAAGCAGCACAAAATTCATTTGAATGCGACGCGCTCTCAAATCTACTGTCCAAATCAGCTGATTCGTGTGACGTCATCGTAAACATATAACAAGGTGGTAGGTTAGTGGAGCCAGGAAGAACGATGTTCAGTGTGAGACATTATCACATTAACGAGGATATGTGCAACACTTCCACTGTGTCAGTAAGGATTAAGTTATTATAATGTACAACAAAAGATCGAAGAGTTAGTTCAGTAAGGAACACTATGGAGGTTATCAGCTCGTGTGATGTATGTGCTCAGGAGGATGCATGGCTTCCACCACCAACCCACATTCCCAGGCAAGTCAAAATTTATAATTGAATCATTTTTATTCTTTTCCGTGAAACGTTGTTCCAAGAGCTGTTCTTTTCTTCTGATGCATGAACACACATGATACAATGCTTATCTCTGCAGGTCTGACGTATGTACATACATATATTCGTACCACGTTCATGTTATGTGTCCGGCACACTTTGCAGATAATGAATACCTCTTTCGCGCTGTTTCTAATGATTGATGTTTCCATAGTGATTATGTTATGTGTCCGAAGCATCGTAGCAAGTTTCTTAGAACGATGAATTGGTTATCTTTCCCAACACACGTAACAACCTACGTGGCTTCCAGGTTTCGATCACTTGAAGTTTGAAGCTTGGAAGTTTTGGTCACTTTGGGCGCTTCCGTCACCTGACTTGGCAACACAAACACTTGTTTCATTGTACAACCCTCACCCACCCGTACCACCCTCCCACCACCATGCCAGCAACCCCTCCCACTAACCTGCTCCTCCTTCCCTCCCTCCCGCACACTCATCCTTTGCATTGTCTTACCCTTCACCGTGACCTCCCCTCCTCCCCTCTCCTGCACAGGTCTCCCACATGACATGTGTCCACCTACACGTAGAGCCGCTCTACCTCCCCCCCCCCCCCCCCGAGCCCTCGATCTTGTACACCCATCCCCCCGGCCCCACAGGGCCCCCACCCTCTGCTCGGCCCTTCTCTCCTTTGACCCCCGGCCCCTGTCCATCCCTCCCTCACCTCCCTCCCCTCCTCGTCTCCTTCCACGGCCCACCCATACCAGATCCCCTCACCCTCTGCACGACCCTACCCTCCCCTCTCCAGACCACACCTCTGCTCGGTCCTCCCCTACCCAGACCACACCCCTGCTCGGTCCTCCCCTACCCAGACCACACCCCTGCTCGGTCCTCCCCTACCCAGACCACACCCTGTACGGTTCTTTCCTTCTCTGACCTTCAACCCCTCCCTTCCCCTCTCCTCCACTCCACTCTACACACACCTCCAGCCTGTCTGGTGGCTGACCTCGGTGGTATGTGTCGGACATAAGCCACACAAACTCTTATTCATTGACTGTAGATGGATAAAGGATTCACATGAGAATCCTTTGAGAATTACATGTGAATCCCATGTGAATCACATGTGAAGAACTGTGTGATGTAATACGTGTTGTGAGGCTTATGTAAAGGACGTGTGAGTTGTGGACTGGTTGCACATAATGAGGCAGTGGCCGGAGACTCACAACAACGAACTGGGCCATGGGCATGGGAGGAGGAGGGGCGGAAGGTGTCACGTGACATACTTTATGCTCCTGGTTCACTGCCCCGCCACAGCTACCAGCGCCACCACAACTACTACCACCACCACCACAGCCATAACCACCGCCACCACAACCACAACCACCGCCACTACTAACCTTACCAATACTCTGCCTCGGATGGGAGTGTGGAAGGCGTGCAAGGAATAGAGTGAATTGGATCGATGTGGTATACCGGGGTCAACGTGCCGTCAGTGGATTGAACCAGGGCATGTGAAGCGTCTGGGGTAAACCATGGAAAGTTTTGTGGGGCCTGGATGTGGAAAGGGAGCTGTGGTTTCGGTGAATTATGCATAACAGCTAGAGACTGAGTGTGAACGAATGTGGCATTTTGTTCTTTCCTAGCGCTACCTCTTGGGGGGGGGGGGGGGGGGGGAAGGGATGGTATTTCATGTGTGGCGGGGTGCCGACGGAAATGAATAAAGACAGCAAAGATGAATTATGTTTCTGTGTATATATGTCTGTATATATATATATATATATATATATATATATATATATATATATATATATATATATATATATATATATTTTTTTTTTTTTTTTTTTTTTTTTTTTTACTTTGTCGCTGTCTCCCGCGTTTGCGAGGTAGCGCAAGGAAACAGACGAAAGAAATGGCCCCCCCCCCCCATACACATGTATATACATACGTCCACACACGCAAATATACATACCTACACAGCTTTCCATGGTTTACCCCAGACGCTTCACATGCCTTGATTCAATCCACTGACAGCACGTCAACCCCGGTATACCACATCGCTCCAATTCACTCTATTCCTTGCCCTCCTTTCACCCTCCTACATGTTCAGGCCCCGATCACACAAAATCTTTTTCACTCCATCTTTCAACCTCCAATTTGGTCTCCCTCTTCTCCTTGCTCCCTCCACCTCCGACACATATATCCTCTTGGTCAATCTTTCCTCACTCATCCTCTCCATGTGCCCAAACCACTTCAAAACACCCTCTTCTGCTCTCTCAACCACGCTCTTTTTATTTCCACACATCTCTCTTACCCTTACGTTACTCACTCGATCAAACCACCTCACACCACACATTGTCCTCAAACATCTCATTTCCAGCACGTCCATCCTCCTGCGCACAACTCTATCCATAACCCACGCCTCGCAACCATACAACATTGTTGGAACCACTATTCCTTCAAACATACCCATTTTTGCTTTCCGAGATAATGTTCTCGACTTCCACACATTCTTCAAGGCCCCCAGGATTTTCGCCCCCTCCCCCACCCTATGATCCACTTCCGCTTCCATGGTTCCATCCGCTGCCAGATCCACTCCCAGATATCTAAAACACTTCACTTCCTCCAGTTTTTCTCCATTCAAACTCACCTCCCAATTGACTTGACCCTCAACCCTACTGTACCTAATAACCTTGCTCTTATTCACATTTACTCTTAACTTTCTTCTTTCACACACTTTACCAAACTCAGTCACCAGCTTCTGCAGTTTCTCACATGAATCAGCCACCAGCGCTGTATCATCAGCGAACAACAACTGACTCACTTCCCAAGCTCTCTCATCCCCAACAGACTTCATACTTGCCCCTCTTTCCAAAACTCTTGCATTTACCTCCCTAACAACCCCATCCATAAACAAATTAAACAACCATGGAGACATCACACACCCCTGCCGCAAACCTACATTCACTGAGAACCAATCACTTTCTTCTCTTCCTACACATACACATGCCTTACATCCTCGATAAAAACTTTTCACTGCTTCTAACAACTTTCCTCCCACACCATATATTCTTAATACCTTCCATAGAGCATCTCTATCAACTCTATCATATGCCTTCTCCAGATCCATAAATGCTACATACAAATCCATTTGCTTTTCTAAGTATTTCTCACATACATTCTTCAAAGCAAACACCTGATCCACACATCCTCTACCACTTCTGAAACCACACTGCTCTTCCCCAATCTGATGCTCTGTACATGCCTTCACCCTCTCAATCAATACCCTCCCATATAATTTACCAGGAATACTCAACAAACTTATACCTCTGTAATTTGAGCACTCACTCTTATCCCCTTTGCCTTTGTACAATGGCACTATGCACGCATTCCGCCAATCCTCAGGCACCTCACCATGAGTCATACATACATACATTAAATTAAACGTTGAAATGTATAGGTATGTATAAGTGCGTGTGTGGACGTTTATGTATATACATGTGCGTGTGGGTGGGTTGGGCCATTCTTTCGTCTGTTTCCTTGCGCTACCTCGCTAACGCGGGAGACAGCGACAAAGTATAAAGATAACAATATTTATATATATATATATATATATATATATATATATATATATATATATATATATATATATATATATATATATAAAACCCTCCCCTCCTTGTATTTTAACTTTCTAAAAGGGGAAACAGAAGAAGGAGTCACGCGGGGAGTGCTCATCTTCCTCGAAGGCTCAGATTAGGGTGTCTAAATGTGTGTGGATGTAACCAAGATGAGAAAAAAGGAGAGATAGGTAGTATGTTTGAGGAAAGGAACCTGGATGTTTGGGCTCTGAGTGAAACGAAGCTCAAGGGTAAAGGGGAAGAGTGGTTTGGGAGTGTCTTGGGAGTAAAGTCAGGGGTTAGTGAGAGGACAAGAGCAAGGGAAGGAGTAGCACTACTCCTGAAACAGGAGTTGTGGGAGTATGTCATAGAGTGTAAGAAAGTAAACTCTAGATTGATATGGGTAAAACTCAAAGTTGATGGAGAGAGATGGGTGATTATTGGTGCATATGCACCTGGGCATGAGAAGAAAGATCATGAGAGGCAATTGTTTTGGGAGCAGCTGAATGAGTGTGTTAGTGGTTTTGATGCACAAGACCGGGTTATAGTGATGGATGATTTGAATGCAAAGGTGAGTAATGAGGCAGTTGAGGGAATGATTGGTATACATGGGGTGTTCAGTGGTGTAAATGGAAATGAAGAGCTTGTAGATTTATGTGCTGAAAAAGGACTGGTGATTGGGAATACCTGGTTTAAAAAGCGAGATATACATAAGTATACGTATGTAAGTAGGAGAGATTGCCAGAGAGCGTTATTGGGCTACGTGTTAATTGATAGGCGCGCGAAAGAGAGACTTTTGGATGTTAATGTGGTGAGAGGTGCAACTGGAGGGATGTCTGATCATTATCTTGTGGAGGCGAAGGAGAAGATTTGTAGGGGTTTTCAGAAAAGAAGAGAGAATGTTGGGGTGAAGAGAGTGGTGAGAGTAAGTGAGCTTGGGAAGGAGACTTGTGTGAGGAAGTACCAGAAAAGACTGAGTACAGAATGGAAAAAGGTGGGAACAAAGGAGGTAAGGGGAGTGGGGGAGGAATGGGATGTATTTAGGGAAGCAGTGATGGCTTGCGCAAAAGATGCTTGTGGCATGAGAAGCGTGGGAGATGGGTTGATTAGAAAGGGTAGTGAGTGGTGGGATGAAGAAGTAAGATTATTAATGAAGGAGAAGAGAGAGGCATTTGGACGATTTTTGCAGGGAAATAATGCAAATGAGTGGGAGATTTATAAAAGAGATAGGCAGGAGGTCAAGAGAAAGGTGCAAGAGGTGAAAAAGAGGGCAAATGAGAGTTGGGGTGAGGGAGTATCATTAAATTTTAGGGAGAATAAAAAGATGTTTTGGAAGAAGGTAAATTAAGTGCGTAAGACAAGAGAGCAAATGGGAACTTCAGTGAAGGGGGCTAATGGGGAGGTGATAACAAGTAGTGGTGATGTGAGAAGGAGATGGAGTGAGCATTATGAAGGTTTGTTGAATGTGTTTGATGATAGAGTGGCAGATATAGGATGTTTTGGTCGAGGTGGTGTGCAAAGTGAGAGGGTTAGGGAAAATGATTTGGTAAACAGAGAAGAGGTAGTAAAAGCGTTGCGGAAGATGAAAGCCGGCAAGGCAGGAGGTTTGGATGGTATTGCAGTGGAATTTATTAAAAAAGGGGGTGACTGTATTGTTGACTGGTTGGTAAGGTTATTTAATGTATGTATGACTCATGGTGAGGTGCCTGAGGATTGGCGGAATGTTTGCATAGTGCCATTGTACAAAGGCAAAGGGGATAAGAGTGAATGCTTAAATTACAGAGGTATAAGTTTGTTGAGTATTCCTGGTAAATTATATGGGAGGGTATTGATTGAGAGGGTGAAGGCATGTACAGAGCATCAGATTGGGGAAGAGCAGTGTGGTTTCAGAAGTGGTAGAGGATGTGTGGATCAGGTGTTTGCTTTGAAGAATGTACGTGAGAAATACTTAGAAAAGCAAATGGATTTGTATGTAGCATTTATGGATCTGGAGAAGGCATATGATAGAGTTGATAGAGATGCTCTGTGGAAGGTATTAAGAATATATGGTGTGGGAGGCAAGTTGTTAGAAGCAGTGAAAAGTTTTTATCGAGGATGTAAGGCATGTATACGTGTAGGAAGAGAGGAAAGTGGTTGGTTCTCAGCGAATGTCAGTTTGCGGCAGGGGTGTGTGATGTCTCCATGGTTGTTTAATTTGTTTATGGATGGGGTTGTTAGGGAGGTGAATGCAAGAGTTTTGGAAAGAGGGGCAAGTGTGCAGTCTGTTGGGGATGAGAGAGCTTGGGAAGTGAGTCAGTTGTTGTTCCCTGATGATACAGCGCTGGTGGCTGTTTCATGTGAGAAACTGCAGAAGCGGGTGACTGAGTTTGGTAAAGTGTGTGAAAGAAGAAAGTTAAGAGTAAATGTGAATAAGAGCAAGGTTATTAGGTACAGTAGGGTTGAGGGTTAAGTCATTTGGGAGGTAATTTTTAATGGAGAAAAACTGGAGGAAGTAAAGTGTTTTAGATATCTGGGAGTGGATTTGGCAGCGGATGGAACCATGGAAGCGGAGGTGAATCATAGGGTGGGGGAGGAGGCGAAAATTCTGGGAGCCTTGAAGAATGTTTGGAAGTCGAGAACATTATCTCGGAAAGCTAAAATGGGTATGTTTGAAGGAATAGTGGTTCCAACAATGTTGTATGGCTGCTATGGATAGAGTTGTGCTTAGGAGGGTGGATGTGCTGGAAATGAGATGTTTGAGGACAATATGTGGTGTGAGGTGGTTTGATCGAGTAAGTAATGTAAGGGTAAGAGAGATGTGTGGAAATAAAAAGAGTATGGTTGAGAGAGCAGAAGAGGGTGTTTTGAAATGGTTTGGTCACATGGAGAGAATGAGTGAGGAAGATTGACCAAGAGAATATATGTGTCAGAGGTGGAGGGAACGAGGAGAAGTGGGAGACCAAATTGGAGGTGGAAAGATGGAGTGAAAAAGATTTTGAGTGATCGGGGCCTAAACATGCAGGAGGGTGAAAGGCGTGCAAGGAATAGAGTGAATTGGAACGATGTGGTATACCGAGGTCGACGTGCTGTGAATGGATTGAACCAGGGCATGTGAAGCGTCTGGGGTAAACCATAGAAAGTTGTGTGGGGCCTGGATGTGGAAAGGGAGCTGTGGTTTCGGTGCATTATTACATGACATCTAGAGACTGAGTGTGAACGAATGGAGCCTTTGTTGTCTTTTCCTAGCGCTACCTCGCACACATGAGGGGGGAGGGGGTTGTTATTCCATGTGTGGCGAGGTGGCGATGGGAATAAATAAAGGCAGAAAGTATGAATTATGTACATGTGTATATATGTATATGTCTCTGTGTGTATATATATGTGTACATTGAGATGTATAGGTATGTATATTTGCGTGTGTGGACGTGTATGTATATACATGTGTATGTGTGTGGGTTGTGCCATTCTTTCGTCTGTTTCCTTGCGCTACCTCGCTAACGCGGGAGACAGCGACAAAGCAAAATAAATAAATATATATATATACATATATATATATATATATATATATATATATATATATATATATATATTTATATATATATATATATATATATATATATATATATACATATATATATATATATATATATATATATATATATATATATATATATATATATATATATATATATATATGTATATATATATATGTGTGTGTGTGTGTGTGTGTATATATATATATGGTCATTAGTATTAACAGTGATGAAATATTCTTAATACAGCTGACTTGATTGGCTTCCTTGATCGTTTGGTTAGGATCATTAGGTGAACCTGGTGTCGTGAGATGAGTGAAGGCGTCAGTAAACGAGTAATTCCAGGAAGGCCGGATAATTATGTCAAAAGAGACTTCTGACACATTCTCGAGAGCTGATCTTCCTTAAGAATTGACGGTATGTGGTGTGGAGACATGAGCGTTGTGACCTCCCTTAGGTATCTATGTTAATCTTTGTATTCTCATCGTAAGTGATGTCTCACCAGTATTCATCATGTTCTCTCACGTGGTGATGATTCTAGATTGTTAACTTCAGTTCTTAACTTCTGCCTTCCTCACTAGAATACCTGTTCCCTCCCACTCTCTCTCTTGTCCTTCATGCGGGCCTGGGCACTGCAGACTCTCAGAATGGCAAGCAATACCCTGGTTGAATTCAATAGTCCTAGACGGCAATTTTTACTTCTATGTCTCAATATCAATCTTTCCCTTCTGTTGATTTTCAGATCACCAAATTTCAGTCCTGCAATAATGGAAACATGTTGGTCATAACGACATCCTTCACTTTATCATAGCAGCCTTGCTTCCCAGATGCTGGATGTTTTGTTGAAGTGCCTTAATGATGTTTTCTTGTGAGCAGCTGTTCATGTCTGCCAGGCTTTCATTCTTACCAGTAAAGAATGATGTTTACTTTCTTGTTGTAGTTCCTCCACATTCTATTAACTAGAGTGGAATCAAAAGACTTCTACATCATCAGTTCTCTATGTGTTACCGTACTCCTCCACTCCAACTATCCATGTTTGTCCTCCGTCATGTTGAAGTTTCCGTCTTCCTGTTCTGTGGTATTGTTTCTGCCAGACCGTCTGGCAGTGTCCCTGTCACCGGTGCGGACGCGTGGCACGCGTTTGCCTGCTGCTAAACTGCTGCTTGTGGACGAGAGATTTGAGGAACAGGAGGTGACGGTGGCGAGTAAGGTGCACGAATTTCTTTCCCTACTGTTGGATGAGGTTTCAGGTGATGATTGGATGAATCAGTGTGAGCCCCACCTCCTGATACACCTGAAATTGCGAGAGAAACTTATCCTGCCGGAACTTGCTTATGTTAGTGTGTGTGTGTGTGTGTGTGTGTGTGTGTGTGTATGCAAAAAACAATATTCACCAGTGGAATGGGCTTTACCATAACATATCAATGTTATCAACATCAGATCATATATTCACAAACTACCACTTATCATTTATTTGATATCAACTTCCGAATTACTACCTAGGATGTGTGGCATTTTGTCGTTCTTCCTGCCTCGTACAGCCTCGGTCGCTAATCATATTGTATAAAGTTCGCCACATGATCAAGGGTTTATCATGAAAGTTACTGGTAGAGTCATAGTACAGCAAACCATATTGGCGATCTGTATGAATTAGATCTAATGTCAGCAGTCAACTCAAACACCGACATCACTCACGTTTGACACAAAATATATCATAGAAGGCGTGGGACTCCTGCTGAGGTTATATCATAATATGAAACCATCACGGTCGTCGCTAAAGCTAATTTTGTTATTGATTGTATGTGCGTCTAGACACTGCTTTTTTATGTGTGAATTATATGTGTTACGGGTTACTAGGAAGACGGGAGGTGGGGGGCTGGTTAGGGTAGCATTTCCTGCTGGTGATGCTTGCTTGATGACCTTAGGTTTGGTCGGAGAAGCTGACGTAAGCCCTGGCGGGAGGGACTATGTACCTTACCACACTTAGCACAACACAATACACACAACACACACACACACACACACACACACACACACACACACACACACACACACACACACATAGCATACTTACAGACTTGATCATTCTTACTGTAATGGAATTAAACTAATATCTAATGTGTTTTCTGTATTTCAACACAAATATATAATTTTGAATAGTGTGTTGACTCACACTGTAGAAGCTTATCCCCTACATATTTGTCCCCCAACTCCCCTCTTGAATATGAATGTGTGGGCGGGAGGCGCCAAGCGAGAGTTGTAGCAACTGTGTATCTACAAACTGAAATGTTATAGTAAATATTGTGTTTTACAAAGGATAAGTACGTATATCGTTGTTTGTTTGGTTATTGATTTCAACGTAAGTCCTATCAACTACCCAGGACATTAAGGTTACCAAAGTCAACTCATGACCACTAATCGACCAATCTTGAACACCTTCTTCAGGTGTTCAATAATTCTAAGACCACACACGTTCGCACTTCATATATGGCAATTGGTGAACATCCTACATATGTTAGATTCAATGGCTATATCTTTACGGCCAGTCAACTGACGTCCTAACCACCAAAAGATAAGTTTATAATGTGACCTTTGATGTAGAAGTTATCGGTTACTTTTTGGTAATCTAAGTACATGACGTCAGATGCTTACCTTTCATCACACATGATGAGTTTATCATGAAATAAATGAAACAGTTTTGTCGTAAATCAGAATCAGTTTTGAAATGATGTCATCAAAATGGCTTACAATTGTCCCGAACGATGGTTTCCATAAGTTTAACAACTACAGACTTAAAGCTAATAAGGCAATAATTTCTTGACAATAATCTATTACTTTTTTGAAAATGGATGTTTCATTGGCATAATTCCTCGCAGCTAAGAACAAAGTCTGAACTATCTAATTTGTTGCTTCTTTCATTGTCCTGGAATAAAACGTATCAGGTCCCGCCGTTTTGTTTACTAATCTTCCATGTGTTGTTGGCAGTATCTACATCTTCAACTTTTATATCAATTTGTAGCAGAATATTTTCCCATCTTAGCAATGGAACTGGATTTTAGGATATAAGTTGTGATCTCCAGTTGTGCATATACATAAAAAAAAAATCACCCAGGATTTTTGCTATGGATTCATTGCTTTGAACCAGGTCACTGTTTACCGTAAAGGGAACCGAGGGAGTAGCGAAAGATACCTGGGTCTTACAGGATATCCATGGAATAGGTAATGATGCCTGGGTCCTACTGGATAGCCAGAGAGTAGGTAAGGATACGTGGGTAATGGTGGACAATATCCAGAATTATGGATAAGATTTACACCAGGCTATCAGGAGACGGTCTATACCAGGTTAAATGTGGTCAGCTGTTAACATGTGCTCTTATAGGGGCCGCCAGGGTACAGTTGTAAGATAAGAAATGGTTAGTTTTTACAACAACAACATCAATGTTGTAAAGATATAAGAGATGACACCATTATTATGAGACATGAGAGATGACACCATTATTATGAGACATGAGAGATGACACCATTATTATGAGACATGAGAGATGACACCATTATTATGAGACATGAGAGATGACACCATCATTATGAGACATGAGAGATGACACCATTATTATGAGACATGAGAGACGACACCATTATTATGAGACATGAGAGATGACACCATTATTATGAGACATGAGAGATGACACCATTATTATGAGACATGAGAGATGACACCATTATTATGAGACATGAGAGATGACACCATTATTATGAGACATGAGAGATGACACCATTATTATGAGACATGAGAGATGACACCATTATTATGAGACATGAGAGACGACACCATTATTATGAGACATGAGAGATGACACCATTATCATGAGACATGAGAGATGACACCATTATTATGAGACATGAGAGATGACACCATTATTATGAGACATGAGAGATGACACCATTATTATGAGACATGAGAGATGACACCATTATTATGAGACATGAGAGATGACACCATTATTATGAGACATGAGAGATGACACCATTATTATGAGACATGAGAGACGACACCATTATTATGAGACATGAGAGATGACACCATTATTATGAGACATGAGAGATGACACCATTATTATGAGACATGAGAGATGACACCATTATTATGAGACATGAGAGATGACACCATTATTATGAGACATGAGAGATGACACCATTATTATGAGACATGAGAGACGACACCATTATTATGAGACATGAGAGATGACACCATTATTATGAGACATGAGAGATGACACCATTATTATGAGACATGAGAGATGACACCATTATTATGAGACATGAGAGACGACACCATTATTATGAGACATGAGAGATGACACCATTATTATGAGACATGAGAGATGACACCATTATTATGAGACATGAGAGATGACACCATTATTATGAGACATGAGAGATGACACCATTATTATGAGACATGAGAGATGACACCATTATTATGAGACATGAGAGATGACACCATTATGATGAGACATTAGAGATGACACCATTATTATGAGACATGAGAGATGACACCATTATTATGAGACATGAGAGATGACACCATTATTATGAGACATGAGAGACGACACCATTATTATGAAACATAGGAGATTACACCATTATTATGAAACAGGAGATTACACCATTATTTTGAGACAAGAGATGACACCATTATTATGAGACATGAGAGATGACACCATTATTATGAAACATAAGAGATGACACCATTATTATGAGACATAATATTTTGGCTTTTGATGCATAACGGTTGGAGATGAGCCATGGGCACGTTGTAGGTAATACAGAGACAGCTCTGTACCAGAGCCAGCCAGTAAGTCTAGAACATTCGGGCCACATTAAGTACAGTCGAGTGCGGCGTGGGATGAAAAATACCTGCAATGTACTTTTATGAAAGACGCCTCAAAGCAAGAGAGGAAAGATTCGTGTTATAAAACTGGTTGGTTACGACTATTTTGCCAGAGCACAAAGGAAACTTCATAATGATCGAGAGCGTGGAATGGCAGGAAGAAAAATGCTTATTACATAGTGGACGGTGGCGGTGAAGATGAGGTGGGTGAGTCGGGAGGTGAGGACTTAGGTCACAACAATACTTGGATGATGATAATATCATCTGTTTCAAGTAATCAATTATTCTTATTATGTAAAAAAAAAAATGATAATTTGAATGATGACCAGAAAACATTTCACCCAGAAAATATTCCATGAAACAGATTTCGCAATAGAAATATGGCTATACGTTTTGGCTAGCCTTCAATGTTGTGATGTATTGAAGTGATTATTGTTATTGATGACAATCTTGTCAGTCTGAATTAGACCTATTGTTTCTTTTGTGTGATTTTTGACGTGAGATATACTTTCATATAGCGTGCAGTGATACAAGAAAATATAAACTAGAATCTAAGAAAACTCTTAACAAAAAATCTTGAAAATATAAAACATGAAATGACAGTCTTGATAGAATTATATTGATAGAACAATAAGAAACGGAGTCTTAACGACGTAAATTGGGTGAAGTTTGCTCCTACGATGGCAGTGTTAACACGCTCCTGTACTGAGGGATGACCATTGTTGGCCGCAGGACACACGAGCAGAGGAGGCCTGGCTGGATACCAGTACAGTACACAAGGACCGTCCTTTGTGAGGCAGGTGTTACCAATGTAAATATCATTACCGAAGAATGATTATCAAACCTCAGAAGGATATCAAGTTGATACCAGTGAGAGCGACATGTTCACAAACAAGAAGTACAACAAATACCTTTACATCAAGTTAACCAAATACCGAACACCATAATAACATAATTGTAACAACAAGTTTTACGGACAATAAAACATTTTTCGAGTGATACATACCACATTTTCTCTTTATCTATTTTCTTTTTTTCATTTGAAGTGACTAAGATTATTGTATACGTCAGTGGTGAAATGTAATTGTCGATGAAAAGCAGTGATCCAGGAGGAAGATGACCCACCCACTGGAAGACGTGCATCATCACTGTTGATCACTTGACAAAGCTCTGGTTATTGAAAATTCCTGAAATTCCTGATTGACGGTGAATTAGTCAATCAATTCCTGAAATTCCTGATTGACGGTGAATTAGTCAATCAAATCATGAATGATACGAATCTAAACTGTTCGTAAGGTTGATAGAGCAAGTCCACTGAAGGCGAAAGTGTTTGGGTTCGTGGAGAGCGAACTGAAAAACAAATATTATGTATGTATGAATATAATGGACTTTATACTAAGGCAGTTAAACAGATCATGACTAGCAAAATGGACTATTTAGTATGTGATAAACATGGTTACTTACCCAAGTTATATTTTTATTCTTTTTCAAGAGTTTCTTATTATTTTCTATCTTTATCAAAGCCAAGCAGAAGTACAGAGGAAGATGGTAGAGCTGCAACACGTTCGTGGGTAACGTGCAGGTTGTAATAACCTCCCCATCCACAACCCCGCCCCCTAATATAACTTAATGTAACTCATCGTGGGTTGCGCCTCTTAACCCTTTGATCACGGTGGCACGATCCCTCAGCCTGACTAAAAACAAATCATTATGTTAGACATGTTGGTCTTTCCTGGAGTAGAATACACATAGGTTATCTTGCAATCCTTTATATGTAGACAGATCCTCTTGATGAGCAAATACTTCCCACATATGATTATCTTAGTCTCCATTACTGTATATACATTGATTAATGAACTACCTAAGTCGAAACTATATATTTTTCTTAGAAAAATTTTTCTGTATGATAGATTTATAAGACTGTCAAATGTGAAGGAATTCGTTGCCCTTCTATGAGGAAGTGTGGGATGATGTGGAGTGAGGGAAAGATACGAGTGAGCCAAATGGCTTAATGTCATGGGCTGGTCGTCCTCTCCCTCTTCCCTCGTCCTGGGACGATGCCGCCTGACTCTCTAAATTATGGGATTGAATTTCATCCTTGTTTACTGTTATAACATCCGACGTCACGTTGGCTATAGTATCGGTATCATATTATTGGAACAAGTGAAGGCCAAACAACCGGAAGAACACAAGTTAAACAAAAAAATATTTACACTACCATTTGGACGTTTATCAGATATCCCAGAGCCAAAGAAATACCTCTGCCAACATTGTACAGTATGAATGTGTATGTGTGTGTGTGTGTGTGTTTGGCTGTTTATATATCATGAACGTTTTTGGAGATGTAGCTCGCTGCTGGTGCTGGTGCTGGTGCTGGTGCTGGTGATGGTGCTGGTGCTGGTGCTGGTGCTGGTGCTGGTGCTGGTGCTGGTGCTGGAAGCCTTCATAGATTGCTCAGCCTGTGGAATATTTATTTCCTAAGATGCTTCGCTGCTTAAGTTAACTCCCAGTAATTTCACCTTCAGTTCGTATGCTTCTCTATAGCTTAACTATGTTCTATGTTACTTATTTCTTATTTGAAAACTATTTCTTAATACCCTCACCAAATGTTTCTTTTAATCATATTTAGCAGTTTTCTCGTTATAGATCGAATAAATCACAGTAGATTATTCTTCTATCTTTGTATGTCTGGGATGAAGATCATTAGTCGTGCAGGACTGGATTTGACCAAGAGCCTCACACACGTCCCTCCCGCACACCGTCTGACTGTAGCTGGCAAACTCATGTTAGCCTGAGTCATATTATTGGTTACAACATTAGGTTGTTGTCATCTTGACTCAAAAACCCTCACGGTATGACTCTTGAGCACGACAAATACAACCAGTAACCATGACGGTACAACTTGTAGATATGACGGCTTCTCCTTTCACTTGACCAGCTAAGGGTTGAGCCAAAGATAAAGTAATTACCCTCAGGAGTTGTTTCTTCATACTTTAGGATCATGCCGTCGTGTTCCAGGGTCGTGTCGTCGTGTTCAATGATCGTACCGTCGTGTTCCAGGGTCGTGTCGTCGTGTTCAATGATCGTACCGTCGTGTTCCAGGGTCGTGTCGTCGTGTTCAGAGATCGTACCGTCGTGCTCCATGGTCGTGTCGTCGTGTTGAAAGATCGTACCGTCGTGTTCCAGGGTCGTGTCGTCGTGTTGAAAGATCGTACCGTCGTGTTCCAGGGTCGTGTCGTCGTGTTGAAAGATCGTACCGTCGTGTTCCAGGGTCGTGTCGTCGTGTTGAAAGATCGTACCGTCGTGTTCCAGGGTCGTGTCGTCGTGTTCAAAGGTCGTACCGTCGTGTTCCAGGGTCGTGTCGTCGTGTTGCAGGATCGTACTGTGGTGCTGCAGAGTCGTACCGTCGTGTTCAATGATCGTGGTGTTGTGTGTTAGTAGTTAATAACCGACACTGTTCGTGAGATTCGTGTTGAATTTAACATTTGTGATATTCTCAAGGGTCGTTCATTTTTTGCTTTCTCATTCGTGACTTTCCGTAAGTAACAGTTGCATGAGTCACCAGCATTCTGACCCAAGAAGCTTTTATATATATATATATATATATATATATATATATATATATATATATATATATATATATATATATATATATATATATATATATATCGACAGTTCGAATCTAACGTATGTAGCGACGTGTGACGGACGGATGGTCGACTCACAAGAGCCGGCCACACACACCTGCTGCTAGTTTGTCTGATTTTGTTTGTCATCATATACGTGTCGGAAGGAAACATTAGTAAACATCTATGGTTTATCCAGTCGTCACCACTGTATAAGTTTAGTCTGCTCCAGTAAGATCATGATGAACCCCGAAATGTAAATCACATCCCTTCGTTATATATGCATTATCTCTCCAAATACACGCCACCTCAGATGGTTATCAAAATAGCCTTCAATTAGACCAGCTCAAAATACCTGCAGATTGTTCTGATCCCCCCCCCCCCCCCCCCCGGTCCGTAATGACAGGAATGAGATGGGAAGCAGGAATGCGTGAGCTGGTTGCAGGCGACGTGATCTTCTTAATATGGCTGATGGAGTCTCTTGGACCACAGCCAAAGGGACCTCGGCGTCTCCCTTTTTAAACAAGTTTGTAAGTTACGAGCCAGAGTGACGGGTGCCTCCCGTGCAGGCAGACCACAGAGAAACCATTGCTCCACTTCCAGACTTTTTGCCAAAATGAAAAAAAAAAAAGATATTTATATATATATATGGTGGCGTGTGTCCAGCCTGGGAATCTTATACAGGAATCACATACGAAAATAATCTATTTCTGGCTTAAACTGTTTGGTTGAAGTCAACATAAGTAAGTATTGTACTGGTGGCCCAGCCAACGTACTATCATCCATCTGATCTTCACGTTCCAATTACGTCAAACAAAAAATAGAAGGCAGAGTCCAGGGAGTTATTTTTGGCGCTATACCCCAAATATGAATCACAAACACATATCCCAAATTGGGGTCACAAAGACAGATCCCATTTTGGTGTCACAAAAATAGATTCCATATTGGGGTCACAAAGACAGATCCCATTTTGGGATCAACAAAGATATGCAGACGTTTTTGTATCTTGTATGCGACATGTAATGATAAGCAAAACCTTCCCAATCAGTCAGGATGCAGATCATTTTTGAGAGGTTGTGGAGTGACGTGTTGTGTGTGTGTGTGTGTTCAGCTGAACCTACAACACCCCAGCATGAACTCCAAGCCTCAGTAACAACGACAACAACAACAACAACAACAGTGATACGACCTTTGACCAAGACAATACGACCTTCAGGCATAGTGGACTGACCTTATTTGACTCTTAACTCTCAACTTAAAAGTTAGGTAGTCATACACAGGGGCCGTACCGTCGTGCTCAGGGGCCGTACCGTCGTGCTCAGGGGCCGTACCGTCGTGTGGAAAGCGTTGATCATGGCAAGTGTGGAGATGTCTTGAGGGTTGACATATCACAGTTGTCATGTTCTGTGATATAAACATAATTATGCCAGTTATGGCCCGACCCATGGCAGGGGAGGGTTGAGGGGCGTGGCGCGGGAAGAACAAAAGAGAACATCCTCATAACATCATTCTAGAAAGTCATATAAACAAGTATGAGAGTGAGAACAGAATATGCTTGACTGCTAACTAGTCGTGTTTGTTTACTGTACGATATGATGATGATCTTGAGCAGGAAGCTTATTACAGGGGTCAGGCAGGGTAATGCATGGAGAGGCCGTCATTCATACTTCTGGCGCTTTCCTCCATGTTTACTCCTCTCACCATCACATTCAATCGCTCTCACTTATCATCAGTATGTGCAGTTGTTCCCTTCTCTCCTGCCCCTCACCATGCTCCTACACATTTTCTTCATCATGCCCTCTCAGTCCAGTTTTCCCTGTAACCAAAATTTAAATCGGTAATCTTAACTTTCATGTTATTTTTTCTATTTCCCATACTTCTTCTTGGCTTAATAATTCTTTTTTCCTTATTCTTCATACATGTTCTTTATTTTTACATCTCAGTCTGTATTGACATTATTATAATCTCCCCTGTTATGCAAACATTGTTATAGCCTCCCCGACTATACTAGCATTATAATAGTCTCCCACCCCTGCTAGCATTGTTATAGCCTCCCCTGCTATACTAGCATTGTTATAGCTTCCCCTACTATACTAGCATTGTTATAGCTTCCCCTGCTATACTAGCATTATTACCATCCTTTTGTTGGCTATACCCCTCCCTGACCTCTGACTATACCCCTCCCTGACCCCTGGCTATACCCCTCCCTGACCCCTGGCTATACCCCTCCCTGACCCCTGCCTATACCCCTCCCTGACCCCTGGCTATACCCCTCCCTGACCACTGGCTATACCCCTCCCTGACCCCTGGCTATACCCCTCCCTGACCCCTGGCTATACCCCTCCCTGACCCCTGGCTATACCCCTCCCTGACCACTGGCTATACCCCTCCCTGACCACTGGCTATACCCCTCCCTGACCCCTGGCTATACCCCTCCCTGACCCCTGGCTATACCCCTCCCTGACCCCTGGCTATACTCCTCCCTGACCCCTTGCTATACCCCTCCCTGACCCCTGGCTATACTCCTCCCTGACCCCCTGGCCATATTCCTCACCCTCCAGTAATCATCTTTCTCGTTTTCTTTCATGTAATGATTCGTCCATATCCTAACTACACCATAATTGGATTTTTCTTAGCATCTCTTTTCTGTAGATACTTCACATCCTTCATGTCAAACGCAAGTCTTTAAACGAACTTCTTTATATTTTCTTTCGGGTTTTCCTAAAAAAGGAATACTGTGTAACGAAAAAAAAAAAAAAAAAACGAAAAAACCACAAGTTTTCCCTGGTGGAAAGTAACATTTAAGTTTGGTGCAGCATCTTATCTTCAGTCGATCATATTCGACCAACAGAACCTTTCCTGACGATCATATATCTAAGTACACACAGTACAAAATATTTCGCTTTCATGCGGATTTTTCTTCAAAAGTAAAAAATTGGATTTGTGCGTCATCGATAATGTGGAATTGGTCAGCTACGGTTGTGGCAGAGTCTGATGGTCTGGTTGTTTGTGTATTTGTTGAAACGTATTCGGACACAGTGTAAAGTTAGTAAAGTTTATATAGCCGAGGCAAGACCCGCGCCTGGCGTATCTGTTCTGTGTACAATTATGATGGTGGTATGTGGTGGTGGCTGGCTTCTGCGGTGATCATTGGATACATGTACTGGTACGAAGCTTGACCCGAAATGTTAGTCTGATAATCAATGTACATTTCTGACGTGTGATGAGGATCCTCTTTATCGAACTTCAGCATACGAAAGGCAATGATTCCAGCAACATGACACGTCCTGGCCAGGCCTCGGAGGTCGTTAATGAGACGAATGAATGAAACACCTTGTGCTGTCCTACAGCTGATGACTGAACATACCTATGATATACGTTATATAATTGATGACTAGACATACCTGTGATATATGTTATGCAACTGATGACTAGACATACCTGTGATATACATTATATAACTGATGACTGGACATACCTGTGATATATGTTATATAACTGATGACTGGACATACCTATGATATACGTTATATAACTGATGACTGGACATACCTGTGATATATGTTATATAACTGATGACTGGACATAACTGTGATATGATATTTCTTATGTTTGGGTCTCCAGTCACGGGTAAAAGTCCACATCAAATCCGGGCCTCAGTTGAAATATGGAGAGGTAAATGTAAGGGGAAAAAGTGAGAAACACGGGAAAGTATTTACAAATTTTTGAAGAAGTGAAAAACCTGTCTTAAGATGTGCCAGGTAAGAGTTACTGGGAAAGACATGAAAGGACAGAGAGTTTCAAAGCTTCGAGGTTTAAGAAAAGAAACTTATCAGAACGGTCCAACCTTGAGTTGCCACAGTGATAGATCGGCCAGAAAGAAAGCTAGATATGAGCGAGCAAATTGAGGGAGGAAATCCAAGAAATTTGAGCTTAGAGGTGAGACCCCGATGCCAAACCCTGTGAAAAGCTTTGGATATATCAAGGGCAACTACATATGATTCCCTATAATCTCTCAGGGATGATGACCAGACATTAGTAAAGTACGAAAGAATATCATTATTGGATCTCACCATACGGAAACTATTCTGTCGATGAAAGGAAGACTGTGAAATTCTCACTTGATCCCCTTCTCTGTTCCTTTTTTTGGAAAAGTAAAACAGGATTGGAGAGGCGAAGCTAGGACGCCATTTGGTAAATGGCGTCCTAGCTTCGTCTCTTCTATGTATATCAACTGACTTATATTTCTCTCTTGTGTCTCCCCTGATGAAGAGAATATTACACGAAAGTGCACTTGGGAACTTATGAATTATACATGTGTATATATGTATAAGTCTGTGTGTGTGTGTATATATATATATATATATATATTTTTTTTTTTTTTTTTTTTTTTATACTTTGTCGCTGTCTCCCGCGTTTGCGAGGTAGCGCAAGGAAACAGACGAAAGAAATGGCCCAACCCCCCCCATACACATGTACATACACACGTCCACACACGGAAATATACATACCTACACAGCTTTCCATGGTTTCCCCCGGACGCTTCACATGCCTTGATTCAATCCACTGACAGCACGTCAACCCCGGTATACCACATCGCTCCAATTCACTCTATTCTTTGCCCTCCTTTCACCCTCCTGCATGTTCAGGCCCCGATCACACAAAATCTTTTTCACTCCATCTTTCCACCTCCAATTTGGTCTCCCTCTTCTCCTCGTTCCCTCCACCTCCGACACATATATCCTCTTGGTCAATCTTTCCTCACTCATTCTCTCCATGTGACCAAACCATTTCAAAACACCCTTTTCTGCTCTCTCAACCACGCTCTTTTTATTTCCACACATCTCTCTTACCCTTACGTTCCTTACTCGATCAAACCACCTCACACCACACATTGTCCTCAAACATCTCATTTCCAGCACATCCATCCTCCTGCGCACAACTCTATCCATAGTCCACGCCTCGCAACCATACAACATTGTTGGAACCACTATTCCTTCAAACATACCCATTTTTGCTTTCCGAGATAATGTTCTCGACTTCCACACATTCTTCAAGGCTCCCAGAATTTTCGCCCCCTCCCCCACCCTATGATCCACTTCCGCTTCCATGGTTCCATCCGCTGCCAGATCCACTCCCAGATATCTAAAACACTTCACTTCCTCCAGTTTTTCTCCATTCAAACTCACCTCCCAATTGAATTGACCCTCAACCCTACTGTACCTAATAACCTTGCTCTTATTCACATTTACTCTTAACTTTCTTCTTTCACACACTTTACCAAACTCAGTCACCAGCTTCTGCAGTTTCTCACATGAATCAGCCACCAGCGCTGTATCATCAGCGAACAACAACTGACTCACTTCCCAAGCTCTCTCATCCCCAACAGACTTCATACTTGCCCCTCTTTCCAAAACTCTTGCATTCACCTCCCTAACAACCCCATCCATAAACAAATTAAACAACCATGGAGACATCACACACCCCTGCCGCAAACCTACATTCACTGAGAACCAATCACTTGGTTATATATATATATATATATATATATATATATATATATATATATATATATATATATATATATATATATATATATATATGGGAGGGTATTGATTGAGAGGGTGAAGGCATGTACAGAGCATCAGATTGGGGAAGAGCAGTGTGGTTTCAGAAGTGGTAGAGGATGTGTGGATCAGGTGTTTGCTTTGAAGAATGTATGTGAGAAATACTTAGAAAAGCAAATGGATTTGTATGTAGCATTTATGGATCTGGAGAAGGCATATGATAGAGTTGATAGAGATGCTCTGTGAAAGGTATTAAGAATATATGGTGTGGGAGGCAAGTTGTTAGAAGCAGTGAAAAGTTTTTATCGAGGATGTAAGGCATGTGTACGTGTAGGAAGAGAGGAAAGTGATTGGTTCTCAGTGAATGTAGGTTTGCAGCAGGGGTGTGTGATGTCTCCATTGTTGTTTAATTTGTTTATGGATAGGGTTGTTAGGGAGGTGAATGCAAGAGTTTTGGAAAGAGGGGCAAGTATGAAGTCTGTTGGGGATGAGAGAGCTTGGGAAGTGAGTCATTTGTTGTTCGCTGATGATACAGCGCTGGTGGCTGATTCATGTGAGAAACTGCAGAAGCTGGTGACTGAGTTTTGTAAAGTGTGTGAAAGAAGAAAGTCATGAGTAAATGTGAATACGAGTAAGGTTATTAGGTACAGTAGGGTTGAGGGTCAAGTTAATTGGGAGGTAAGTTTGAATGGAGAAAAACTGGAGGAAGTAAGGTGTTTTAGATATCTGGGAGTGGATCTGGCAGCGGATGGAACCATGGAAGCGGAAGTAAATCATAGGGTGGGGGAGGGGGCGAAAATCCTGGGAGCCTTGAAGAATGTGTGGAAGTCGAGAACATTATCTCGGAAAGCAAAAATGGGTATGTTTGAAGGAATAGTGGTTCCAACAATGTTGTATGGTTGCGAGGCGTGGGCTATGGATAGAGTTGTGCGCGGGAGGATGTATGTGCTGGAAATGAGATGTTTGAGGACAATGTGTGGTGTGAGGTGGTTTGATCGAGTAAGTAACGTAAGGGTAAGAGAGATGTGTGGAAATAAAAAGAGCGTGGTTGAGAGAGCAGAAGAGGGTGTTTTGAAATGGTTTGGGCACATGGAGAGAATGAGTGAGGAAAGATTGACCAAGAGGATATATGTGTCGGAGGTGGAGGGAACGAGGAGAAGTGGGAGACCAAATTGGAGGTGGAAAGTTGGAGTGAAAAAGATTTTGTGTGATCGGGGCCTGAACATGCAGGAGGGTGAAAGGAGGGCAAGGAATAGAGTGAATTGGATCGATGTGGTATACCGGGGTTGACGTGCTGTTAGTGGATTGAATCAGGGCATGTGAAGCGTCTGAGGTAAACCATGGAAAGCTGTGTAGGTATGTATATTTGCGTGTGTGGACGTATGTATATACATGTGTGTGGGGGTGGGTTGGGCCATTTCTTTCGTCTGTTTCCTTGCGCTACCTCGCTAACGCGGAAGACAGCGACAAAGCAAAATAGATAAAATATATATATATATATATATATATATATATATATATATGTATATATATATATATATATATATATATATATATATATATATATATATATATATATATATATATATATCCCTGGGGATAGGGGAGAAAGAATACTTTCCCACGAATTCCCTGCGTGTCGTAGAAGGCGACTAAAAGGGAAGGGAGCGGGGGCTGGAAATCCTCCCCTCTCGTTTTTTTTAATTTTCCAAAAGAAGGGACAGAGAAGGGGGCCATTTGAGGATATTCCCTCAAAGGTCCAGTCCTTTGTTCTTAACGCAACCTCGCAAATGCGGGAAATGGCGAATAGTATGAAAGAAAGAAAATATATATATATATATATATATATATATATATATATATATATATATATATATATATATATATATATATATATATATATATATATTATACACATGAAAGAATGGCCCGACCCACCCACACACACATGTATATACATACACGTCCACACACGCACATAAACATACCTATACATTTCAACGTATACATACATATACATACACAGACATATACATATATACAGATGTACAAAATTCATAGTTGCTGCCTTTATTCATTCCCGTCGCTACCTCGCCACACATGAAATGACGACCCCTTCCTCCCGCATTCGCGCAAGGTAGCGCTATGAAAGACAACAAAGGCCACATTCGTTCACACTCATTCTCTAGCTGTCATGTATAATGCACCGAAACCACAGCTCCCTTTCCACAACCAGCTCCCACAAAACTTTCCATGGTTTACCCCAGACGCTTCACATGCCCTGGGTCAATCCATTCACAGCACGTCGACCCTGGTATACCACATAGTTCCAATTCACTCAATTTCTTGCACGCCTTTCACCATCCTGCATGTTCAGGCCCCGATCGCTCAAAATCCTTTTCACTTCATCCTTCCACCTCCAATTTGGTCTCCCACTTCTCGTTCCCTCCACCTCTAACATATATATCCTCTTTGCCAATCTTTCCTCACTCATTCTCTCCATGTGAACAAACCATTTCAATACACCCTCTTCTGCTCTCTCAACCTCACTCTTTTTGGTACCACACATCTCTCTTACCCTTTCATTACTTACTCGATCAAACCACCTCACATCACATATTGTCTTCAAACATCTCATTTCCAATACATCCACCCACCTCCGCACAACCCCATCTATAAGCCATCCCTCACAACCATATAACATTGTTGGAACCACTATTCCTTCAAACATACCCATTTTTGCTCTCCGAGATAATGTTCTCGCCTTCCACACATTTTTTAACGCTCCCAGAACTTTCGCCCCTTCCCCCACCCTGTGATTCGCTTCCACTTCCATGGTTCCATCCGCTGCTAAATTCACTCCCAGATACCTAAAACACTTCACTTACTCCAGTTTTTCTCCATTCAAAATTACCTCCGAATTGACTTGTCCCTCAACCCTACTGTAGCTAATAACCTTGCTCTTATTCACATTTACTCTCAGCTTTCGTCTCTCACACACTTTACCAAACTCATTCACCCGCTTCTGCAGTTTCTCACCCGAATCAGCCACCAGCACTCTATCATCAGTGAACAACAACTGACTCACTTCCCAAGCTCTCTCATCCACGACAGACTTCATACATGCCCCTCTCTCCAAAACTCTTGCATTCACCTCCCTAACAACCCCATCCATAAACAAATTAAACAACCATGGAGACATCGCATACCCCTGCCGCAAACCGACATTCACTGAGAACCAATCACTTTCCTCTCTTCCTACTCGTACGAATGCCTTACATCCTCGATAAAAACTTTTCACTGCTTTCAGCAACTTGCCTCCCACACCATGTATTCCTAATACCTTCCACAGAGCATCTTTATCAACTCTATCATATGCTACATACAAATCCATTTGTTTTTCTAAGTATTTCTCACATACATTCTCCAAAGCAAACACCTGATCCACACATCCTCTACCACTTCTGAAACCACACTGCTCTTCCCCAGTCTGATGCTCTGTACATGCCTTCACCCTCTCAATCAATACCCTCCCATATAATTTCCCAGGAATACTCAACAAATTTATACCTCTGTGATTTGAGCACTCACCTTTATCTTCTTTGCCTTTGTACAATAGCACTATGCATACATTCCGCCAATCCTCAGGCACGTCACCATAAGCCATACATACATTTAATATCCTTACCAGCCAGTCAACAACATGGTCACCCCCATTTTTAATGAATTCCACTGCAATGCCATCCAAACCCGCCGCCTTGCTGGCTTTCATCTTCCGCAAAGCTTCACTACCTCTTCTCTGTTTACCAAATCGTTCTCCCTGACCCTCTCACTTCGCACACCACGTCGACCAAAACACCCTATATCTGCCACTCTATCAGCTAACACATTCAACAAACCCTCAAAATACTCACTCCATCTTCTTCTCACATCACCACTACTTGTTATTACCTCCCCATTAGCCCCCTTCACCAATGTTCCCATCTGTTCTCCTGTCTTACGCACTTTATTTACCTCCCTCCAAAAAAATCTTTTTATTTTCCCTAAAATCTAATGATACTCTTTCACCCCAACTCTCATTTGCCCTCTTTTTCACCTACTGCACCTTTCTCTTGACCTCTTGCCTCTTTCTTTTATACATCTCCCACTCATTTGCACTATTTCCCTGCAAAAATCGTCCAAATGCCTCTCTCTTCTCTTTCACTAATAATCTTACTTCTTCATCCCACCACTCACTACCTTTTCTAATCTGCCCACCTCCCTCGCTTCTCATGCCATAGGCATCTTTTGCGCAAGCCATCACTGATTCCCTAAATACATCCCATTCCTCCCCCACTCCCCTTACGTCCTTTGCTCTCACCTTTTTCCATTCTGTACTCAGTCTCTCCTGGTACTTTCTCACACAAGTCTCCTTTCCAAGCTCTCTTACTCTCACTACTCGCTTCGCCCCAACATTCTCTCCTCTGAAGACCTCTACAAATCTTCACCTTCGCCTCCACAAGATAATGATCAGACATCCCTCCAGTTGCACCTCTCAGCACATTAATATCCAAAAGTCCTTTTTCAGCACACAAATCTTCAAGCTCTTCACCATTTCTATTAACAACACTGAACACCCCATGTATACCAATTATTCCCTCAACTGCCACATTACTCACCTATGCATTCAAATCACCCATTACTGTAACCCGGTCTCGTGCATCAGAACACTCACTCAGCTGCTTCCAAAACACTTACCTCTCATGATCTTTCTCATGCCCAGGTGCATAGTCACCAATGATCACCCATCTCTCTCCATCCACTTTAAGTTTTACCCATATCAATCTAGAGTTTACTTTCTTACACTCTACCACATACTCCCACCACTCCTGTTTCAGGAGTAGTGTTACTCCTTCCTTTGCTCTTGTCCTCTCCAACCCCTGACTTTACTTCCAAAACATCCCAAACCACTCTTCCCCTTTATCCTTGAGCTTCGTTTCACTCAGAGCCAAAACATCAAGGTTTCTTTCCTCAAACATACTACCTATCTCTCCTTTTTTCTCATCTTGGTTACATCCACACACATTTAGACACCTCAATCTGAGCCTTCGAGGAGGATGAGCACTCCCCGCATGACTCCTTCTTTTTCCCCTTTTAGAAAGTTGAATATATATATATATATATATGTATATATATATATATATATATATATATATATATATATATATATATATATATATATATATATATATATATTCACAGTGTGAATTGTGTGCATGTGTATATATGTAGGTGTCTGTGTGTGTATATATATGTGTACATTGAGATGTATGGGTATGTATATTCGCGTGTGTGGACGTGTATGTATATACATGTGTATGGGGGTGGGTTGGGCCATTTCTTTCGTCAGTTTCCTTGCGCTACCTCGCAAACGCGGGAGACAGCGACAAAGCAAAATAAATAAGATATAAATATATATATATATATATATATATATATATATATCTATATATATATATATATATATATATATATATATATGTATATATATATATATATATATATATATATATATATATATATATATATATATATATATATATATATATATATATATATATAATGATCAACAATGCAGAAGCAGACCTTCCCTAGTAAGAGGCTATCTCGATTGAAAACAAAATAGAATAAAGTGGGCACCACGAAGGCATGCATTTTAAGAAGAAAAAATCTGGCTTTTCAATCAGTTGTCACAGGCGGCCAGGATCAGAACCAACCCATGGACACACCCCTTCCGGGTTCGAGGAGGCATTCTGTGCACCTGGGTCATAAGCCTTGTCTTTCCGGAGCTGGAGAAGTACCTGGATGACCCCGAACAGGAGAATATATGTATATAGTAAACGGCGAAGGTTCAGTGGAAGCAGGAGCTGAGGAGTGGAAGCAGAATGTCCAAAGTTGAATTAGCGGAACAAGATTTTTTTTTTCTATTTTGAAAGTTAGCTACCGATTGATCAGCCAGAATAGAGGAGGAAGACTCAAATTACAAAGTTACTGAAGATATTTTGAGTTGAGGACCGAAAAGATTTAGCAGTAGAAGTCAAGTCAGTTCACTTTTCTATTTTGAAGATGTTTGACGTTACGAAGAACATCTCTGCAGTGAGTCCGAGCAGAAGTGAAAGCGGACTGGGTGCCAGGAAACACCCATAATCCCCAACAACTAAATGAACAAAAAACCATAACAACTTAGAAATTACACCTGGAGGAGTCCAGCCCCTGCCTGGTCTGCCAACCCCCCCCCACACACACACACCTGGAGGAGTCCAGCCCCTGCCTGGTCTGCCAACCCCCCCACACACACACACACCTGGAGGAGTCCAGCCCCTGCCTGGTCTGCCAACCCCCCCCCACACACACACACCTGGAGGAGTCCAGCCCCTGCCTGGTCTGCCAACCCCCCCACACACACCTGGAGGAGTCCAGCCCCTGCCTGGTCTGCCAACCCCCCCCCCCCCCCCACACACACACCTGGGACACCTGCTGCCCTTACCCTTGGTCATGCTTGGTGTACAACTATAAACATTGTTGCACACACGGGCGGGTGAGTGGCCAGACTGCTGCTGGGGAAACAGTTTATCGTCAGTACAGGAGACGTGTTGTGCCGATGCCATAATACTGAACGTTCTTATGGTTAACATGATAATTAAATCTTCATGACATGAGAGTTACTGAGAAGTAAGATTGTTTTTAACTTTAACTGATGAATTCGTAATGTTACTTATGTTAATGTGAGGCATGACGCAGGTCCCCCCCCCCCCCGCCCTGCAGGTGACTGCCATATCACAAGTGGCCTCACTACTTCCGGTGTCCAAATGTAAACAAGTTATGAAATCTAAGATGTGTGCGTTGAGTCGGCAGTCGTGCCCGGTCGTGGAGCCAGGCGGCCTAGGACACGAGGTCACTTCGCGCTGCCTTTGGTCGCCGCCGCCGCCGCCGACCCAGCAGTGAGAGGGTCACGAGGCGTAAGAATCGTCGATTTCACGGTTGGTGATTCAAGTTGTTGAGGGCAGCGTCAGAAGGTAATGTTGTGTGAGGCGTGTCATGAGCAGCTGCACAAGTCCTCAACATCACCATACAAGTGAGCCTCAGCAGCTGCTATAGGCATAACAGTTTCCTCTCCCTACTCCCGGGGCACCACACACTTAACCCCTTTTCCAGTCGGATGGCGTAGAACTGTTGGCAAAATGGTAGAACAGCGGAGTTAGTCGCTGGATCAATGACCTCCAGTCACACACAGCAATGGCCCGCGACCCTCAGGCCTTGCCAAGCAGCGTCACATACACGCTTCTTCTTCTGCTTTAAAGGTTTCACATATAAACTGTCCGAAGCAGAGCAGTGATTATTATATTCTCTAGCCGACTAATTTTTCGGTATGTGTCATGGGGTTTGATGTTCGTATTATCTCATAATTCACACAAAACCTTCATGTGCTTGGTCGCGTGTTCCACCCAGGAGCTTCATCCGTCGAGCTAATAAAACATCCACATTGTTTATGTCACGACCCGACCCTTGCATCCACGACCCGACCCTTGCATCCACGACCCGACCCTGGCATCCACGACCTGACCCTGGCATCCACGACCCGACCCTGGCATCCAAGGTATCACAAGCCACATGACCTGGTAACCTGATGTAGACGTGTACGTCACCATGACAGAGAGAAGTCATCATGACTGGTTCTCTTTTCCTTACGTACTTATTGGTTTATGGAAGATATTAAGCCATGAGCATGTCCTTATGACCCTTTGCTGTAATCTTTGACCTGACCCTTAAGAGTAAGGTCAAAAGGCAAGTTTTCATACCTAAGGGTTGCCTCCTCTTCTTCACTGGCCTTACAGTCGTGTTAAAGCGTTGTACCGTACAACTGTGGAATGTAACTGGCAAGTATCCTCAAGATAGACAGGATTCACATATAGACTGATTTAACAAACGATAGAGATTTTTTCTTTATGATATAATTATATTAGTTCTATAATGATAAAACTTAACAAACGATAGATATTGTTTTGTTTATAATATAATCATATTAGTTCTATAATGATAAAATTTAAGAAACGGTAGATATTTTTTGTTTATAATATAATTATATTAGTTCTATAATGATAAAACTTAACAAACGATAGATATTGTTTTGTTTATAATATAATCATATTAGTTCTATAATGATAAAATTTAAGAAACGGTAGATATTTTTTGTTTATAATATAATTATATTAGTTCTATAATGATAAAACTTAACAAACGATAGATATTGTTTTGTTTATAATATAATCATATTAGTTCTATAATGATAAAATTTAAGAAACGGTAGATATTGTTTTGTTTATAATATAATTATATGAGTTCTATAATGATAAAACTTAACAAACGATAGATATTGTTTTGTTTATAATATAATCATATTAGTTCTATAATGATAACATTTAACAAACGATAGATATTGTTTTGTTTATAATATAATTATATTAGTTCTATAATGATAAAACTTAACAAACGATAGATATTGTTTTGTTTATAATATAATCATATTAGTTCTATAATGATAAAATTTAAGAAACGGTAGATATTTTTTGTTTATAATATAATTATATTAGTTCTATAATGATAAAACTTAACAAACGATAGATATTGTTTTGTTTATAATATAATCATATTAGTTCTATAATGATAAAATTTAAGAAACGGTAGATATTTTTTGTTTATAATATAATTATATTAGTTCTATAATGATAAAACTTAACAAACGATAGATATTGTTTTGTTTATAATATAATTATATTAGTTCTATAATGATAAAATTTAAGAAACGATAGATATTGTTTTGTTTATAATATAATCATATTAGTTCTATAATGATAACATTTAACAAACGATAGATATTGTTTTGTTTATAATATAATTGTATTACTTCTATAATGATAGAATTTCATACATTTCCTTTTCGTGTGTCGTAAATATTTGCCTCGTATGGAATAATGAGGAAAACTGACTTGTTCTGTCATGCATCCACACCTCTTACAGTGCAACTGTAGTTAACCATGTATCTATCTATCTATCTATCTATATATTCATCTCTATCTATCTATCTATCTATCTATCTATCTATCTATCTATATATCTATATATATATATATATATATATATATATATATATATATATATATATATATATATATATATATATATATTCCTATAAGTCCACGGGGAAATGAAACACGATACGTGCCCAAGTGCACTTTCGTGTAATAATCACATCATCAGGAGAGATACAAGAAAGAAATGTGTACATGTATGTCAGTTGATATTCAACGAAGAGACGTAGCTAGGACGCTATTCGGGTAGTCACATGTTTGCCAAATGGCATCTTAGCTACGTCTCTTCGTTGTATATCAACTGACTGTTATATTTCTTTCTTGTATGTTCCCAGATGTTATGGTTGTCACAGAAAAGTGTACTTGAGATCTTATCGTGTTTCATTTCTTTGTGGGCTCATAGGAATATACTTGATCACGCGCTCAATTATGATCCTTTCCAATATATATATATATATATATATATATATATATATATATATATATATATATATATATATATATATATATATATATATATATGTTTCCATTAATGGGAAGACTATGTTACATGGCGAGGTGGATGTTGTGGGTACACAACTTGTACGGTTGGACTCAAGTAACGCGTGTGTGTGTGTGTGTGTGTGTGTGTGTCAAGAAGAGTGCAGGCCCACATGATATACCAGTCTACGGGTATGTCATATAGCCGGTGGTAATGATAATGTCTGTACGGTATATACCAGGTACATAAAGGTCACATTGTTTAGCTTCATTAATGATATCTTATCATTGTAATCAACTTGCTGACCTTTCCTCCCCATTTATTTTATGACCCTTCTTATTACTTTGTAATTTTATCTAAAAACAATATCTGCATAATAGAAGATATCTGAATTCTCCAGTTTAGCGAACTTTACACACCAACAGAGGTATTGGTTGGTGGGATATGCGCATGCGTAATGTCACGTGCACATCAAACCGCTTTGGTTGGTCGGGCTGCGCATATCGTCATATAACTTACTATGTGACGTGTCGTCCAGGGTTCTCGTATACCCCCCCCACCTCACCTGATGCTGGTGGTTCACATGGAGGGCAGTGTGCAAGACGTTAATGCTGAGCATCTCAGGAAACTTCACTATTTTATGTAACGATATTTTGTTTACGTAAATGCTTCTTGTGGGAGCAAGTGTTAATATCTTGATCATTATGTAAGTGACGTTTTATGATACCTTATAGTTATATGATACCTTATAGTTAGTTTTATGATACCTTATAGTTATATGATACCTTATAGTTAGTTTTATGATACCTTATAGTTATATGATACCTTATAGTTATATGATACCTTATAGTTATATGATACCTTATAGTTATATGATACCTTATAGTTAGTTTTATGATACCTTATAGTTATATGATACCTTATAGTTAGTTTTATGATACCTTATAGTTATATGATACCTTATAGTTATATGATACCTTATAGTTATATGATACCTTATAGTTATATGATACCTTATAGTTATATGATACCTTATAGTTATATGATACCTTATAGTTAGTTTTATGATACCTTATAGTTATATGATACCTTATAGTTATATGATACCTTATAGTTATATGATACCTTATAGTTATATGATACCTTATAGTTATATGATACCTTATAGTTAGTTTTATGATACCTTATAGTTATATGATACCTTATAGTTATATGATACCTTATAGTTATATGATACCTTATAGTTATATGATACCTTATAGTTATATGATACCTTATAGTTAGTTTTATGATACCTTATAGTTATATGATACCTTATAGTTATATGATACCTTATAGTTATATGATACCTTATAGTTATATGATACCTTATAGTTATATGATACCTTATAGTTATATGATACCTTATAGTTATATGATACCTTATAGTTATATGATACCTTATAGTTAGTTTTATGATACCTTATAGTTATATGATACCTTATAGTTATATGATACCTTATAGTTATATGATACCTTATAGTTAGTTTTATGATACCTTATAGTTATATGATACCTTATAGTTATATGATACCTTATAGTTATATGATACCTTATAGTTATATGATACCTTATAGTTATATGATACCTTATAGTTATATGATACCTTATAGTTATATGATACCTTATAGTTAGTTTTATGATACCTTATAGTTATATGATACCTTATAGTTATATGATACCTTATAGTTATATGATACCTTATAGTTATATGATACCTTATAGTTATATGATACCTTATAGTTAGTTTTATGATACCTTATAGTTATATGATACCTTATAGTTATATGATACCTTATAGTTATATGATACCTTATAGTTATATGATACCTTATAGTTATATGATACCTTATAGTTAGTTTTATGATACCTTATAGTTATATGATACCTTATAGTTATATGATACCTTATAGTTATATGATACCTTATAGTTATATGATACCTTATAGTTATATGATACCTTATAGTTATATGATACCTTATAGTTGGCTTACTCTTGCACAGAGGACGCTACCTCCTGCCCCAGTAGACGGTACAGGTATGTGATATACCCCAGTAGACGGTACAGGTATGTGATATACCCCAGTAGACGGTACAGGTATGTGATATACCCCAGTAGACGGTACAGGATATACCAGCAGACGATATAGATGACGTCATACCAGAGCTGTAAGTGTTGTCACCAGCACAGTATGGAGGGCCACACTAACGGAACATTATTGACAACAGGTTTAGATCTAGGCCACGTGGGCCACAGCTGGTATGGCCGGCCACGTGGGCCACAGCTGGTATGGCCGGCCACCTGGGCCACAGCTGGTATGGTCGGCCACCTGGGCCACAGCTGGTATGGCCGGCCACCTGGGCCACAGCTGGTATGGTCGGCCACCTGGGCCACAGCTGGTATGGCCGGCCACCTGGGCCACAGCTGGTATGGCCGGCCACGTGGGCCACAGCTGGTATGGCCGGCCACGTGGGCCACAGCTGGTATGGCCGGCCACCTGGGCCACAGCTGGTATGGTCGGCCACCTGGGCCACAGCTGGTATGGCCGGCCACCTGGGCCACAGCTGGTATGGTCGGCCACCTGGGCCACAGCTGGTATGGTCGGCCACCTGGGCCACAGCTGGTATGGCCGGCCACGTGGGCCACAGCTGGTATGGCCGGCCACGTGGGCCACAGCTGGTATGGCCGGCCACGTGGGCCACAGCTGGTATGGCCGGCCACGTGGGCCACAGCTGGTATGGTCGGCCACCTGGGCCACAGCTGGTATGGTCGGCCACCTGGGCCACAGCTGGTATGGTCGGCCACCTGGGCCACAGCTGGTATGGTCGGCCACCTGGGCCACAGCTGGTATGGCCGGCCACCTGGGCCACAGCTGGTATGGTCGGCCACCTGGGCCACAGCTGGTATGGTCGGCCACCTGGGCCACAGCTGGTATGGCCGGCCACGTGGGCCACAGCTGGTATGGCCGGCCACGTGGGCCACAGCTGGTATGGCCGGCCACCTGGGCCACAGCTGGTATGGCCGGCCACCTGGGCCACAGCTGGTATGGCCGGCCACCTGGGCCACAGCTGGTATGGCCGGCCACCTGGGCCACAGCTGGTATGGCCGGCCACCTGGGCCACAGCTGGTATGGCCGGCCACTGCGATCATTATGACATCCTTATCCCACAGACTTACCAACAATGTTGCCAAAGTTGTGGATCTAGTGGGAAGAATGTGGGTAAGAGGCGTTGGCTGTGCTGTTATCAACAATGTTCTAACACATTAACGTACATGTTGACCACATTATAACTGGGAACATTACTGGTAACATACAACTGTTGATGAGACTAATGTTGGCAACACTGGTAGTTCGCACTGGTGTAGACTACGTTCAGCGGTAGTTTGTATGGTGACCAAGTAAGTGTGTGGCACACCTGCTTGTACTGGACAATGTTGACAACACTGTCGGTAGCTTTGGTCCGGAACGTTTAACAACATTGTTGTTCCTGGCGATGTTGTTGTTGTTGTTGTTGTTGTTGTTGTTGTGTTGTGCACGTGACCCCCCTGACTGATAATCGCACGTGTTCACACCGGTGGTCGCCTGCTCTCACTCTGGCATGTTGACATGTTTCAGAATCGGTGGCAAGGAAGGACCACAGGTTTGTGTCGCCAGTGGACGATGTTATGTACGTACGTATACAGTAGGTGTGGATCTTTTACATATAATGAATACCAACTGCTGATCGGTCATTCAGCCAAAGATAGATACATAAAACACAATTATGTATTTTCTTTATACTTGTTCACAGTTTCCCGCGTTAGCGAGGTAGCGCTAGGAACGATCGAAGTCTCCACCTTCTCCTTATTCCCTCCACTTGTGAACATTTCCTCACATATTCTCTCCATATGTCCAAACCATTTCAGTACACTCTCTTCGTCTTTCTTAACCTTACTCCTCTTATCACCACACATCTCTCTTATCCAATCATTACTTAATCGAGCAATCATTTTCACATTACATATTGTCTTCTAACATTCAATTTCCAAAACATTCAACCTTTACCGTACAGCTCATGCCTCACACCCACACAACATCATCGTCCAGCCTGCTATACTTTCGTACATATCTATCTTCATCCTCCCACATAACGACCTCTCTCTCTCTCTCTCTCTCTCTCTCTCTCTCTCTCTCTCTCTCTCTCTCTCTCTCTCTCTCTCTCTCTCTCTCTCTCTCTCATTAATGCTACTAGAACCTTCGCCGCTAACGTGCCTCGTGACTCACCTCCATTCGTTGCCATGTCCACTCCCAGGTTTCTACAGCAAGTCACTACACCAGGTGTTCTCCACTCAGAATCACAACCCAGCCAGCCTGCCTCTCTGCACAGCTAGATATAAGGATCTTGTTTTTAGTCATATTTACGCCTAACTCTCTCCTCTCACGCACTTTCAACACTTTCACACTCCCAAACTCACCAACTTGTGCCATTATTCATACAGATCTACAGTAAATACGTTGGCTTCCTGCCATACACTTTGCTTTACTGTTGCTAAACGTTGTGTCTGGTATAACCTCTCGTCTTCAAATAGGCATCTCACGTATTCCTTGGAAATGATCGTTCGTTCTTAATGTGTTCATTACGTTTATCAGCTACCAAGGTCATTAAGAAGGTCAGTCTCAGGATATAACTACCATCCGTAAAATCTTCAACACAGTCTTCGGGTGTTATGACTAATGTTAAGACTACACACACACACACACACACACACACACGCACACACACACACACACACACACACACACACACACACAGGCTCACTATAATAGAAAGCTAGAATGAGTTTTTTTTTTTTTACAGAGAACTTGATGATAGCATTTTTTCTTTCTTGATTTTTTGCTGTTAATGAAACCGAAATATTCGAATTTTCCTTCATTATGTTATGAAGGTCATAGAGAGGGTAGCCAGTGGTGTAGGCAACATCACTCGTGCATGCATCGAGGTCAACTGTTTGTTATCCTGACAAGTTATGACGCAAGACTCAATCGGAAAAATAAAGTAGCCAATTGTTTCTAAGATAATATGTGATTTACAGTATGCAAGTTGTGATTTCTATAGGATTATGTGTTTTCTTTCTGAAGATGTTATTTTAAAACAATAATCTGAAATGATCTTTTTAGGGAAATTGAAAGAAAATAGTTTTGCATATCTTTATCAGAGAGCAATTCAGTCAGAATATTCTGATAATATTCATCATTAACACAAGATCTTTTGTAATTTAGGACGGATATTCAGCCTTCTACGTATAAGTGTAAAGTAATTTTTCAATCTTAAGCTTTCTTTGTACGCCTATGTTGTACATATGTACATCTGTGCTGTACATATGTGGTTATGTTTGTAATGACGTATTTCTTCATTAAGTCAGCGGTCACCAACCAGACCTTCCTGGTCAGTGACCACCACCCACCACCAGCGCTAAGCACCTCCAGGTTATTGAGGACGATGGCAAGATACACTACATAATGACCTCTACAAATAACCATCTTTTTCTTTTTCGAATGTCTGCCAAAAAGACTATAAATAAGACGATATGTATTGTTATTTGTGTAATTATGCAATACGTGAAATATCAGGACAAAAAAATGAAGAAGTAAGATTATTACTGAAACAGAAGAGAGAGGCATTTGGACGATTTTTGCAGGGAAATAGTGCAAATGAGTGGGAGATGTATAAAAGAAAGAGGCAGGAGGTCAAGAGTAAGGTGCAAGAGGTGAAAAAGAGGGCAAATGAGAGTTGGGGTGAGAGAGTATCATTAGATTTTAGGGAGAATAAAAAGATGTTTTGGAAGGAGGGAAATAAAGTGCGTAAGACAAGGGAGCAAACGGGAACATTGGTGAAGGGGGCTAATGGGGAGGTAATAACAAGTAGTGATGATGTGAGAAGGAGATGGAGTGAGTATTTTGAAGGTTTATTGAATGTGTTTGATGATAGAGTGGCAGATATAGGGTGTTTTGGTTGAAGTGATGTGCTAAGTGAGAGGGTCAGGGAGAATGGTTTGGTAAACAGAGAAGAGGTAGTGAAAGCTTTGCGGAAGATGAAAGCCGGCGAGGCGGCGGGTTTGGATGCTATTGCAGTGGAATTTATTAAAAAAGGCGGTGACTGTGTTGTTGACTGGTTGGTGAGGATATTCAATGTATGTATGGCTCATGATGAAGTGCCTGAGGATTGGCGGAATGCATGCATAGTGCCATTGTGCAAAGGAAAAGGGGATAAAGGTGAGTGTTCAAATTATAGAGGTATAAGTTTGTTGAGTATTCCAGGGAAATTATACAGAAGGGATTTGATTGAGAGGGTGAAGGCAAGTACAGAGCATTAGATTGAGGAAGAGCAGTGTGGTTTCAGAAGTGGTAGAGGATGTGTGGATCAGACGTTTGCTTTGAAGAATGTATGTGAGAAATACCTGAAAAACAAATGGATTTGTATGTAGCATTTATGGATCTGGAGAAGGCATATGGTAGAGTTGATAGAGATGCTCTGTGGAAGGTATTAAGAATATATGGTGTGGGAGGCAAGTTGCTAGAAGCAGTGAAAAGTTTTTATCGAGGATGTAAGGCATGTGTACAAGTAGGAAGAGAGAAAAGTCATTGGTTCTCAGTGAATGTCGGTTTGCGGCAGGTGTGCATGATGTCTCGATGGTTGTATAATTTGTTTATGGATGGGGTTGTTAGGAAGGTGAATGCAAGAGTTTTGGAGAGAGGGGCAAGTATGCAGTCTGTTGTGGATGAGAGGGCTTGGGAAGTGAGTCATTTGTTGTTCGCTGATGATACAGCGCTGGTAGCTGATTCGGGTGAGAAACTGCAGAAATTGGTGACTGAGTTTGGTAAAGTGTGTGAGAGAAGAAAGCTGAGAGTAAATGTGAATAAGAGCAAGGTTATTAGGTACATTAGGGTTGAGGGACAAGTCAACTGAGAGGTAATTTTGAATGGAGAAAAACTGGAGGAAGAGAAGTGTTTTAGATATCTGGGAGTGGATCTGGCAGCGGATGGAACCATGGAAGCGGAAGTGAGTCACAGGGTGGGGGAAGGGGCGAAATTTCTGGGAGCGTTGAAAACTGTGTGGAAGGCGAAAACATTATCTCGGAAAGCAAAAATGGGTAAGTTTGAAGGAATAGTGGTTCCAACAATGTTATATGGTTGCGAGGCGTGGGCTATGGATAGAGTTGTTCGCAGGAGGATGGATGTGCTGGAAATGAAATGTTTGAGGACAATGTGTGGTGTGAGGTGGTTTGATCGAGTAAGTAATGTAAGGGTAAGAGAGATGCGTGGTAAGGAAAAGAGTGTGGTTGAGAGAGCAGAAGAGGATGTTTTGAAATGGTTTGGTCACATGGAGAGAATGAGTGAGGAAAGATTGACCAAGAGGATATATGTGTCAGAGGTGGAGGGAACGAGGAGGAGTGAGAGACCAAATTGGAGGTGGAAAGATGGAGTGAAAAAGATTTTGAGTGATCGGGGCCTGAACATGCAGGAGGGTGAAAGGCGGGCAAGGAATAGAGTGAATTGGATCGATGTGGTATACCGGGGTTGACGTGCTGTCAGTGGATTGAATCAGGGCATGTGAAGCGTCTCGGGTAAACCAGGGAAAGTTGTGTGGGGCCTGGATGTGGAAAGGGGGCTGTGGTTTCGGGCATTATTGCATGACAGCTAGAGACTGAGTTTGAACGAATGGGGCCTTTGTTGTCGTTTCCTAGCGCTACCTCGCACACATGAGGGGGGAGGGGGATGGTATTCCATGTGTGGCGAGGTGGCGATGGGAATGAATAAAGGCAGTGTGAATTGTGTGCATGGGTATATATGTATGTGTCTGTGTGTGCATATATATGTGTACATTGAGATGTATAGGTATGTATATTTGCGTGTGTGGACGTGTATTTATATACATGTGTATGGGGGTGGGTTGGGCCATTTCTGTCGTCTGTTTCCTTGCGCTACCTCGCAAATGCGGGAGACAGCGACAAAGGAAAAAAAAAAAAGAATATATATATATATATATATATATATATATATATATATATATATATATATATATATATATATATACATATATATATAT
>NC_092228.1:1340761-1360761 GCF_036320965.1 Panulirus ornatus
AAACTAGTATTGGCTGAGACTGGAAGGAAGAGCAACACTCCCACTTGTAGCTCAGGGGATCCGATTAAATCAGTAGGACGTGTCTTAGGCAGAAGTTTTTGTGTGGTAATACAGGCGGACTGGTGGTAACTGGAAAAGCGATAAAGCTCAAAGACAAGAAATGGGGAAAAATTAAAAGCAAAATGATAATGTTTAGTTTAATCTGCCAGACTATCATTCAGAGGAGCAAAGAAGATGGAGGAGAGGTTGGTGAGGACTGGCCCTCAAAGTAAGGAATGACATTAAATTTACGAAGTATCGATGGATGGCATCTTCAAACTGTGTATGAATATGTATGTTTCTACAAGACGGAAGAGTAAAGTAATGCTCATAACTTACAAACCATAGGAGGGACTGCGCCAACCCCCAGCAGATGTACAATAATAACAATGAAGGAACATCCACGAAGGTGAACGAAGGAGTCAGACACCTCATCCTTGGACAAAGTAAAATCCCGATAATGGAGGATTTTGATTGTAAGAAAATACACTGAGAAAACTACGACCTGTGTGGATATAGAGAATCTTGGAGACACAAGTCCCTGGAATATATTGAGGAAAATTATGTGTATCAAGAAGTCCTGGAAGATGCGAACACCAGCGGGGATGATTCGTCGTCTCTGCTGGACCTGATCTTCACATAACAACATGGAAACGGAACACGTCATAACTGACACAACTGTTGGAAAAAGTTATCATGTGTTGCTTGATCATGTGTTTGAAGAGGACCTATCGTGGGTATCAGAAAGGAGAAGGACACAAACAGGAATTGATATCATGGCAACAACACAGACCTGATCAAGTTCATTGTGGGAAAATATTCAAAGACCAGAGACCCGTCGTCCTAACTCCGCAGGGAAATGATTCAGGGGACTCGGGCTGTGTTAGATAATGCTAGCATAGGAGTAGTAAAACACCTGTGTAGCATTTTCATCCTCAGCCTCGGTAACAAGACATGAGGGTGATATAAGCAAGGAAAAACCTAATAGATTATTCAATCCTGGCTCAGAAGAAGCGAATAATCAATACAAGATTAGCCCCAGGTGTAAGATACCTTATGGTCAATTATCGCAATCCAGAGCAAATGGTGAACATGTTGCAAAGTACGGAAGTCTGAGTCACAATAGAACATAAAGTATGTTATGCTGATCATGAAATATGAATACCTACCTGAGCTATGTCAGACCCACAAAGGAAGGAATATACCTTCCTTGAACTGTTTATGAGACCACAAGGAAGGAAATATTACTCCCGAGCTATGTAAGACCCACAAAGGAAGGAATTATTCCCTTCCGAGCTTTGTTAGACCCACGAAGGAAGAGAAGGATATACCTCCTGAACTGTTGTTAGACCACACAAAGGAAGGAATATACTCCTGAGCTAATTGTTAGAAACCCACAAAGGAAGGAATATACCTCCTGAGCTATGTTAGAACCCACAAAGGAAGGAATATACCTTCCTGAACTATGTTAGACCCCACCAAAGGAAGGAAAATACCTTCCTTAACATGTTAGACCCACAAAGGAAGGCAGATACCTTCCTGAACTATGTTAGACCCACAAAGGAAGGAATATACCTTCCTGAACTATGTTAGACCCACAAAGGAAGGAATATACCTTCCTGAGCTATGTTAGACCCACAAAGGAAGGAATATACCTTCCTGAACTATGTTAGACCCACAAAGGAAGGAATATACCTTCCTGAACTATGTTAGACCCACAAAGGAAGGAATATACCTTCCTGAACTATGTTAGACCCACAAAGGAAGGAATATACCTTCCTGAACTATGTTAGACCCACAAAGGAAGGAATATACCTTCCTGAACTATGTTAGACCCACAAAGGAAGGAATATACCTTCCTGAACTATGTTAGACCCACAAAGGAAGGAATATACCTTCCTGAACTATGTTAGACCCACAAAGGAAGGAATATACCTTCCTGAACTATGTTAGACCCACAAAGGAAGGAATATACCTTCCTGAACTATGTTAGACCCACAAAGGAAGGAATATACCTTCCTGAACTATGTTAGACCCACAAAGGAAGGAATATACCTTCCTGAACTATGTTAGACCCACAAAGGAAGGAATATACCTTCCTGAACTATGTTAGACCCACAAAGGAAGGAATATACCTTCCTGAACTATGTTAGACCCACAAAGGAAGGAATATACCTTCCTGAACTATGTTAGACCCACAAAGGAAGGAATATACCTTCCTGAACTATGTTAGACCCACAAAGGAAGGAATATACCTTCCTGAACTATGTTAGACCCACAAAGGAAGGAATATACCTTCCTGAACTATGTTAGACCCACAAAGGAAGGAATATACCTTCCTGAACTATGTTAGACCCACAAAGGAAGGAATATACCTTCCTGAACTATGTTAGACCCACAAAGGAAGGAATATACCTTCCTGAACTATGTTAGACCCACAAAGGAAGGAATATACCTTCCTGAACTATGTTAGACCCACAAAGGAAGGAATATACCTTCCTGAACTATGTTAGACCCACAAAGGAAGGAATATACCTTCCTGAACTATGTTAGACCCACAAAGGAAGGAATATACCTTCCTGAACTATGTTAGACCCACAAAGGAAGGAATATACCTTCCTGAACTATGTTAGACCCACAAAGGAAGGAATATACCTTCCTGAACTATGTTAGACCCACAAAGGAAGGAATATACCTTCCTGAACTATGTTAGACCCACAAAGGAAGGAATATACCTTCCTGAACTATGTTAGACCCACAAAGGAAGGAATATACCTTCCTGAACTATGTTAGACCCACAAAGGAAGGAATATACCTTCCTGAACTATGTTAGACCCACAAAGGAAGGAATATACCTTCCTGAACTATGTTAGACCCACAAAGGAAGGAATATACCTTCCTGAGCTATGTTAGACCCACAAAGGAAGGAATATACCTTCCTGAACTATGTTAGACCCACAAAGGAAGGAATATACCTTCCTGAACTATGTTAGACCCACAAAGGAAGGAATATACCTTCCTGAACTATGTTAGACCCACAAAGGAAGGAATATACCTTCCTGAACTATGTTAGACCCACAAAGGAAGGAATATACCTTCCTGAACTATGTTAGACCCACAAAGGAAGGAATATACCTTCCTGAACTATGTTAGACCCACAAAGGAAGGAATATACCTTCCTGAACTATGTTAGACCCACAAAGGAAGGAATATACCTTCCTGAACTATGTTAGACCCACAAAGGAAGGAATATACCTTCCTGAACTATGTTAGACCCACAAAGGAAGGAATATACCTTCCTGAACTATGTTAGACCCACAAAGGAAGGAATATACCTTCCTGAGCTATGTTAGACCCACAAAGGAAGGAATATACCTTCCTGAACTATGTTAGACCCACAAAGGAAGGAATATACCTTCCTGAACTATGTTAGACCCACAAAGGAAGGAATATACCTTCCTGAACTATGTTAGACCCACAAAGGAAGGAATATACCTTCCTGAACTATGTTAGACCCACAAAGGAAGGAATATACCTTCCTGAACTATGTTAGACCCACAAAGGAAGGAATATACCTTCCTGAACTATGTTAGACCCACAAAGGAAGGAATATACCTTCCTGAACTATGTTAGACCCACAAAGGAAGGAATATACCTTCCTGAACTATGTTAGACCCACAAAGGAAGGAATATACCTTCCTGAACTATGTTAGACCCACAAAGGAAGGAATATACCTTCCTGAACTATGTTAGACCCACAAAGGAAGGAATATACCTTCCTGAACTATGTTAGACCCACAAAGGAAGGAATATACCTTCCTGAACTATGTTAGACCCACAAAGGAAGGAATATACCTTCCTGAACTATGTTAGACCCACAAAGGAAGGAATATACCTTCCTGAACTATGTTAGACCCACAAAGGAAGGAATATACCTTCCTGAACTATGTTAGACCCACAAAGGAAGGAATATACCTTCCTGAACTATGTTAGACCCACAAAGGAAGGAATATACCTTCCTGAACTATGTTAGACCCACAAAGGAAGGAATATACCTTCCTGAACTATGTTAGACCCACAAAGGAAGGAATATACCTTCCTGAACTATGTTAGACCCACAAAGGAAGGAATATACCTTCCTGAACTATGTTAGACCCACAAAGGAAGGAATATACCTTCCTGAACTATGTTAGACCCACAAAGGAAGGAATATACCTTCCTGAACTATGTTAGACCCACAAAGGAAGGAATATACCTTCCTGAACTATGTTAGACCCACAAAGGAAGGAATATACCTTCCTGAACTATGTTAGACCCACAAAGGAAGGAATATACCTTCCTGAACTATGTTAGACCCACAAAGGAAGGAATATACCTTCCTGAACTATGTTAGACCCACAAAGGAAGGAATATACCTTCCTGAACTATGTTAGACCCACAAAGGAAGGAATATACCTTCCTGAACTATGTTAGACCCACAAAGGAAGGAATATACCTTCCTGAACTATGTTAGACCCACAAAGGAAGGAATATACCTTCCTGAACTATGTTAGACCCACAAAGGAAGGAATATACCTTCCTGAACTATGTTAGACCCACAAAGGAAGGAATATACCTTCCTGAACTATGTTAGACCCACAAAGGAAGGAATATACCTTCCTGAACTATGTTAGACCCACAAAGGAAGGAATATACCTTCCTGAACTATGTTAGACCCACAAAGGAAGGAATATACCTTCCTGAACTATGTTAGACCCACAAAGGAAGGAATATACCTTCCTGAACTATGTTAGACCCACAAAGGAAGGAATATACCTTCCTGAACTATGTTAGACCCACAAAGGAAGGAATATACCTTCCTGAACTATGTTAGACCCACAAAGGAAGGAATATACCTTCCTGAACTATGTTAGACCCACAAAGGAAGGAATATACCTTCCTGAACTATGTTAGACCCACAAAGGAAGGAATATACCTTCCTGAACTATGTTAGACCCACAAAGGAAGGAATATACCTTCCTGAACTATGTTAGACCCACAAAGGAAGGAATATACCTTCCTGAACTATGTTAGACCCACAAAGGAAGGAATATACCTTCCTGAACTATGTTAGACCCACAAAGGAAGGAATATACCTTCCTGAACTATGTTAGACCCACAAAGGAAGGAATATACCTTCCTGAACTATGTTAGACCCACAAAGGAAGGAATATACCTTCCTGAACTATGTTAGACCCACAAAGGAAGGAATATACCTTCCTGAACTATGTTAGACCCACAAAGGAAGGAATATACCTTCCTGAACTATGTTAGACCCACAAAGGAAGGAATATACCTTCCTGAACTATGTTAGACCCACAAAGGAAGGAATATACCTTCCTGAACTATGTTAGACCCACAAAGGAAGGAATATACCTTCCTGAACTATGTTAGACCCACAAAGGAAGGAATATACCTTCCTGAACTATGTTAGACCCACAAAGGAAGGAATATACCTTCCTGAACTATGTTAGACCCACAAAGGAAGGAATATACCTTCCTGAACTATGTTAGACCCACAAAGGAAGGAATATACCTTCCTGAACTATGTTAGACCCACAAAGGAAGGAATATACCTTCCTGAACTATGTTAGACCCACAAAGGAAGGAATATACCTTCCTGAACTATGTTAGACCCACAAAGGAAGGAATATACCTTCCTGAACTATGTTAGACCCACAAAGGAAGGAATATACCTTCCTGAACTATGTTAGACCCACAAAGGAAGGAATATACCTTCCTGAACTATGTTAGACCCACAAAGGAAGGAATATACCTTCCTGAACTATGTTAGACCCACAAAGGAAGGAATATACCTTCCTGAACTATGTTAGACCCACAAAGGAAGGAATATACCTTCCTGAACTATGTTAGACCCACAAAGGAAGGAATATACCTTCCTGAACTATGTTAGACCCACAAAGGAAGGAATATACCTTCCTGAACTATGTTAGACCCACAAAGGAAGGAATATACCTTCCTGAACTATGTTAGACCCACAAAGGAAGGAATATACCTTCCTGAACTATGTTAGACCCACAAAGGAAGGAATATACCTTCCTGAACTATGTTAGACCCACAAAGGAAGGAATATACCTTCCTGAACTATGTTAGACCCACAAAGGAAGGAATATACCTTCCTGAACTATGTTAGACCCACAAAGGAAGGAATATACCTTCCTGAACTATGTTAGACCCACAAAGGAAGGAATATACCTTCCTGAACTATGTTAGACCCACAAAGGAAGGAATATACCTTCCTGAACTATGTTAGACCCACAAAGGAAGGAATATACCTTCCTGAACTATGTTAGACCCACAAAGGAAGGAATATACCTTCCTGAACTATGTTAGACCCACAAAGGAAGGAATATACCTTCCTGAACTATGTTAGACCCACAAAGGAAGGAATATACCTTCCTGAACTATGTTAGACCCACAAAGGAAGGAATATACCTTCCTGAACTATGTTAGACCCACAAAGGAAGGAATATACCTTCCTGAACTATGTTAGACCCACAAAGGAAGGAATATACCTTCCTGAACTATGTTAGACCCACAAAGGAAGGAATATACCTTCCTGAACTATGTTAGACCCACAAAGGAAGGAATATACCTTCCTGAACTATGTTAGACCCACAAAGGAAGGAATATACCTTCCTGAACTATGTTAGACCCACAAAGGAAGGAATATACCTTCCTGAACTATGTTAGACCCACAAAGGAAGGAATATACCTTCCTGAACTATGTTAGACCCACAAAGGAAGGAATATACCTTCCTGAACTATGTTAGACCCACAAAGGAAGGAATATACCTTCCTGAACTATGTTAGACCCACAAAGGAAGGAATATACCTTCCTGAACTATGTTAGACCCACAAAGGAAGGAATATACCTTCCTGAACTATGTTAGACCCACAAAGGAAGGAATATACCTTCCTGAACTATGTTAGACCCACAAAGGAAGGAATATACCTTCCTGAACTATGTTAGACCCACAAAGGAAGGAATATACCTTCCTGAACTATGTTAGACCCACAAAGGAAGGAATATACCTTCCTGAACTATGTTAGACCCACAAAGGAAGGAATATACCTTCCTGAACTATGTTAGACCCACAAAGGAAGGAATATACCTTCCTGAACTATGTTAGACCCACAAAGGAAGGAATATACCTTCCTGAACTATGTTAGACCCACAAAGGAAGGAATATACCTTCCTGAACTATGTTAGACCCACAAAGGAAGGAATATACCTTCCTGAACTATGTTAGACCCACAAAGGAAGGAATATACCTTCCTGAACTATGTTAGACCCACAAAGGAAGGAATATACCTTCCTGAACTATGTTAGACCCACAAAGGAAGGAATATACCTTCCTGAACTATGTTAGACCCACAAAGGAAGGAATATACCTTCCTGAACTATGTTAGACCCACAAAGGAAGGAATATACCTTCCTGAACTATGTTAGACCCACAAAGGAAGGAATATACCTTCCTGAACTATGTTAGACCCACAAAGGAAGGAATATACCTTCCTGAACTATGTTAGACCCACAAAGGAAGGAATATACCTTCCTGAACTATGTTAGACCCACAAAGGAAGGAATATACCTTCCTGAACTATGTTAGACCCACAAAGGAAGGAATATACCTTCCTGAACTATGTTAGACCCACAAAGGAAGGAATATACCTTCCTGAACTATGTTAGACCCACAAAGGAAGGAATATACCTTCCTGAACTATGTTAGACCCACAAAGGAAGGAATATACCTTCCTGAACTATGTTAGACCCACAAAGGAAGGAATATACCTTCCTGAACTATGTTAGACCCACAAAGGAAGGAATATACCTTCCTGAACTATGTTAGACCCACAAAGGAAGGAATATACCTTCCTGAACTATGTTAGACCCACAAAGGAAGGAATATACCTTCCTGAACTATGTTAGACCCACAAAGGAAGGAATATACCTTCCTGAACTATGTTAGACCCACAAAGGAAGGAATATACCTTCCTGAACTATGTTAGACCCACAAAGGAAGGAATATACCTTCCTGAACTATGTTAGACCCACAAAGGAAGGAATATACCTTCCTGAACTATGTTAGACCCACAAAGGAAGGAATATACCTTCCTGAACTATGTTAGACCCACAAAGGAAGGAATATACCTTCCTGAACTATGTTAGACCCACAAAGGAAGGAATATACCTTCCTGAACTATGTTAGACCCACAAAGGAAGGAATATACCTTCCTGAACTATGTTAGACCCACAAAGGAAGGAATATACCTTCCTGAACTATGTTAGACCCACAAAGGAAGGAATATACCTTCCTGAACTATGTTAGACCCACAAAGGAAGGAATATACCTTCCTGAACTATGTTAGACCCACAAAGGAAGGAATATACCTTCCTGAACTATGTTAGACCCACAAAGGAAGGAATATACCTTCCTGAACTATGTTAGACCCACAAAGGAAGGAATATACCTTCCTGAACTATGTTAGACCCACAAAGGAAGGAATATACCTTCCTGAACTATGTTAGACCCACAAAGGAAGGAATATACCTTCCTGAACTATGTTAGACCCACAAAGGAAGGAATATACCTTCCTGAACTATGTTAGACCCACAAAGGAAGGAATATACCTTCCTGAACTATGTTAGACCCACAAAGGAAGGAATATACCTTCCTGAACTATGTTAGACCCACAAAGGAAGGAATATACCTTCCTGAACTATGTTAGACCCACAAAGGAAGGAATATACCTTCCTGAACTATGTTAGACCCACAAAGGAAGGAATATACCTTCCTGAACTATGTTAGACCCACAAAGGAAGGAATATACCTTCCTGAACTATGTTAGACCCACAAAGGAAGGAATATACCTTCCTGAACTATGTTAGACCCACAAAGGAAGGAATATACCTTCCTGAACTATGTTAGACCCACAAAGGAAGGAATATACCTTCCTGAACTATGTTAGACCCACAAAGGAAGGAATATACCTTCCTGAACTATGTTAGACCCACAAAGGAAGGAATATACCTTCCTGAACTATGTTAGACCCACAAAGGAAGGAATATACCTTCCTGAACTATGTTAGACCCACAAAGGAAGGAATATACCTTCCTGAACTATGTTAGACCCACAAAGGAAGGAATATACCTTCCTGAACTATGTTAGACCCACAAAGGAAGGAATATACCTTCCTGAACTATGTTAGACCCACAAAGGAAGGAATATACCTTCCTGAACTATGTTAGACCCACAAAGGAAGGAATATACCTTCCTGAACTATGTTAGACCCACAAAGGAAGGAATATACCTTCCTGAACTATGTTAGACCCACAAAGGAAGGAATATACCTTCCTGAACTATGTTAGACCCACAAAGGAAGGAATATACCTTCCTGAACTATGTTAGACCCACAAAGGAAGGAATATACCTTCCTGAACTATGTTAGACCCACAAAGGAAGGAATATACCTTCCTGAACTATGTTAGACCCACAAAGGAAGGAATATACCTTCCTGAACTATGTTAGACCCACAAAGGAAGGAATATACCTTCCTGAACTATGTTAGACCCACAAAGGAAGGAATATACCTTCCTGAACTATGTTAGACCCACAAAGGAAGGAATATACCTTCCTGAACTATGTTAGACCCACAAAGGAAGGAATATACCTTCCTGAACTATGTTAGACCCACAAAGGAAGGAATATACCTTCCTGAACTATGTTAGACCCACAAAGGAAGGAATATACCTTCCTGAACTATGTTAGACCCACAAAGGAAGGAATATACCTTCCTGAACTATGTTAGACCCACAAAGGAAGGAATATACCTTCCTGAACTATGTTAGACCCACAAAGGAAGGAATATACCTTCCTGAACTATGTTAGACCCACAAAGGAAGGAATATACCTTCCTGAACTATGTTAGACCCACAAAGGAAGGAATATACCTTCCTGAACTATGTTAGACCCACAAAGGAAGGAATATACCTTCCTGAACTATGTTAGACCCACAAAGGAAGGAATATACCTTCCTGAACTATGTTAGACCCACAAAGGAAGGAATATACCTTCCTGAACTATGTTAGACCCACAAAGGAAGGAATATACCTTCCTGAACTATGTTAGACCCACAAAGGAAGGAATATACCTTCCTGAACTATGTTAGACCCACAAAGGAAGGAATATACCTTCCTGAACTATGTTAGACCCACAAAGGAAGGAATATACCTTCCTGAACTATGTTAGACCCACAAAGGAAGGAATATACCTTCCTGAACTATGTTAGACCCACAAAGGAAGGAATATACCTTCCTGAACTATGTTAGACCCACAAAGGAAGGAATATACCTTCCTGAACTATGTTAGACCCACAAAGGAAGGAATATACCTTCCTGAACTATGTTAGACCCACAAAGGAAGGAATATACCTTCCTGAACTATGTTAGACCCACAAAGGAAGGAATATACCTTCCTGAACTATGTTAGACCCACAAAGGAAGGAATATACCTTCCTGAACTATGTTAGACCCACAAAGGAAGGAATATACCTTCCTGAACTATGTTAGACCCACAAAGGAAGGAATATACCTTCCTGAACTATGTTAGACCCACAAAGGAAGGAATATACCTTCCTGAACTATGTTAGACCCACAAAGGAAGGAATATACCTTCCTGAACTATGTTAGACCCACAAAGGAAGGAATATACCTTCCTGAACTATGTTAGACCCACAAAGGAAGGAATATACCTTCCTGAACTATGTTAGACCCACAAAGGAAGGAATATACCTTCCTGAACTATGTTAGACCCACAAAGGAAGGAATATACCTTCCTGAACTATGTTAGACCCACAAAGGAAGGAATATACCTTCCTGAACTATGTTAGACCCACAAAGGAAGGAATATACCTTCCTGAACTATGTTAGACCCACAAAGGAAGGAATATACCTTCCTGAACTATGTTAGACCCACAAAGGAAGGAATATACCTTCCTGAACTATGTTAGACCCACAAAGGAAGGAATATACCTTCCTGAACTATGTTAGACCCACAAAGGAAGGAATATACCTTCCTGAACTATGTTAGACCCACAAAGGAAGGAATATACCTTCCTGAACTATGTTAGACCCACAAAGGAAGGAATATACCTTCCTGAACTATGTTAGACCCACAAAGGAAGGAATATACCTTCCTGAACTATGTTAGACCCACAAAGGAAGGAATATACCTTCCTGAACTATGTTAGACCCACAAAGGAAGGAATATACCTTCCTGAACTATGTTAGACCCACAAAGGAAGGAATATACCTTCCTGAACTATGTTAGACCCACAAAGGAAGGAATATACCTTCCTGAACTATGTTAGACCCACAAAGGAAGGAATATACCTTCCTGAACTATGTTAGACCCACAAAGGAAGGAATATACCTTCCTGAACTATGTTAGACCCACAAAGGAAGGAATATACCTTCCTGAACTATGTTAGACCCACAAAGGAAGGAATATACCTTCCTGAACTATGTTAGACCCACAAAGGAAGGAATATACCTTCCTGAACTATGTTAGACCCACAAAGGAAGGAATATACCTTCCTGAACTATGTTAGACCCACAAAGGAAGGAATATACCTTCCTGAACTATGTTAGACCCACAAAGGAAGGAATATACCTTCCTGAACTATGTTAGACCCACAAAGGAAGGAATATACCTTCCTGAACTATGTTAGACCCACAAAGGAAGGAATATACCTTCCTGAACTATGTTAGACCCACAAAGGAAGGAATATACCTTCCTGAACTATGTTAGACCCACAAAGGAAGGAATATACCTTCCTGAACTATGTTAGACCCACAAAGGAAGGAATATACCTTCCTGAACTATGTTAGACCCACAAAGGAAGGAATATACCTTCCTGAACTATGTTAGACCCACAAAGGAAGGAATATACCTTCCTGAACTATGTTAGACCCACAAAGGAAGGAATATACCTTCCTGAACTATGTTAGACCCACAAAGGAAGGAATATACCTTCCTGAACTATGTTAGACCCACAAAGGAAGGAATATACCTTCCTGAACTATGTTAGACCCACAAAGGAAGGAATATACCTTCCTGAACTATGTTAGACCCACAAAGGAAGGAATATACCTTCCTGAACTATGTTAGACCCACAAAGGAAGGAATATACCTTCCTGAACTATGTTAGACCCACAAAGGAAGGAATATACCTTCCTGAACTATGTTAGACCCACAAAGGAAGGAATATACCTTCCTGAACTATGTTAGACCCACAAAGGAAGGAATATACCTTCCTGAACTATGTTAGACCCACAAAGGAAGGAATATACCTTCCTGAACTATGTTAGACCCACAAAGGAAGGAATATACCTTCCTGAACTATGTTAGACCCACAAAGGAAGGAATATACCTTCCTGAACTATGTTAGACCCACAAAGGAAGGAATATACCTTCCTGAACTATGTTAGACCCACAAAGGAAGGAATATACCTTCCTGAACTATGTTAGACCCACAAAGGAAGGAATATACCTTCCTGAACTATGTTAGACCCACAAAGGAAGGAATATACCTTCCTGAACTATGTTAGACCCACAAAGGAAGGAATATACCTTCCTGAACTATGTTAGACCCACAAAGGAAGGAATATACCTTCCTGAACTATGTTAGACCCACAAAGGAAGGAATATACCTTCCTGAACTATGTTAGACCCACAAAGGAAGGAATATACCTTCCTGAACTATGTTAGACCCACAAAGGAAGGAATATACCTTCCTGAACTATGTTAGACCCACAAAGGAAGGAATATACCTTCCTGAACTATGTTAGACCCACAAAGGAAGGAATATACCTTCCTGAACTATGTTAGACCCACAAAGGAAGGAATATACCTTCCTGAACTATGTTAGACCCACAAAGGAAGGAATATACCTTCCTGAACTATGTTAGACCCACAAAGGAAGGAATATACCTTCCTGAACTATGTTAGACCCACAAAGGAAGGAATATACCTTCCTGAACTATGTTAGACCCACAAAGGAAGGAATATACCTTCCTGAACTATGTTAGACCCACAAAGGAAGGAATATACCTTCCTGAACTATGTTAGACCCACAAAGGAAGGAATATACCTTCCTGAACTATGTTAGACCCACAAAGGAAGGAATATACCTTCCTGAACTATGTTAGACCCACAAAGGAAGGAATATACCTTCCTGAACTATGTTAGACCCACAAAGGAAGGAATATACCTTCCTGAACTATGTTAGACCCACAAAGGAAGGAATATACCTTCCTGAACTATGTTAGACCCACAAAGGAAGGAATATACCTTCCTGAACTATGTTAGACCCACAAAGGAAGGAATATACCTTCCTGAACTATGTTAGACCCACAAAGGAAGGAATATACCTTCCTGAACTATGTTAGACCCACAAAGGAAGGAATATACCTTCCTGAACTATGTTAGACCCACAAAGGAAGGAATATACCTTCCTGAACTATGTTAGACCCACAAAGGAAGGAATATACCTTCCTGAACTATGTTAGACCCACAAAGGAAGGAATATACCTTCCTGAACTATGTTAGACCCACAAAGGAAGGAATATACCTTCCTGAACTATGTTAGACCCACAAAGGAAGGAATATACCTTCCTGAACTATGTCATAAATGCGGCCTATAAGTGTCTCATAAACCCATCTCATAACTGTTTTATGATAAACCATAAACCCTGCCCATAACCGTCTCATAAACCCGGCCCATAATTGTCTCATATATAACTGCCTCATAAAGCCGGCCCATAACTATCTCATAAATCCAACCCATAACACTCTCATGATTCCAGCCCATAAGTGTCTCATAAACCTGTCCCATAACTGTCTCATAAACGCGTCCCATAACCATCTCATAAACCCGTCCCATTACCGTCTCATAAATTTACCCCATAACTGCTTCATAAACTCGTCTCATAACTATCTCATAAACTTGTTTGTGCAAATATCTCATAACTTGAAATTATCTAGCTGATTAGGTCACGATCTCGTCTACAACCGTATCTGAGTCACTGTCTGATGATCAGGTTTCAGGACCTCGTCTCACAACCATCATAACTCTCACTCTTAACCTTTTCTTCTTAACACACTTACTTTAACCTGTCTCATCACCTCGTCTCTTGATCATGTCTCATAAGCTTAATCATAAGCCTGAGTTATAACACTGTACCACAACCGTCTTTTAATTCCTTCAGTCCTGTTTCATAACTCAAAACAACGACTCATTGTTATCTCATAACACTGTTTCATAACTCATAATTCCAGCGTTCTCACAACTGACCCATAAACTTGTCTCATAATTGTTTCATAAACTTGTATCAAGACTGCCTCACAACCATGTCATAACTGCCTCAATCTTGTCATACCCACCTCAAACTCTTCTCATAACTCCCTCACAAACCTCTCCTAACTACCCATATGTAAGAACCTTCAGCACACATTTGTATTAGTATGATGTCTGAGTGCCAGGCTCTAACTCGTGTATTGTAATGTGGTTATGGTCATGTGTGAGTGTGTCCAACAGCAGATCAGAGATGGAGCCCCACAGGTCTAGAAGTTCACTGTACAAATACGTAATTACATTAAAGAAAATGAGGAAGAAAATAGGGAAGAAAATAGCCTATTAAGTTGAAACAAGGTTATCTGCTGGATAAATTAGATTTCTTTCTTACTTTCTTTTTTCTAAGAGTTAATGGAAAGCTCCAGAATGGAGATAATCGTGTAGTTTCTTCCAGAATTAGTTCTTTTTTCTTTTTTAGGCATATGTTACATTAGTTGGCAACTTATTCGTGTTTTCAATGATCCTCTTAGTAAAGAAGTGTTGCCATATACTGGATGAAAACCTTTTTTGTTTCTAGTTATGAAACCTAACTGGAAGATTGTTTGGCCTGTATGATAGGCAAGTAGATATTAATTTTTCAATTTAAGGTTGTTACTAATAATTACCTCTATGCCCTTTTCTTCTAACAATCCTTTTTACTAAGCAATTTTGTAATTGTGACTTTCATTTTTAGTGTCTAAGTCCATTACTTCTTTTATTTGTCTACATTGAAGTCTACCAGCTATGTCTCTCACTGTATCATCACTTTCTCCAAATCACTGTGAATATTTCCTAGTTTTCCTTTGTCTAAGTTCGTGTTATCGGTAAATCTCGAGATGGCTATAGTGAGTGGTGTGTCTGCAGATGTTTGGTACATGATAGTGAGAAGTCTGGACACCAGGACTGATTCATGTGGTATGGCACTCGTAATCATCAGACGCCACCTTGATCAATCTCTCTTCAACACCTCTCGCTGTTTCCTGTTTGTGTGTCAGTCGTGCTCAGTTCGACCACCTGCACCTGCAGATTTTACTCTGGTCGGCAGTCATTTGTATGATATCATGCTGATGGTGTGTCATCACGTTGTTATCTTGCAAACCTATGTTGATGATCCGTTATCACTCATCTTCCAAGCTCATGTTGATGGTCTGTTATCACTGTTATCTCCCAATCCCATTTTGATAGCACTACTTTGTATGATAATCTAACCTTTGACCCGACCCCGACCCTTCATGGTCAGGTCCAAGCTTGCCCAGTGGTCGTATCCAAGGTTCGTAGTGTCATGCTCAAGGATGCTATCTGGTCTGGGTATCCCACAGTGTATCATTATAAACTGTCACACAACATCAGTTTATCGTTCGTAGTTAAGTATCGCAAAACTTTTCTGTAAACCTGTCTCATGTTTTCTTTGTAACTGCTATACAAACCAGGCTGATGATAGATATTCTTCATTTCATAAAATTTCGTCACTTTATTATACGTTCTGAGACACATAAAACTTTTGATATTATGTAGAGTATATCAGTTGCCTGACGTCAGTTCGTCTCACATATCTATGGGATATTGTTATCAACTTTAGCGCGTATACGAATGTCACTTTCCATTTTTTCTTACATCTGGTTGTTGAGCGACGTGGTAAACCTCCTTTCATCTTATACTTTCTCTTCCTTTTCCATCCATCCTCTTTCCTTCTTCCTCTCTTACATTTAATTTTTTCATCAATTCATATTTCATGCCATATTTCCCATTTTCATTCGTATGTCTCCATTTCTTCACATATCATCTGCTGTCCATCATTGCTTACCCCTTCCTGTATCCACTACTGTTGCCCACCTCTGCCTCCCTCCCACGTCTTCCTCACTCCCACCGCTGCCTCACACCCACCACAGCTCACAAGGAGATGGTGATTTTTTTTTTCCACTCAGTCTACCTGGAAGGTTAGGCAAGGTCAACCTTCACTGAGCCAGGTCCTGCTTCCTGATGTCCTTTATAAGGGTATAAAGCTGCTCAGTTATTAGGGACGGTTATGAGGTAGACAATATCAGGAGGTGGAGATCTACAGGAATTTAAGTAGTGTGAATTTTCACACTAACATGAACTTGATAAATCATTTCCCTCCAAAATATTTCATTTACAAACGTTAACATTCAAAGACTGGTCAAGTAAAGTCAGGCAACTTTCACTTCAAGAATTTCATGGTAATGTGTAACAGCAGCACTGTAGGGAAGAGTATAGTGGACACCAGACAGTCAGGTTAGCGTGGAGGAGAATAAGAGCGAGCCGTCACCAGGATGTTAATGCAAGACTTTCATTCAGTTATTGTTTACTGCTGCACCACCTTCATATATATACATACTTCCTGCTCTACGGGTCACTTGTATCTTCACGGTCCTGCAGCGCACAGGAAGCTGGTCACGTCTATCGGTTGTGTGTACGTCTATGTGCAGTGAGCGCAACTTAAATAATGGGTAAGTGTTCCGTGTGTTCGTTGTGGTTGTTGCATCGTGACAGTGAAGTGTTTTCGGATATAGTGAAAGGGACTCTGTAGTGTAGTAGGATGGGTAATGTCCAGAGCATCGACGGGAGAGTGCGACTCGTGTTTATCTGGAGTGTGTTGTTTCTAGTGGGTGTAGTTTGAGACTGAGATAATAAGGGCGTCTGTAGGGTTATTCCGGTGTGCATTCAGTGCGAATTCTTTAGCTGGTGGTGGGAGAAATCTGTGAGTACAGGTTACTGAAGCGTAATGCAGGGGTAAGCTTTTTATGTCTACGTGGTAGTTGGAGGTTAGGTTTAGAGTGGATAAGGGAGGAAGCGCCTAGTGCTGTAGCATAGAATGTAGGTCGGATTGGGCAGAGAGGGTTTCTGGTTCACTCTTTACCTGCAGTGTTTGTGGTCGCGAGGCAGCCTGGGTTTGTGCGAAGCAGCCAGAGGTTGTGCGAGGCAGCCAGGGGTTGTGCGAGGCAGCCAGGGGTTGTGCGAGGCAGCCAGGGGCTGTGCAAGGCAGCCAAGGGTTGTGCGAGGCAGCCAGGGGTTGTACGAGGCAGCCAGGGGTTGCACGAGGCAGCCAGGGGTTGTGCGAGGCAGCCAGGGGTTGTGCGAGGCAGCCAGGGGCTGTGCAAGGCAGCCAAGGGTTGTGCGAGGCAGCCAGGGGCTGTGCAAGGCAGCCAGGGGCTGTGCAAGGCAGCCAAGGGTTGTGCGAGGCAGCCAGGGGCTGTGCAAGGCAGCCAAGGGTTGTGCGAGGCAGCCAGGGGTTGTACGAGGCAGCCAGGGGTTGCACGAGGCAGCCAGGGGTTGTGCGAGGCAGCCAGGGGTTGTGCGAGGCAGCCAGGGGCTGTTCGAGGGCAGTATTTTGTGTGGTTTGCTGCTTAGTCGAGTTTGCTTTCGAGAGGAGAGAGGAGCAGGCAGGTGAGACGTAGTTCAGTGGAGCGTATGTAACGCAGGTTAACCAGACTCATTCTCTTGTCCTTAACCGGGACAATAGGTGTGCTACTGGCATCTGTATATACTGTAGCCATTAATCAGTATGTTGTTGTTGTGAAGTTCTTGGTGTGGGGAGTCGTGTGTGTGTGTGTGTGTGTGTGTGTGTGTGTGTGTGTGTGTGTGTGTGTGTGTGATTTACAGGGTTTATCTGAACCCTTAGAGTACTTTTTTTTTTTTCAAATCTGACACATATATAGACGTGGGCTGCAACACGGGCCATTTTCTTTTAGCTTATAAATATTTTTCCCATAAGCATTTTATGGAAACTGGAGTTGACCCCTGGCCAAACTGGTCCCTAATTTCTTACTATTTTTGTAAGGTGTCTGAAAATCTATTATGGGCAAAAATTTCCTTATGCGGCAACTGTGGAGGATGGTCTCTGTCACACGGCAGATGTGGAGGGTGGTCTGTGTTACACGGCAGCTGTGGAGGATGGTCTGTGTCACACGGCAGATGTGGAGGGTGGTCTGTGTCACACGGCAGCTGTGGAGGATGGTCTGTGTCACACGGCAGATGTGGAGGGTGGTCTGTGTCACACGGCAGATGTGGAGGGTGGTCTGTGTGACACGGCAGATGTGGAGGGTGGTCTGTGTTACACGGCAGATGTGGAGGGTGGTCTGTGTCACACGGCAGATGTAGAGGATGGTCTGTGTTACACGGCAGATGTGGAGGGTGGTCTGTGTCACACGGCAGATGTGGAGGGTGGTCTGTGTCACACGGCAGATGTGGAGGGTGGTCTGTGTTACACGGCAGATGTGGAGGGTGGTCTGTGTCACACGGCAGTGGAGGGTGGTCTGTGTCACACGGCAGATGTGGAGGGTGGTCTGTGTTACACAGCAGATGTGGAGGGTGGTCTGTGTCACACGGCAGATGTGGAGGATGGTCTGTGTTACACGGCAGATGTGGAGGGTGGTCTGTGTCACACGGCAGATGTGGAGGGTGGTCTGTGTGACACGGCAGATGTGGAGGATGGTCTGTGTCACACGGCAGATGTGGAGGGTGGTCTGTGTCACACGGCAGATGTGGAGGATGGTCTGTGTCACACGGCAGCTGTGGAGGGTGGTCTGTGTCACACGGCAGATGTGGAGGGTGGTCTGTGTCACACGGCAGATGTGGAGGGTGGTCTGTGTCACACGGCAGCTGTGGAGGGTGGTCTGTGTCACACGGCAGCTGTGGAGGATGGTCTTTGTCACACGGCAGATGTGGAGGATGGTCTGTGTCACACGGCAGATGTGGAGGGTGGTCTGTGTCACACGGCAGATGTGGAGGGTGGTCTGTGTGACACGGCAGATGTGGAGGGTGGTCTGTGTGACACGGCAGATGTGGAGGGTGGTCTGTGTCACACGGCAGATGTGGAGGGTGGTCTGTGTTACACGGCAGATGTGGAGGGTGGTCTGTGTGACACGGCAGATGTGGAGGGTGGTCTGTGTCACACGGCAGATGTGGAGGGTGGTCTGTGTGACACGGCAGATGTGGAGGGTGGTCTGTGTCACACGGTAGATGTGGAGGGTGGTCTGTGTGACACGGCAGATGTGGAGGGTGGTCTGTGTCACACGGCAGATGTGGAGGGTGGTCTGTGTGACACGGCAGATGTGGAGGGTGGTCTGTGTCACACGGCAGATGTGGAGGGTGGTCTGTGTGACACGGCAGATGTGGAGGGTGGTCTGTGTCACACGGCAGATGTGGAGGGTGGTCTGTGTCACACGGCAGATGTGGAGGGTGGTCTGTGTGACACGGCAGATGTGGAGGGTGGTCTGTGTGACACGGCAGATGTGGAGGGTGGTCTGTGTGACACGGCAGATGTGGAGGGTGGTCTGTGTGACACTGCAGATGTGGAGGGTGGTCTGTGTCACACGGCAGATGTGGAGGGTGGTCTGTGTGACACGGCAGATGTGGAGGGTGGTCTGTGTCACACGGCAGATGTGGAGGGCGGGCTATATATATCACAAGTATGTTTCGTTGATGTCTTGGATCAACGTACCGGTGTGAAGATATGATGGTAGTCTTCACAGTCTTGTAGTTTA
>NC_092228.1:1365761-1615761 GCF_036320965.1 Panulirus ornatus
CAACCCAACCCATGGGCAGGACGGAGCCACATCTGAGCACGACAGTGCGACATGCGTACGGCGGTCCGACATTTGATTATAACGGCGTGACCTTTGACCTGACCCTTCATGTCAAAGGTCAGGGCAACATACCCAAGTGCTGAAACGTTGCACCCAAAGGTTGTAAAGTCTTACCCGAGGAGTTAAGGTGTAACGGTAAGGTTCTTCATGTTTGGAATGACCTTACCTTACAGCTGCTGCTGCTCTGTCTATTGCCTCCCACTCATCGTTTACAATATTTATGTATTGCTATGAATGAAGAGGTGAATGGTAGTCATATATATATATATATATATATATATATATATATATATATATATATATATATATATATATATATATATATATATATATATATATACTTCCCACGTATTCCCTGCGTGTCGTAGAAGGCGACTAAAAGGGGAGGGAGCGGGGGGCTGGAAATCCTCCCCTCTCGTTTTTTTTTTTAATTTTCCAAAAGAAGGAACAGAGGGGGCCAGATGAGGATACTCCAAAAAAGGCCCAGTCCTCTGTTCCTAACGCTACCTCGCTAACGCGGGAAATGGCGAATAGTTTAAAAGAAAAGAAAGATATATATATATATATATATATATATATATATATATATATATATATATATATATATATATATATATATATATATATATATGTGTGTGTGTGTGTGTGTGTGTGTGTGTGTGTCTGAACATATGAATCAATATGTAAAATGAATCTTTAAGCAAAAGTAGTACAATTTATATACATTTCAGAAACCTCTTGAAATTAAATCAGGTCTCCAGCAACATAAAGTCTAGGAGCTGGCTGGGATAGCCCCAAGAGCCAGTCGCCCTCCGCCAGTCTGTCATACAGACCATATCCTTGACGTGTAGGGACGAGGCACTTGCCAAGATGGCCACTCCTTAGTTATGAAGGATATGATGAACGGTGAAGTCTTAGGTGACGACCAGGCTAAGGTTGAGAGGTCCCACACTGACAGCACTTCACCTGAAGCATCTCTTAAAGGCCAAAGATAAACAGAACGTGGAAATATTAGACACGACAGAATGGTTCGGTGACGATTTATTTCTGGCGATACGATACGTGGGCTTCGACGACGATCAAATTATTCATCACAACAGTGACTGGTATAAGGCATTCAGCGTGACCGTTTCGACATATCCCATGACTCTTCATGCTCGCGATGCACAGTATTGAGGGAGACACCAAGCGCTTACTTCCCTATTGCTCTCTACTGTCTGCACATAGACGCACACACATCACATCACATTATGACATGTGGTTCCCACCCATACATATCATACACACATATATATATATATATATATATATATATATATATATATATATATATATATATATATATATATATATATATATTTTTTTTTTTTTTTTTTATACTTTGTCGCTGTCTCCCGCGTTTGCGAGGTAGCGCAAGGAAACAGACGAAAGAAATGGCCCAACCCCCCCCCCCCCCCATACACATGTACATACACACGTCCACACACGCAAATATACATACCTACACAGCTTTCCATGGTTTACCCCAGACGCTTCACATGCCTTGATTCAATCCACTGACAGCACGTCAACCCCTGTATACCACATCGCTCCAATTCACTCTATTCCTTGCCCTCCTTTCACCCTCCTGCATGTTCAGGCCCCGATCACACAAAATCTTTTTCACTCCATCTTTCCACCTCCAATTTGGTCTCCCTCTTCTCCTCGTTCCCTCCACCTCCGACACATATATCCTCTTGGTCAATCTTTCCTCACTCATTCTCTCCATGTGCCCAAACCATTTCAAAACACCCTCTTCTGCTCTCTCAACCACGCTCTTTTTATTTCCACACATCTCTCTTACCCTTACGTTACTTACTCGATCAAACCACCTCACACCACACATTGTCCTCAAACATCTCATTTCCAGCACATCCATCCTCCTGCGCACAACTCTATCCATAGCCCACGCCTCGCAACCATACAACATTGTTGGAACCACTATTCCTTCAAACATACCCATTTTTGCTTTCCGAGATAATGTTCTCGACTTCCACACACTTTTCAAGGCTCCCAAAATTTTCGCCCCCTCCCCCACCCTATGATCCACTTCCGCTTCCATGGTTCCATCCGCTGACAGATCCACTCCCAGATATCTAAAACACTTCACTTCCTCCAGTTTTTCTCCATTCAAACTCACCTCCCAATTGACTTGACCCTCAACCCTACTGTACCTAATAACCTTGCTCTTATTCACATATACTCTTAACTTTCTTCTTCCACACACTTTACCAAACTCAGTCACCAGCTTCTGCAGTTTCTCACATGAATCAGCCACCAGCGCTGTATCATATATATATATATATATATATATATATATATATATATATATATATATATATATATATATATATATATATACCGTATTTACTCATGTGTAGTTCGAGTTTATAAGATCATATTATTGGGCACAAAATAGTACCCAGAGATCTACAAAAAATATGAAGTAGAAAATATCAGTAAATGTGAGGAATTGGAAGAGAATGAACAAAAAAGATGCCGAGGGCTGAGGGAGAGAGCACCACTATTTGGTCTCTTTTGGTGGGAGAATCACGCAAATACCCGTACTGATATTTGGTGTCTTATATATTCTAAAAAATCAATACTTGTAAATCAAAAGTACCGTAACATTGTAATATATACAAAATTTTCATATTTCTGGAAAACAGGAAGCAAGACAATATGAGTATAAACACAAGGTCAACGTACCGTATTAAGGGCCGCTTAGGAAGGGCCGATGCAAAGGGCAAGCCTCCGCGACAGGGCTTTGCCGTATCAGCGAGACGGTACGTGTTTTTGGATCGTTTTCAGTTAAAAAACTGTTACATCACAAGTATGTTTTACCTTAATTGTGCCTGAACAAATATGCTTTTTGAAATAGATAGTAGTTTTGCTGAAACGTGATGTGTTTCAGTGTAAAATAGGATAAGATACATGACGAAAACAGAGGACTTTTCCCAGCCTTCCGATGTTCAAGAGATGTTACTCGTTTTTTACTAGTTTTCGGTTAGAATACCGTTATATTACAATGATATTCCATTCAAATTGTGCCTGATATAGTACATTCACGGAAATATGATATTCTTGCTGAAATGACGTACATACTACAGTGGAAAGTGGGATGAAATCATGACGAAGACAATCGACTTTCGCTTTCTTTAGTTGTCCAAAAGATGTTACTGTAATCGCTTTTCGAATGATTTTCAGTTAGAGCTGATGTATTACAATGATATTCCATACTAATTGACCTGAAAAATATCTGAATGGAAATATGCAATATTTTTGCTGAAAGTAAACGCATTTCAGTGTAAAGTGCCGGAATAATAAATGGTAAACAATTTGTTTTCGGCGCTCGGTGTTCCAAGCTCAGCGAACTTCAGTTTATAGGACGCAGAGTGTCTTTTTAGTAAGGATATTCTGAAATGAGTTTAAATAAGCCATGAAATATGGTGCATTCATTACCCTTATCTGTTGTTCCATTACCTTCAAAAACTTGGGTCGACCTATATACGATGTAGACTTATAGACAAGTATATAATTTGTTTATGGATGGGGTGGTTAGGGAGGTGAATGCAAGAGTTTTGGAGAAAGGGGAGAGTATGCACTCTGTTGGGGATAAGGTCTGGGAAGTGAGTCAGTTGTTGTTCACTGATGATACAGCATTGATGGCTGATTCAAACGAGAAACTGCAGGAGTTGGTGACCAAGTTTGGAAAAGTGTGTGAAAGGAGAAAGTTGAGGGTAAATGTGAATAAGAGCAAGGTTATTAGGTTCAGCAAGGTTGAGGGACAAGTTGATTGAGATGAAAGTTTGAATGGAGAAAGGATGGAGTAAGTGAAGTGTTTTAGATATGTAGAACTGGACATAGCGAAATGGAACCATGGAAGCGGAAGTGGGTCATTGAGTGGGGTAGGGAGCGAAGATTCTGGGAGTTATGAAGAATAAGTGGAAGGAGAGAACGTTATCTCAGAAAGCAAAAATGGATGTGTGAAGGAATAGTAGTTCCAACAATATCATATGGTTGCGAGGCATGGGCTATAGATAGTGTTGTCCGGAGGAAGATGGATGTGAGAATGAAATGTTTGAAGACAATGTGTTGCGAAGTGGTTTGATTGGGTAAGTAATGAAAGTGAAAGAGAGATGTGTGGTGGTAATAAAAAGAGAGTGGTTGAGAGAGCACAAGAGGGTGCGTTGAAATGGTTTGGACATATGGAGAGAATGAGTGAGGAAAGACTAACAAAGAGGATATATGTGTCGGGGGGGGGGGGGGGGGGGGGGGGGGAGAAACGGGAGACCAAATATGAGGTGGAAGGCTGGAGTGAAAAAGATTTTGAGTGATCGGGACCTGAACACACAGGAGGGTGAAAGGCGTGCAAGGAATAGAGTGAATTGGAACGATGTGGTATACCGTGGTCGATGTGCTGTCGATGGACTGAACCAGGGCATGTGAAACGTCTGGGGTAAACCATGGAAAGGTCTGTGGGGCCTGGATATGGAAAGGGAGCTGTGATTTCGATGCATTACACATGACAGCTAGAGACTGAGCGTGAACGAATGTGGCCTTTTCTGTCTGTTTTCCTGGCATTACCTCACTGAAGCGGTGGTCAGCGATGCTGTTTCCTGTGGTGCGGGTTGGCGCCGGGAGTGGATTGAAGGCAAGCGAGTGTGAATATGTACATGTGTACATATGTATATGTCTGTGTAAGTGTATTACGTATATGGGCGTATATATATATATATATATATATATATATATATATATATATATATATATATATATATATATATATATATATATATATATATATATATATACCGCCAGGAGTAAGAATGATGATAATAATGATGATAATAACGTTATTAATATGAAAAGAGAAAACAGGAAACGTTGTTTACAGAGCGAGGTGTTGCCACACCTCAATCCGCCCACGACGGCAGCCGCCGTCTCCATCTTTGACAATCTGAGCGTGAATTAATAGACCACTTACCTACACCCACACCCTCGCTCATAACATTGCTCTCAATGGAAACTCTGTAAAACTGTCGACTCTCTGGTCCTAAATATACAACCAGATATGAGTCTGTAAGAACGTTACAGTTCCCTAATGATGGAGGGAAGTTGTACAAGAGGATATATTCATATATATGGTGGTAAAGTGACACACTCACTTGCTGCCGTCTTATCCTGTGCTATGAGATCAGTGGCAAGAGAGTATCTCTCTCTCTCTCTCTCTCTCTCTCTCTCTCTCTCTCTCTCTCTCTCTCTCTCTCTCTCTCTCTCTCTCTCTCTCTCTCTCTCTCTCTCTCACACACACACACACACACACACACACACACCAGAGCGAAGACATGACAGTTTCGCTGAAAAACTTCTCGCTTCACAATAGTCCACGTTATCCCTTCTGTACTGGACTGCAGCCTGGAAGCTGGAGGAGCTGCAGGACAACAGCTGTGTGTGTGTGTGTGTGTGTGTGTGGTGTGTGTGTGTGTGTGTGTGTGTGTGTGTGTGTGTGTGTGTGTGTGTGTGTGTGTGTCTTGCTGTGCTCCGGTTGTAGCTGGTAACAGTATTAACAAGATGTGCTTTGACGAGGCTGTCATCATCAGCGGACGGGTAATAAAAACACATAATAATTGTCGGAAATGGTTTCATCAGTCATTTACGACAACTTAGGAATTTCTCCAGGTCCCACTGTAAACAATTATCATTTTTGTTTACTTCACACTTTCAGGTAAGATATCAACCCATCAGACTAGTCATTTACATACTCCAAGAATAGCAGTGGGCCCAAGACCTAATCCTGCAGGACGCCACTGGTGAGTCCAGCACACCACTGGTGAACCCAGCACACTACTGGTAAACTCAACCCACCACTGGTGAACCCGTCCCACCTTGAGGGACGGGTGGTGTCCTTCCTATGAGGATGTCTTATGTCCAGTGGATGAGTCTGCTCTTTATTTCATCCTGTAACTCTGGCTTCTTAATCACCCTCCGAAGTGGTGCAGCGTCTAAAGCATTTTAACTCAACTTATCATGCAAGTCAAGGATGTTTGTAATGCATGACCTCATCTCTCACTCAGGTAGTTTCTCCTTTGCAAATAAATCCTTCACTTGTATTTTGTTTACCTTGTCTACTATCTTTTAGCCCACAGTTCAGCACGATTTCCCGATTATCTTTCATAGTTATATAGGCTCCGTATTGGTTCTCTTTCATATCTTTGTAAGTAAACTTTCTTCTGGTGATGTACTGCCAGCCTTATAAGAGTCATGTTGGTTCAGTAATATCATAATTACACTATTGTTATCATTAGTTTTGATGCCATCCAAGGCTTCTTCCACTTTCTAAGCTGTTAATGTCAAGGAAGAAGTGTCCTCAAATGGAATAACACTTTTGAACTTACTATTAAGCTGCTGTCATATTTCCTGATCATCCTCAACAGTTTTTCCCTTTCGTTTCTTAAGTCTGACCACCGTTATTATACCAGTAATTTGTTTCTGAAGAACTATTGCAAAAGTTTTAAATCGTCTTCTGCCTCGTCCACAGTACAATTTTAAGAGTTCTCTATTCCTTCTACCTTGACTTGCAGTATCCGTTTCTTGCACTCTAATATTTTTCATGTGCTGGTTGTCTACTTCGTCCCCTGTATCTCCTTCAGAGTATATCTTTAACCTCTCCCTTCTTAGCATTCTTTATTGGCCCATGCTTCTCTTTTTCTTAATGTTCCCTCTCTATTTCCATCCAGTGGTGTCCACGCTCTGACCCCTTCAATGTAAATTTGACGGAACCTTCTCGATCACTGATGTTTCAAAGTTTATACTTTCAAAGAACATAATCAGCTTTTCCTGCTTGTCATAATCATGTGTCCTCTACTGTTCTTGCCCAGCCTCTGATCCTCCTTGTTCGGTTCTCTTCAAACACAAAATTAAGATCAATCAATAAATGAACACAGGTTCAACTTATATGATATTATATGTAAAGACAATGCCTAGTACACATGGTATATCAGCCGGCTGTTTCCCATACGCTATTACAGGCAATTCGTCTGTGTGCTTTCTAAGAACTTGTGTCTACATATCTCTCTATATCCATATGAATCTAACATTTCCCAGTCTTCTCCCTGTAATTAGAATCCCCGTTATCAGGACTTTATCATCTACGGGGAGGATGTCTTTCACTTCGTCCTTCACAACTGATTGTTCTTTCATTGATATTATTGTACGTCTGTTGCGAATGCTGTGCTTCCTTAGAGGGTTGTAAGCTATCAGAGCCACTATACATTTCCTTACCAAAATAATCTTACCCATTATGTACCCCCTGAAAGCGCCATCCATCGATATCTCCTAGAATATAGGAGTATCTCTCTATAAGAGGACCAATCTCCTCCCCTTCCCCCATCCCTCCTAAATCTTCTCTGTCCCTCCTTCCTGTACTTTAACCCTCCGGGCAGATGAGGCAAGACTTCATCTCTTGTTAGTCATGTCTCTACTGTTCATCTTTAAGCTTCATCGCTTTTCCAGTTACCACCAGTCCGCCTGTATTACCACACAAAAACTTCTGCCTAAGACACGTCCTACTGATTTAATCGGATCCCCTGAGCTACAAGTGGGAGTGTTGCTCTTCCTTCCAGTCTCAGCCAATACTAGTTTGTTTCCTCCTTCTGGCTGGTTCCACAGAGTCTATGTAACTCTCTCTCTCTCTCTCTCTCTCTCTCTCTCTCTCTCTCTCTCTCTCTCTCTCTCTCTCTCTCTCTCTCTCTCTCTCTCTCTCTCTCTGGGTTTGTCTCTTCTAGTAAACGCTACCTTCAACTCCTCCTATATCTAGCAAGTTTATTGCTCTGTTCAAGCACTTCTTGGCTACACAGCTCCATACCAAAGATAATCGCCAGTGGCTTTCCTTTAGTCTCTTGCTTGCAGTAACAGATCCTCCCGACTTCTTTTACTTTTAGGACAGCATCTGGCAAGTCCAACACGTCAAGTACCTTTTGATGAATCCCCCTTTTTGGCTTCCCTTTCCTTTTTGCCCAGAAGATGGTCGTCTTTCAGACCAACGTTCAACAAAGACTTATGTCTGATAACTTCCCTCTATACAACCGCTTTATTTGCAAAGTGGCCCACCTTTGATTTATCTTCTGTAGTCTTGCTATATCTTCCTCCTTATTCTTGATCTTGAATGAATCTATTTTTTCATCGGTATATAAATATCTGAACGATTCTAGTATTTTTCATTCTTGCAGTCATTGCACCACAACGCCTCCCGGATTGTTGTCACTACCAGACGTCTATATATAAAGGATTCGTTTAATATTCCACACTGCCAATCTGACTCATATTATACCCTCCAGCTTCTACTTCACCGCAATGGTCGGTCTCTGCTGTAGCCCTCCTCCTCAGTCCAAGAATAATCTGTGACCCTTTGTTTCCTCTTCTTCTTTATTCGTTGCTCTTAGAAAGGTGGGCAGCTTGCCTTCCTGCCCAACTTTCTAATTCTCCTGGGTATTCCATTTTTATGTGTACTCATGTTAAGAGTATCCTCCTTTATCGTATTATTATCATTGTTATTATTTTCAATATTATCATTATTATCATTATTATCATGATCATTATTGTTATTATTATTATTATTATCATTATCATCATTATTACTATAATTTTGCAGTCATACTGCATCACAGTGTCTGCCTGGGACATAAAGTTAATCTTATTCCCAGTAAGACCATCTAAAGCCTCCTACTTTACTGCCCCTGGTACATCCCCCTCACGAACCCCGCCCTCAACATCCATCATTCCTTCCACATCAATTCTCAAAATACCTTTAGTCATTGCTTTCATCTTCTCTCGTACCTCCGCCCCCAGGGAGTCTCCTAAGCAAAATTTTGTAGAATTTGGCTAGTATGTTACGTATGTCAAGTACAACTCATTAGCTGAAGAAAGTGGTAACGGAAAAGATATTCATACCAAATAGTGTTTGTTCTCGAGATACATCCTAAACTAGACTTTAACTGAAAGTGCAGTTGGAATGTATGTCTAATATCATGAGGACACCAGGATCTAATATTTCATCATTTGCAGTGGACGCACAGTTGCATTCTCTCATCTTGTAAGAAAGGTACAAATAAGATATTATATATCTTCACTAAAAGGCAAAACGTATGTATGTATCTGAACGAATTTCCACAACTCATGTTACTTGTCCTGTCTGCTAAAGATTTACACGGAAGTCAGTAAAATGGTTGGGAAAACTGTATACCAGGTCATGTCATCAGCGAGGACAGTTAGCAAAATAAAATCATAAGATGAGAATAAGTGGAAAACGTTCATAAATGGAGGAACTTTATGTTCAGCATAGCTTTACAGTCTCAACCGACCACATTCTAAGTTACGCCATCTATTAATTGAAATCGTCACTGAGAAAATCGTGACACGTTGTTGTTTGGGAGTTATTGTTGTTGTGTACACTGATCATGTCACAAAGTACACAACATCAACAATGGTGTGAACAGTGATGAATTACACGATGATTTACCAGAGCCACATCATCTTGGTGATGATCTTCAGCTCACTGTGTAGAGCACAACTTGTGGTTAATGTCAAGACACAAGTAAGTCGTTGATATTCATGAATACTCGGTAATTAAACCTTATTGTAAATAGTTTCTGTACTACAGTCCCACTTATCGAAGATGGCAGACCTGATGCTGTTATTAAACCCTAAAGCCAGCTTAATGGTGTACTTAATGCTAGGAGTAAAGTTCTACGTTAGAGGCGTTTTAGAAATGAATGAATTAGGATGAAAGTCATGACTGAGGTGTGTCATGGAGCAAGCTGGGCTTTACAGTGAATGGGGTTATGAGTCCAGTTGGCAGTGCATCGATATTAGCACTATATATTAAGTAATTTTGTCTTGCAAAGGTAGTATAGTGATTTGAGTGACTGAGTTTTTTCAGCAAAATATGCATTTTTGTTGTACTGAGTATAGCACATAAGATCTGAATGTCTTATGCTTGTTTTCCTTGTGGTCCTCATGATACATCCAAGGTAAAAAACAGAATGATTTTAAAGAATTAAAACTGATATGAAAGAGCTGACCACGGTTACAAGCCCATTGTAGAAAAATATGGAGATTTATATTTTACTGTAAGATTTTAGATAGTGATGGTGGGAAGGGTTTTGAAGGCCAGGTAAAATGTATGATTAATGCTAAGTCATGGGTCTGACTGATGTTTTATTTAAAGTATTGAACATAAAGTACTAGGTAGGTTAGGTAGGATTTTCATTTGTTCTGTTGATATATACATTTTTCAAGTGTTTCATGTACTGTCCCAATCATAAAACCCACATTTTCCCAAATATCCTTAACCCCCACCATTATCACCACATATAACAGAACAAACTCTTGTTGTATTATTCTATTACTCTAATATCATAAAACAGAATCACTTGGTACTCGAAGATGATTTTTATGTGTTGCTAAACTGGTAGTTTATCATTTAAAGATTTATTATTGAAAGCAATCCAAGATTGGTACTGAGGACAAGTACATTTGGTAGCAATTGATATGTATTCCACCAAGAATACAAATTATCCTGCTTTTCCAAAGTATGCCATTGTTTCACACATGTCCAAGAGTGCCATTTACAAATGATCTCCTCAGTTGAAAAACACAAAGATTTGCTGCAAGAAAATAGACGCTGGTATTTTTTTTAGTGAGGAATGCGTGGGAATGAATAAAGGCAGACAGTTTGAATTGTGTGCATGTGTATATATGTATGTGTACATTGAGATGTATGGGTATGTATATTTGCGTGTGTGGACGTGTATGTATATACAAGTGTATGGGGATGGGTTGGGCCATTTCTTTCGTCTGTTTCCTTGCGCTACCTCGCAAACGCGGGAGACAGCGACAAAGCAAATTAAAAAAGATTAAAAAAAATAATTTTTTTAGTACTATCAGGACTCTCAGTTTCTTTCAGGTTTATTTAGCAATTTATGTAATTTTTTTTCAAGATGAATTAGATATGTCATTTTTTCAAGATGAATTAGATATGTCAAGATAGCAATTATGCTTATAGTGGTAAGCTATCAAAAGAGATGGGAATTTTGTAATAATTTTTGGAAACAGAAATAAGAAGAAACTGTGATATCGAAATTATTCTAGGTTACTTGTACCCTTCTGGGAAATCTTGTGTAACCAAAGTTTATGGAATCAGTTATAATGAGACCAGACACACACTGGACAAGATATCATGTATTAGATTTGAAGTGATTGAAAAACTGCAATTTTAAGTTGTCAGCATAAGCATGCGTTGAGTTATTGAAAAAATTAAATCACTAATAAAAAAAGTAGGACGGGATGCAACCCTGAGATGTATCATCAAAAAGTACTGAGATAGACCAGTCATTGGGTAAACTAGATAGAGAAAACAGTGAATAAGGGAAGCCAAAAGAGTGGAGCTTGGAGATCAGTTCTTGATGCCACTTCATATCAGAAGCTTTTGAGATATTGAGTGCTACAGCATGAAATTCCCCAAAGTTTCTCAGACAGGATGATTTGACATCAAAAACACTTCTTTAAAGCATGATGAGGGATGCCATATGGTTCACCTTGCTTTCCTTCAAAAGGAGCTGAAATCTCTACTTTAGCTGGAGTGAGATTAGTGGTTTCAATCAATTATCCTAATCTTTTGTGGGCTAAGGGCTGTTTTTGGAAATGTAATGAAATGAAGTGGAGGGCTCCATTGATTTTTTTCATTGTCTAGATTTCTGTTGCGGCAGGGGTGTGTGATGTCTCCATGGTTGTTTAATTTGTTTATGGATGGGGTTGTTAGGGAGGTGAATGCAAGAGTTTTGGAAAGAGGGGCAAGTATGAAGTCTGTTGGGGATGAGAGAGCTTGGGAAGTGAGTCAGTTGTTGTTCGCTGATGATACAGCGCTGGTGGCTGATTCATGTGAGAAACTACAGAAGCTGGTGACTGAGTTTGGTAAAGTGTGTGAAAGAAGAAAGTTAAGAGTAAATGTGAATAAGAGCAAGGTTATTAGGTACAGTAGGGTTGAGGGTCAAGTCAATTGGGAGGTGAGTTTGAATGGAGAAAAACTGGAGGAAGTGAAGTGTTTTAGATATCTGGGAGTGGATCTGGCAGCGGATGGAACCATGGAAGTGGAAGTGGATCATAGGGTGGGGGAGGGGGCGAAAATTCTGGGAGCCTTGAAGAATGTGTGGAAGTCGAGAACATTATCTCGGAAAGCAAAAATGGGTATGTTTGAAGGAATAGTGGTTCCAACAATGTTGTATGGTTGCGAGGCGTGGGCTATGGATAGAGTTGTGCGTAGGAGGATGGATGTGCTGGAAATGAGATGTTTGAGGACAATGTGTGGTGTGAGGTGGTTTGATCGAGTAAGTAACGTAAGGGTGAGAGAGATGTGTGGAAATAAAAAGAGCGTGGTTGAGAGAGCAGAAGAGGGTGTTTTGAAATGGTTTGGGCACATGGAGAGAATGAGTGAGGAAAGATTGATCAAGAGGATATATGTGTCTGAGGTGGAGGGAACGAGGAGAAGAGGGAGACCAAATTGGAGATGGAAAAATGGAGTGAAAAAGATTTTGTGTGATCGGGGCCTGAACATGCAGGAGGGTGAAAGGAGGGCAAGGAATAGAGTGAATTGGAGCGATGTGGTATACCGGGGTTGACGTGCTGTCAGTGGATTGAATCAGGGCATGTGAAGCGTCTGGGGTAAACCATGGAAAGCTGTGTAGGTATGTATATTTGCGTGTGTGGACGTGTATGTATATACATGTGTATGGGGGTGGGTTGGGCCATTTCTTTCGTCTGTTTCCTTGCACTACCTCGCAAACGCGGGAGACAGTGACAAAGCAAGAAAAAAAAAAAAAAGAAAGATTTCTGAAATATGTTTTCCCTCATATGTTCTTTCTACTGCCCTTACCACAGTTATCAGCCACTGCTGCCCTAAACTGTTACGTATTCTTGAATCACACAAAGCATATAGTCCCTCTCTCGTGACATTTATAAGTTTACTTCACTGAGATAGTTTTGAATAACCTTTCCTTGATCTGAAATTAGACCCTGAACCTTACATTATTTCCCAAAGACTTTTGCAGCTTGCAGGGTACATGATATGGCTCTGAGGGTGCCATGTCACCCACAAATTGCCTGTTGGGGACCACTGGTCTCGATGCTGTTGTCCCTTCATATTATCAGAGAAGTGTTTCTGGAATATAGGAAAACAAGTTTTAGGGAGGGGCATAGAATTTGTAAAACTTGCAATAGGGGTTGAAGGTTTGTTACTTATCTCAGGTGGTGTTAGAGGGGAAATGAGGACTAAAGATTCCCCCCCCCCCTTTTTTTTTTTTGTCTTTAGAAGAGAGTAATACCATACCTAGAATGTGATGGTGAAGAAAGGTAGGATGGCAGAATTGATCAGAGACCAGGTAGACCTATCTGTGAAAAAGACAAGAGAGGTTGTGACACTCCCTTTTGATAAAAGAATGCTTTACCTCATAAATAACTTGTTTGTAATGATTTATTTATAAGTTAAGAGTTGAATGTGCATCAAAGGAAGGAGAGTTTTCCAGTTCTCTTGCTCAAAAAACTTCTTGATAGGTATAGTTGAACCAGAGATCTGAAGAGATAACCTTAGAGAAATAGGGGAAGTATACTTCCATTCCTGCAGTTAGACCTTTAAAATAGATGGTATTCTATGTAAGCAATAACCCCCAAACTTCTTTTCTGCTCTTTTACAAGCATGAACATTAGGGACATCATGTTATTCCACGTACCCCTTTTTATTGATTCCATTCTGGATATGTCAAAACTGAGGAGCTGTAACATGCTGCCTTCTGATGAGTTTTGGAATTATTTGAAGTCTTTTTATACAGTTCACTCCCATATTACTGATAGCTGTTTTCAGGGGGCAGGTAGCCAAATTATCTGAACCCACACAAGTACTTTTACTTAGTAGGTGGTCCAGTTGTATGATTGTTAATCATGCAAGCAACAGCAATAATTCCCACAACTCATTTCTAAGTGCAAAAGTCTTCATATCAAAACCAGTTTTGCTCGAGACATTTAGATTCTTGTGACGTACATTGTTTGACATAAATTGTCATGCATGGTATAGGGATCAAGGCCAGTGAAGTGATTTGAATTGACTCAGTTTCTATTTTTCTCATACATTTGTAGAATCTACCCTTGTATACATGGTTGCAAACATTCTTTTGATCCAGTAAGAGTCGTTGAATTGATAACCTTTTTTTTCTACTCGTACTATCTTACGTATATGTACATTTGTTTGCAGGGTGGAGAGGTATTCAAAGAAACCATCACTGCAAATATATCTGATGATTCAGTCATTTTAGAGTTCCCTCAGAATGATGGCACATATGTGACGCAGCTCATTAACTTCAAACAGGTAAGTTCTGATATAAAGATTAGTACTTTAGCTTAGCTATCTGTGGTAGATAGCACTATGAATCACTTCACACTTGTCATTGTTTGACAGCTAGCATTTTCCACAAAATAGATTTAGTTGGTAAAAGTACCTTCTTTGAATGGTTGACATGGAATTAAGAAAAAATTCAGGATTAAAGACAAGACTCTGTGGATCGTGAAGGAAGAGGTTGGTCAGTTACTAAGTAGTGCACTGAGTATAGAAGGTGCTGTATATTGATTTAGAATATGTTTGAAGTTTAATGTTGAAAACTGAAGCCAGGATAACAGTTGACAGGTTCTCGGCTGGTTGATTGGGCATCAAGAATATCAGCAGCCAGATTCATTAAGGCCATCAGTGTCAAGTAACATCCACTAGTCAAAAATCATTAACACCTTCAAGTGGAAAGGATAATTCTAAAACAGTCTGCACTATTACTGTATTTGTTGCCCATGAAGATGTATGAACACAAGGGGAGATTACATAATTCTATGACAGTCTGCACTATTACTGTATTTGTTGCCCATGAAGATGTATGAACACAAGGAGAGATTACATAAGTGGTGTGCTAGCAAAAGGATTAAAAGGAAATGTACTTAATGATTTTTTTATACTGAAGCTTTTGCATGACTCACATGTTGCATCCAAAAATACAGTAAGGTTTGTCATAACATAGACACTTTATATTCTATACTGAGAATTGAAAAAGAATATGAAAAAGGAAGAATATGGACTCTATTAGAAAATATTGAAGATTTTATGGTAGTTGAATTGATTGATAACAGAATGAGACACATGTTAAGTGAAGTCATACTGTGATATGAAGAGCTAAGGTTTGATGTGAAAGGCCATGATACTACGTTATGATATGCCGTTGTTTGGTTTGATGAGTGATGGTAAATAAAGACTCAACAGAAGATGACTTACGCGTTTCCTAGATATTGTTAAGTTTAATTACATGTATGTTCCAATTTGGATCAGGTGAATATGTTTTATTTACATTACCTACATATTTATTTATAAATGTTGCAATCAGTAATATAAAGAAAATGAAATAACCTAAAGTAAGAAATAAGTATCAAATTATGTGTCATATACTTCAAACTCAAGGGAAAATCTTAAGAAAATTTAGACACATAAGAAAGAAAGGTTATTAGGTACAGTAGGGTTGAGGGTCAAGTCAATTGGGAGGTAAGTTTGAATGGAGAAAAACTGGAGGAAGTAAAGTGTTTTAGATATCTGGGAGTGGATCTGGCAGCGGATGGAACCATGGAAGCAGAAGTGAATCATAGGGTGGGGGAGGGGTCGAAAATTCTGGGAGCATTGAAGAATGTTTGGAAGTCGAGAACATTATCTCGGAAAGCAAAAATGGGTATGTTTGAAGGAATAGTAGTTTCAACAGTGTTGTATGGTTGCGAGGCGTGGCTATGGATAGAGTTGTGCGCAGGAGGGTTTTTGTGCTGGAAATGAGATGTTTGAGGACAATATGTGGTGTGAGGTGGTTTGATCGAGTAAGTAATGTAAGGGTAAGAGAGATGTGTGGAAATAAAAAGAGTATGGTTGAGAAAGCAGAAGAGGGTGTTTTGAAATGGTTTGGTCACATGGAGAGAATGAGTGAGGAAAGATTGACAAAGAGGATATATGTGTCAGAGGTGGAGGGAACGAGGAGAAGTGGGAGACCAAATTTTAGGTGGAAAGATGGAGTGAAAAAGATTTTGAGTGATCGGGGCCTGAACATGCAGGAGGGTGAAAGGCGTGCAAGGAATAGAGTGAATTGGAACGATGTGGTATACCGGGGTCGACGTGCTGTCAATGGATTGAACCAGGGCATGTGAAGCGTCTGGGGTAAACCATGGAAAGTTGTGTGGGGCCTGGATGTGGAAAGGGAGCTGTGGTTTCGGTGCATTATTACATGACAGCTAGAGACCGAGTGTGAACGAATGGGGCCTTTGGTGTCTTTTCCTAGCGCTACCTTGCACACATGAGGGGGGAGGGGGTTGTTATTCCATGTGTGGCGGGGTGGCGATGGGAACAAATAAAGGCAGACAGTATGAATTATGTACATGTGTATATATGTATATGTCTGTGTGTGTATATATATGTGTACATTGAGATGTATAGGTATGTATATTTGCGTGTGTGGACGTGTATGTATATACATGTGTATGTGGGCGGGTTGGGCCATTCTTTCGTCTGTTTCCTTGCGCTACCTCGCTAACGCGGGAGACAGCGACAAAGCAAAATAAATAAATAAATAAAAGGAAAGAATACAGAGTTGTATGCAAAAGAAGGAATTGTAATTTTAAGATCTTATAAATGAAAGGATGAAATGTAATAAATGAATATGTTTCAGTGAACCACAGAGGTTCATTATTAACAATTCTAATTCATTTAAGTGGGGCAGAGAGGGTACAAGTGATATTTAAGGGAAATTAAAATCAAGAGACAGGCTGTTAAGGTAGGGCTAATGGTACAGCGAGAAAATGAAGCTTGTGAACAAGTATCTTCTGGTTCATCATAACTTCTCATACCTTAGTGGTATGCCTCTATATTCCTCATTTTGTATCTTGTAATGAACTACTACTCTTACTTCATTTCTGTTCTTAGAGTTACTGAACATCAGAGTTACTAAACATCCATGAATCACTTGCAGTGTTCCATATTTTCATATGTTCTCCATACCCAAGTGCTATTCTTATTCCTCATTTTATCACTTATTCCCAGCCATGATTTTTATTTCTCTCAAATCCATGTGTCTCTTCAGTACCTAATATGTAATTACAACTTTTTCCTTGATTAATTTTCTTTTTTATCAATCTGTGCAGGAGAGTGAATTAGGCCTATGAATGGAGTCTTTTTTTTTTTCTTTGATTTTCCATTCTTTTGCAGGAGTTGCAGATTTTCAAGGTGATTGTCCTAGGTGAGGAGGAACTGGGTCAAAGTCAGTACCAGGTCATGTGTTTCATCATGCGGTTTTTCAAGAACAATTTCATCTCCTCTGATGCCATGTCTAAGCTTAGACAGGTGAGGCACTGGTGTTCCAAGTTTGCTACCATTTTATTATTTCTTGGTTGTCAAAATATTTTGATCTTTTTGGGGGTATAGTGATTTAATGAAAAAAATTTTAATGATCCTATTTATGGATGGATTAGCTGAATTTTTTTTTAAGTCTCCAGCCACTGCCAAAATTCCACATCAAGGCTGGACATTAATTGATATGTAGAGAGGTTAATGAAAGGGAAAAAGAAGAGACAAGGGAAAGTATTTATGAATTTTGGAGGAAGTGAGAAACTTATCTTTTAAAATGTGCCAGTTTATAGTTATTGGGAAAGACATAAGTTGGTAGAGTTTCAGAACTTCATTATGTAGGGAAAGAAACAGTTATCAAAACGGCCCACCCTTGAGTTGCCAATGGCCTCAAAGTAATCATGTGATGCAGCAGCTTGCCTAGTATTGTGTGGTTTAGCTAGTGGTGGAAGCACACAGGAAGCCTGCTCTTGGAAGCAAAAACCAAAATAACACCTTGAGAAGAAGGAAAGTGAGCCAACTTGTGGTGCAGGGCAAGTATATCAATTTGTAGTTAGCTTGGGAAAGTTTATAAGTTGGACCACTTTTGACTCAACTCTGTCAAGCAAGGATGCAGAGCTAGAGCCGCCCCAGATGTGAAAGTTGTACTCCACACAAGAACAAATTAATTGTTAGTGCAAATGGAAAATTGTTCTGTAGAAAAAAAATTTTTATATCTAAGCAGGACTACCAGTTCAATGAGGCAGACTTAGCTATTTCCATAATGTGGGGGTTTTCCCAGATAGAATGGATGTTACAGTAATACTGAGTGCCTATCACTCCTTATTTTCATGATCCATTACCTTTCAATGCAGTAATTTACAAACTGATGTGTTACATGAAAAAGGTCAGTAGAGACACATGCTTAGTGGGGTGCACTTTTTCTTACATTCAGAAATTTACTATTTCTTGTATATTATTGCAAACTCGTGCAATTTTCTGTCATGTGCCATATTCCACCATTCTTGTATATTATTGCAAACTCGTGCAATTTTCTGTCATGTGCCAAATTCCACCATACTTGTTAAAGTCTCTTGAATTTTTTTCATGTCATCATACTTAAGGCCTTTTTTTAACTATTCAGTGTAATTTTGAGAACATTTTGGTCCTCATTATGTGAACCAAGTGGCATTTTCCATTTGAGAGTTGTGACTTTCCTTACAATTACAGACAGGTAGAGATGACATATTTTGAGATTATCATTAGGTAAAGGAGGGCAGTTCTGTATATACTTGACATGGCTGCCAACTCACTCCCAACTTAATTGCTAACTCTTGAAGAGACAAAATGAAAAGCCTGCAGGTATTTTACTGGAACACGGGGTATGCCTGAGTGTTTTGGAGGATTGGTTGATCTAAGTTAGTTTGGCTCAGGTGTGGTGAGTGGACAGGAACCATTTCCACATCTTGAGATGATCTCAGTCATAGGTAATTCCTCTTTCTCTTTTATAGGGGCTTATGCTGCTTGTTTATAAGATAGACTGTAGGCTTGTCTCTTCGTTTTGTTTATAGTTCATATACAGAAATATTACCATTTTACTTTGTCTGCTTTTTTATTGTCATGGAGAAACTCAAAATTTATGTTTTAGGGTAGGCATGTATGTTTGCGGCAGGGGTGTGTGATGTCTCCATGGTTGTTTAATTTGTTTATGGATGGGGTTGTTAGGGAGGTGAATGCAAGAGTTTTGGAAAGAGGGGCAAGTATGCAGTCTGTTGTGGATGAGAGAGCTTGGGAAGTGAGTCAGTTGTTGTTCGCTGATGATACAGCGCTGGTGGCTGATTCATGTAAGAAACTGCAGAAGCTGGTGACTGAGTTCGGTAAAGTGTGTGAAAGAAGAAAGTTAAGAGTAAATGTGAATAAGAGCAAGGTTATTAGGTACAGTAGGGTTGAGGGTCAAGTCAATTGGGAGGTAAGTTTGAATGGAGAAAAACTGGAGGAAGTAAAGTGTTTTAGATATCTGGGAGTGGATCTGGCAGCGGATGGAACCATGGAAGTGGAAGTGAATCATAGGGTGGGGGAGGGGGCGAAAATTCTGGGAGCATTGAAGAATGTGTGGAAGTCGAGAACATTATCTCGGAAAGCAAAAATGGGTATGTTTGAAGGAATAGTGGTTCCAACAATGTTGTATGGTTGCGAGGCGTGGGCTATGGATAGAGTATGTGCGCAGGAGGGTGGATGTGCTGGAAATGAGATATTTGAGGACAATATGTGGTGTGAGGTGGTTTGATCGAGTAAGTAATGTAAGGGTGAGAGAGATGTGTGGAAATAAAAAGAGTGTGGTTGAGAGAGCAGAAGAGGGTGTTTTGAAATGGTTTGGTCACATGGAGAGAATGAGTGGGGAAAGATTGACCAAGAGGATATATGTGTCAGAGGTGGAGGGAACGAGGAGAAGTGGGAGACCAAATTGGAGGTGGAAAGATGGAGTGAAAAAGATTTTGAGTGATCGGGGCCTGAACATGCAAGAGGGTGAAAGGCGTGCAAGGAATAGAGTGAATTGGAACGATGTGGTATACCGGGGTCGACGTGCTGTCAATGGATTGAACCAGGGCATGTGAAGCGTCTGGGGTAAACCATGGAAAGTGTGTGGAGCCTGGATGTGGAAAGGGAGCTGTGGTTTCGGTGCATTATTACATGACAGCTAGAGACTGAGTGTGAACGAATGGGGCCTTTGGTGTCTTTCCTAGCGCTACATCACACACATGAGGGGGGAGGGGGTTGTTATTCCATGTGTGGCGGGGTGGCGATGGGAACAAATAAAGGCAGACTAAGAATTATGTACATGTGTATATATGTATATGTCTGTGTGTGTATATATATGTGTACATTGAGATGTATAGGTATGTATATTGTGCGTGTGTGGACGTGTATGTATATACATGTGTATGTGGGCGGGTTGGGCCATTCTTTCGTCTGTTTCCTTGCGCTACCTCGCTAACGCGGGAGACAGCGACAAAGCAAAATAAATAAATAAATAAAAGGAAAGAATACAGAGTTGTATGCAAAAGAAGGAATTGTAATTTTAAGATCTTATAAATGAAAGGATGAAATGTAATAAATGAATATGTTTCAGTGAACCACAGAGGTTCATTATTAACAATTCTAATTCATTTAAGTGGGGCAGAGAGGGTACAAGTGATATTTAAGGGAAATTAAAATCAAGAGACAGGCTGTTAAGGTAGGGCTAATGGTACAGCGAGAAAATGAAGCTTGTGAACAAGTATCTTCTGGTTCATCATAACTTCTCATACCTTAGTGGTATGCCTCTATATTCCTCATTTTGTATCTTGTAATGAACTACTACTCTTACTTCATTTCTGTTCTTAGAGTTACTGAACATCAGAGTTACTAAACATCCATGAATCACTTGCAGTGTTCCATATTTTCATATGTTCTCCATACCCAAGTGCTATTCTTATTCCTCATTTTATCACTTATTCCCAGCCATGATTTTTATTTCTCTCAAATCCATGTGTCTCTTCAGTACCTAATATGTATTTACAACTTTTTCCTTGATTAATTTTCTTTTTTATCAATCTGTGCAGGAGAGTGAATTAGGCCTGTATGAATGGAGTCTTTTTTTTTTTCTTTGATTTTCCATTCTTTTGCAGGAGTTGCAGATTTTCAAGGTGATTGTCCTAGGTGAGGAGGAACTGGGTCAAAGTCAGTACCAGGTCATGTGTTTCATCATGCGGTTTTTCAAGAACAATTTCATCTCCTCTGATGCCATGTCTAAGCTTAGACAGGTGAGGCACTGGTGTTCTAAGTTTGCTACCATTTTATTATTTCTTGGTTGTCAAAATATTTTGATCTTTTTGGGGGTATAGTGATTTAATGAAAAAAATTTTAATGATCCTATTTATGGATGGATTAGCTGAATTTTTTTTTAAGTCTCCAGCCACTGCCAAAATTCCACATCAAGGCTGGACATTAATTGATATGTAGAGAGGTTAATGAAAGGGAAAAAGAAGAGACAAGGGAAAGTATTTATGAATTTTGGAGGAAGTGAGAAACTTATCTTTTAAAATGTGCCAGTTTATAGTTATTGGGAAAGACATAAGTTGGTAGAGTTTCAGAACTTCATTATGTAGGGAAAGAAACAGTTATCAAAACGGCCCACCCTTGAGTTGCCAATGGCCTCAAAGTAATCATGTGATGCAGCAGCTTGCCTAGTATTGTGTGGTTTAGCTAGTGGTGGAAGCACACAGGAAGCCTGCTCTTGGAAGCAAAAACCAAAATAACACCTTGAGAAGAAGGAAAGTGAGCCAACTTGTGGTGCAGGGCAAGTGTATCAATTTGTAGTTAGCTTGGGAAAGTTTATAAGTTGGACCACTTTTGACTCAACTCTGTCAAGCAAGGATGCAGAGCTAGAGCCGCCCCAGATGTGAAAGTTGTACTCCACACAAGAACAAATTAATTGTTAGTGCAAATGGAAAATTGTTCTGTAGAAAAAAATTTTTTATATCTAAGCAGGACTACCAGTTCAATGAGGCAGACTTAGCTATTTCCATAATGTGGGGGTTTTCCCAGATAGAATGGATGTTACAGTAATACTGAGTGCCTATCACTCCTTATTTTCATGATCCATTACCTTTCAGTGCAGTAATTTACAAACTGATGTGTTACATGAAAAAGGTCAGTAGAGACACATGCTTAGTGGGGTGCACTTTTTCTTACATTTAGAAATTTACTATTTCTTGTATATTATTGCAAACTCGTGCAATTTTCTGTCATGTGCCATATTCCACCATTCTTGTATATTATTGCAAACTCGTGCAATTTTCTGTCATGTGCCAAATTCCACCATACTTGTTAAAGTCTCTTGAATTTTTTTCATGTCATCATACTTAAGGCCTTTTTTTAACTATTCAGTGTAATTTTGAGAACATTTTGGTCCTCATTATGTGAACCAAGTGGCATTTTCCATTTGAGAGTTGTGACTTTCCTTACAATTACAGACAGGTAGAGATGACATATTTTGAGATTATCATTAGGTAAAGGAGGGCAGTTCTGTATATACTTGACATGGCTGCCAACTCACTCCCAACTTAATTGCTAACTCTTGAAGAGACAAAATGAAAAGCCTGCAGGTATTTTACTGGAACAGGGGGTATGCCTGAATGTTTTGGAGGATTGGTTGATCTAAGTTAGTTTGGCTCAGGTGTGGTGAGTGGACAGGAACCATTTCCACATCTTGAGATGATCTCAGTCATAGGTAATTCCTCTTTCTCTTTTATAGGGGCTTATGCTGCTTGTTTATAAGATAGACTGTAGGCTTGTCTCTTCGTTTTGTTTATAGTTCATATACAGAAATATTACCATTTTACTTTGTCTGCTTTTTTATTGTCATGGAGAAACTCAAAATTTATGTTTTAGGGTAGGCATGTATGTTTGCGGCAGGGGTGTGTGATGTCTCCATGGTTGTTTAATTTGTTTATGGATGGGGTTGTTAGGGAGGTGAATGCAAGAGTTTTGGAAAGAGGGGCAAGTATGCAGTCTGTTGTGGATGAGAGAGCTTGGGAAGTGAGTCAGTTGTTGTTCGCTGATGATACAGCGCTGGTGGCTGATTCATGTAAGAAACTGCAGAAGCTGGTGACTGAGTTCGGTAAAGTGTGTGAAAGAAGAAAGTTAAGAGTAAATGTGAATAAGAGCAAGGTTATTAGGTACAGTAGGGTTGAGGGTCAAGTCAATTGGGAGGTAAGTTTGAATGGAGAAAAACTGGAGGAAGTAAAGTGTTTTAGATATCTGGGAGTGGATCTGGCAGCGGATGGAACCATGGAAGTGGAAGTGAATCATAGGGTGGGGGAGGGGGCGAAAATTCTGGGAGCATTGAAGAATGTGTGGAAGTCGAGAACATTATCTCGGAAAGCAAAAATGGGTATGTTTGAAGGAATAGTGGTTCCAACAATGTTGTATGGTTGCGAGGCGTGGGCTATGGATAGAGTATGTGCGCAGGAGGGTGGATGTGCTGGAAATGAGATATTTGAGGACAATATGTGGTGTGAGGTGGTTTGATCGAGTAAGTAATGTAAGGGTGAGAGAGATGTGTGGAAATAAAAAGAGTGTGGTTGAGAGAGCAGAAGAGGGTGTTTTGAAATGGTTTGGTCACATGGAGAGAATGAGTGGGGAAAGATTGACCAAGAGGATATATGTGTCAGAGGTGGAGGGAACGAGGAGAAGTGGGAGACCAAATTGGAGGTGGAAAGATGGAGTGAAAAAGATTTTGAGTGATCGGGGCCTGAACATGCAAGAGGGTGAAAGGCGTGCAAGGAATAGAGTGAATTGGAACGATGTGGTATACCGGGGTCGACGTGCTGTCAATGGATTGAACCAGGGCATGTGAAGTGTTTGGGGTAAACCATGGAAAGTGTGTGGAGCCTGGATGTGGAAAGTGAGCTGTGGTTTCGGTGCATTATTACATGACAGCTAGAGACTGAGTGTGAACGAATGGGGCCTTTGGTGTCTTTCCTAGCGCTACATCGCACGCATGAGGGGGGAGGGGGTTGTTATTCCATGTGTGGCGGGGTGGCAATGGGAACAAATAAAGGCAGACTAAGAATTATGTACATGTGTATATATGTATATGTCTGTGTGTGTATATATATGTGTACATTGAGATGTATAGGTATGTATATTGTGCGTGTGTGGACGTGTATGTATATACATGTGTATGTGGGCGGGTTGGGCCATTCTTTCGTCTGTTTCCTTGCGCTACCTCGCTAACGTGGGAGACAGCGACAAAGCAAAATAGATATGTATGTTTAATTAAGTGTGTGTTAGGTCAAAGATTTCCTTCCCTTTCCTGTATTGGCTTTGTTTACAGAAAAATCCTGGCACTGTACGAACACCAGAGGAGGACAGGGGAACTGAGGAAGTAGAACTGGATGTAAGTGTAGATGTTGCAAGATCAAGTATTCTCTCCCCACATATTCCACACTTGTGTGCTCTTGCCCCCACTTCTACATATGCTTCTGATCGAGACATCAAGTTGTGGGCTACACAGAGAAGAGGTAATATGTGTTGTCCTGTTACATATTTAAACTTAAGTATGTGGTATGTTACCTTTTACATTTAAATCATTTGTACACATGCTTGATATGATATAGGTACTAAATTATCTCCATGCATTTCTACACAGTCTCACATTCTCAGTGGAAAAGCTGAAGTTGAGAATAAAATATGTCCTAAGAGAATAACTGAAGGTGCACTGAAAGCTCTTGTGGGTGGAATAATGTTAGTTTAGAATGCAAGAAGCTTTCATGGAATTCATGTCCCAACTCTTGTTATATGAACCAGGTCAGGACATTTGAAATTTAAGAACTCTAGAGATAGATAACTAGCATTGTTGGAACTGGCAGAATATGTGGTGTAATGAATGAAAATTTGAGAAGGGTATGTGGTGCATGAAGAGATTATTAGAAAGGTGCATAGATTTTAGGTTGGTATGGTCATGTAGTATGTTTGACAGATGAGATAATTGATTATTCAGGAGGATATAAATATTCTAACAAAGGAAACATAGAGGAGAGGTATATTGTGGAAGAGATAGAGAGATGTAGTAGAGAAAATAATTCGGGAGAGGATACCATGAGAATGCAGGAATCTGATGTATTGGAAGTATTTTGAATATAGAAAGATTGTGAATGTCATCATATGTCTTACTTAACAAATCATTATAGTGTGCATTGAAAATATTAGAAGAATTTATACAGTTGTATGAGGGTCTATAGTGAATGTAGTTAATTTGAGAGGTTGTTTATACATACCTGATCTTTTGAAGATTGGAAGGTTAACAGAGATTACTGTATCAGCGGTATATTGATACTGTTTGAGATTCATTAGGTTTTACTCCTTTTTACATTCATGGGAAAATACTGTGCACTCTTGAAAGATAAGGCAGTGTTCCTTGAGATTTTCTTGTGGTTTTCTTATTCTCTGTTTCTTCAAACCTTGTATGAGTACTTTATTTAAATTTTGTCCTTTGATGAAAACATTTTCTTCCTTGATCATTTGAAATATTCTTAAAATTCAAAATTTCTTCTTGTGAGCCAGTTTTTGCTGAATGGTCAAATATTGAGTTGTCAGTTTCCACACAAAATGTGGGAAGTAGCAGCCAGATGTGTGCCTCAGATCCAGTCCTTGGTGTCATTAGAAGACTTGAATGCTGTTGAGAACTTTTCTAATGGAAATATATGAGAGTAAGTGATTTAGTGTGTGAATGGTGTGAAAAAGATGTTGGGGAGTATCAAGAATGTGTACTGTCACCATAATTATTTAATGTTTTTTTTTTCTTTTTTTTTTTTTTTTTTATACTTTGTCGCTGTCTCCCGCGTTTGCGAGGTAGTGCAAGGAAACAGACGAAAGAAATGGCCCAACCCCCCCCCCCATAAACATGTATATACATACGTCCACACACGCAAATATACATACCTACACAGCTTTCCATGGTTTACCCCAGACGCTTCACATGCCTTGATTCAATCACTGACAGCACGTCAACCCCGGTATACCACATCGCTCCAATTCACTCTATTCCTTGCCCTCCTTTCACCCTCCTGCATGTTCAGGCTCCGATCACACAAAATCTTTTTCACTCCATCTTTCCACCTCCAATTTGGTCTCCCTCTTCTCTCGTTCCCTCCACCTCTGACACATATATCCTCTTGGTCAATCTTTCCTCACTCATTCTCTCCATGTGCCCAAACCACTTCAAAACACCCTCTTCTGCTCTCTCAACCACGCTCTTTTTATTTCCACACATCTCTCTTACCCTTACGTTACTCACTCGATCAAACCACCTCACACCACACATTGTCCTCAAACATCTCATTTCCAGCACATCCATCCTCCTGCGCACAACTCTATCCATTGCCCACGCCTCGCAACCATACAACATTGTTGGAACCACTATTCCTTCAAACATACCCATTTTTGCTTTCCGAGATGATGTTCTCGACTTCCACACATTCTTCAAGGCCCCCAGAATTTTCGCCCCCTCCCCCACCCTATGATCCACTTCCGCTTCCATGGTTCCATCCGCTGCCAGATCCACTCCCAGATATCTAAAACACTTCACTTCCTCCAGTTTTTCTCCATTCAAACTCACCTCCCAATTGACTTGACCCTCAACCCTACTGTACCTAATAACCTTGCTCTTATTCACATTTACTCTTAACTTTCTTCTTCCACACACTTTACCAAACTCAGTCACCAGCTTCTGCAGTTTCTCACATGAATCAGCCACCAGCGCTGTATCATCAGCGAACAACAACTGACTCACTTCCCAAGCTCTCTCATCCCCAACAGACTTCATACTTGCCCCTCTTTCCATATGGGAATTATGTGATGAGAGTAAGGTGAGTTAAGTGCTTTATAATATTTAATCATTGAGAGCAGATGGAAGGTGACCCAGTTGCTGTATGTGGACAGTGTTCATTTGTTAACTAAATCAGAGGAAGAACTGAGTAGACTGATGGACTTTTTTTTTCAGTAATGTACTGCATAAAGGAGGATGCTGAAAGTGAACTGGTAAATGTAAGATGCTAGATCACATGTAATATCTGCGTGCATGTTGAAGTACTTGAAGTTAGAGATGAATAATGTTTAGTAAGGATGGTAGTGAGAAAGCTGAAGTTGAAAGCAAGGCCATACAGGAAAGAAAAACTGGAGCAGCACTGAAAGCTATACTGAATGGGAAAAGATGTAAGCATAGTCTGCTTGAATAAAAGAGTGCTTTTCCCTTATCTGATGTATGGATATGAAACCAAATTTGTATAGGTCAGGATAGGCAAAAAAATAAGAGCAGTAAAAATGGAAAGTTCATATAGTATGCTTGGAATTCAGAGGATAGATAATATGAAGTTTGAAGAAATCGGTGGAAGAGCACTTGGAACAGTCTTTTACAATGGTATGAGCTTGTAGAATTTATGGTAGATGATAGGTTGGTGAAAGGAAAATGTAGAAGTACGGTAGTAACTGTGAGGATTAGATGTAAAGGTAGACACAGTGAGAGAATTTATTTAGGCTAGGGATATTTCAGTTGAGGATATCTAAAGGAGTGATTGGGCTTCATATGCAATAAAGAATTTTACATGGTCTTGTGAATGGAGAATTTAGTCTCCCATGATGAATCACCTGAGCATGCAAAGTGAAAAAGTATGAATCCTTATGTAAGTATGATAGTCAGTGATTTCAAAGGCTGTATGTACCATAATTGAATTTGTGATAATCGAATAATTTGCAATAATTTATGCAAAAACATGGTTACTGCTTTTAGTTTTATACTGAATTGTGAGGTTATTTTTGCAATATTTTTTATATTTTAGAGCAAAAGCAAAAAACAAAATTCAAACTACACAAAACAGTGCTCTTAGAACAGTTACTAGCAACATGGCAACCATAAACATGCAACACTTGCACATAAAAACAAATCCTCTCTACAGCCTCACTTCAGTGTGCTTTGCACTCAGTTTTTTTTACATCATCACCAGATTTCTCTCAACCGAATGACACCATAGCTAACCACCAACCCCTAAGTAAAAACAGAAAAACTTGCCTCACACTTCAGCTGCATCTACTTGTATATCCCTTTTCTCACAATAAACATGACAATGAAAAAACATACATACAGTACACAGTAATGACTCAACAAACACTCAATATCTACCCATCCAACCCTGTCTTAAACTACATTCCTCCAGACATACTCCCATCTAATATTACTCTTCTCAGGCTTGAATGAATTACAGTATCTTTTCTGTTTTTTAAACACGACATCCCAAAAACAGTACAAACACTGTCTCAGCATATCAAATGATGCCTCATTCCCGAGATATCTTGCAGTTTTCATTCTAAAGACACTAAACACATTTATTTATTTTTTAATTTATTTTGCTTTGTTGCTGTCTCCCGCATTAGCGAGGTAGCGCAAGGAAACAGACGAAAGAATGGCCCAACCCACCCACATACACGTATATACATACACGTCCACATACGCAAATATACATACCTATGCATCTCATTGTACACATATACATACACACACAGACATATACATATATACACATGGACATAATTCATACTTTCTGCCTTTCTTTATTCCCATCGCCACCTCGCCACACATAGAATAACAACCCCCTTCCCCCATCATGTGTGCGAGGTAGAGCTAGGAAAAGACAACTAAGGCCCCATTCGTTCACACTCAGTCTCTAGCTTTCATGTAATAATGCACCGAAACCACAGCTCCCTTTCCTTATCCAGGCCCCACACAACTTTCCATGGTTTACCCCAGATGCTTCACATGCCCTGGTTCAATCCATTGACAGTACGTCGACCCCAGTATACCACATCGTTCCAATTCACTCTATTCCTTGCACGCCTTTCACCTGTCCTGCATGTTCAGGCCCCGATCACTCAAAATCTTTTTCACTCCATCTTTCACCTCCAATTTGGTCTCCCACTTCTCCTCATTCCCTCCATCTCTGACACATATATCCTCTTGGTCAATCTTTCCTCACTTATTCTCTCCATGTGACCAAACCATTTCAAAACACCCTCTTCTGCTTTCTCAACCATACTCTTTTTATTTCCACACATCTCTCATACCCTTACATTACCTACTCGATCAGACCACCTCACACCACATATTGTCCTCAAACATCTCATTTCCAGCACATCCACCCTCCTGCGCACAACTCTATCCATAGCCCAAGCCTCGCAGCCATACAACATTGTTGGAACCACTATTCCTTCAAACATACCCATTTTTGCTTTCCGAGATAATGTTCTCGACTTCCAAACATTCTTCAAGGCTCCCAAAATTTTCGCCCCCTCCCCCACCCTATGATTCACTTCCGCTTCCATGGTTCCATCCGCTAAACACATACACTCCTTAATTGTCTTGTACTTACCTCACACAGACATACATTCATCAGTCACACTTCACATACACTCCTTAATTGTCTTGTACTTACCTCACACAGACATACATTCATCAGTCACACTTCACATCCTTTGGTCCCACCTGGTGGATGTGTGCTGTAGGAGCCCCATAGAAAGGATTCAAGAGGTAACAAAGTATGCAAGATCTTTAGCAAACAGACAAGGATGTTTGACCTGTGTTTAGCCATGTTTAAGAATATAGTTGGCCTGCTTTCATAGTTTCATTTATGATTAGTCCCTTGAATTTTGTTGATTCAGATTTTTTCTGGAAATCTTAAGAAAATTGTGAAGCTTTGATAGTATAATATGTGGTGAGTGGGTTGCATGTTGATTATGCAGCAAAGGATTTGAAGTGGTGTATTGTACATAGGATGGCAAATTATATACATGATATGTTTGTTTATGTACTTATCAGATCAAAAAAATATTGATTGAATTTCAGAACTTGATGGGGACTGGTCTTTAGTAAGCGATATAACACACCATCTTCCAACACGTGGAGTTGCTCGATGTGGAGATGGAGGCCGTGATCTCTCCAATCCATGTGTTTGCCATTATCAGGTACAGTGCAAAATGTTATTACTCCTAGTTCAAAATAAAGGTAAAGGATGCATTTGATGATAGGAAGAGAATGTAGAAAATACCAGTCATTGATGTTTAGTGAAAAGATGCTCTGATTTTTCTTGCCAGCTCATTCATTTGTTCTCCCTTTACCCTTACTAAACAAAGGATATCAGCTAACATCCAGTTACCTGATACACAACACATTTCCCTCCTACCATAAACTTTTTCCAGATCCAGTTGCAGTCAGTTTCACTGTCACATTTTGCCTTCTAATAACACACTTCATTTGCATCCTTAGCTTTTCTTTTCTGTTTTGATGTATATTGCGGCTTTTATTTTTATTCTATTATACTTTGTTGCTGTCTACCGCATTAGTGAGGTAGCACAAGGAAACAGACGAAAGAATGGCCCAACCCACCCACATACACGCCCAGACAGACATATACATATATACACATGTACATATTCATAGCTGCTGCCTTCATCCATTCCCGTCACCACCCCACCACACATAAAATGGCACCCCCTTCCCCCCCAATGCATGCACGAGGTAGCACTAGGAAAAGACAACAAAGGCCACATTCGTTCCCACTCAGTCTCTAGCTGTCATGTGTAATGCAATGAAACCACAGCTCCCTTTCCACACCTTGGGTCACAAAACTTTCCATGGTTTACCCCAGATGCTTCACATGCCCTGGTTCAATCCATTGACAGCACATCGACCCCAGTATACCACATCGTTCCAATTCACTCTATTCCTTGCGTGCCTTTCACCCTCCTGTATGTTTAGGCCCAGTTTGCTCAAAATCTTTTTCACTCCATCCTTCCACTTCTCCTCGTTCCCTCCACCTCTGACACATGTATCCTCTTTGTCAATCTTTCTCTCCATGTGACCAAACCATTTCAATACACTGTCTTCTGCCCTCTCAACCACACTCTTTGTATTACCACATATCTCTCTTACCCTTTCATTACTTACTCAATCAAACCCCCTTTTGTTTTATAATGTCTTCATCTCCCCAGAACTGTCCTGCTCTCTATCACTGTCTTGAATCCTCCTGTACTTTTACTTGCATCTAATAACATTGACCCAGTCAGTTTTTTGATTTTAAAGAACTTTTATGAGATCCTACCCTTTATTGCAATCAGTTTCCCAAACATTTTTGGTACACCCTTGCTTTTCAAACAAACCTTCTTGCTGCACTGGTTAGATGCCCCAAAATCTGCATCTAACTAGGCTGTTCCTCCCTGTCCACAACTTTTTCTTACAGTGGTACATCTTTATGGAAGCCTTTACAATGGCATTCTGTAAGTGCCTCCACATTACCATAGCTTCACTTTGTACCTTTTGCAATGTATCTCTCCAATTCTCATTTGATTTCTTATATAGTTGAGTTTTATGCTTCAATCCTAACTTCTCAACTTTTATCTTTGTTTTATCTTTGACAATTTTAGTCATAGATAAAGTGTATTTTTATTCACCAAATACAGTATGGTTTGATGAACCCCAATCTTACTTCATAAACATCATGTTTCCTGCCTGTCCTGTTTTTTCTTACCAGATTCATGCAAGTTATGCTATTGCCTTACCAGTCATCTCAGTGCCTTTAACACATATAATTATGAACTTATGTGTTTTAAAGGACATATCCATATATTTCACCATTTCTTTTTCCCATTCTAATTGGAAGAAGTGTATGTTAGAGAAAGCTGAACAGGGTGAGCTAAAATGTGTTGCACATTTGGAGAGCTTGAGTGAGGAGAGAATGACTAAGAGAATATACATATCTGAGATGGATGGAACATGGAGGAGGGGAAGACTGGGCTGGGATAAAAGGATGGGGTGATAGAATCTTTAAGTTACTTGGGCTTAAACACACATGGTGTGAGGCATAACTGGGATAGAGCAAATTGGAGCAATGCAGTGTACAGCATGCTGTCAGTGGGTTGAACCAGGGTATCTCTGTAGTGGTTAGGAGATACCATGGAAAGGTTTGTGTGGTGTTGCAGGATATAGAGAACACTGGTTTTTGTGTTGATCATGACAGTTAGAGATTGGATTTGAACAAGCAAGGTTGTTCTCGGCACTACCTCACAAATGTGGGGAATGGCGAACAAGTAAAAGAAAAAATTACCTATGACCCTATACTTACCTGTCACTAACTCTTTTACTCTGTCATCCACCCATCCAAATGTGTGGCCCATTACTCTAAACTTCTCCCATGTATTTGCTTTCTCAGCTGTTCATACAATTTCCCCTTAGAAAATATCTTATACACCCTTTTCACTCATTCTTATGTGGTAAATATGCAGTTGTTAGGCATTTTAGATTTCACAGATGAATTGTTTAAATAGTTATAGCTTTATATCCATAATTAATTACCTTTTCAAATTTCATCCATAGAATTCCCAGTCTTTGCTTCACCTAAGTGTTTGTACCTTTTAATGAACTTGATCTCTCGCCCTTCACTTCAATTCTGTCAGTTGTTCCACTGCTTTATATCTTTTTTTTTTTTTTTTACACTTTTCAAGAGCCCTTGTTAAAAATATCATCCATACCTAACCAGCTGGCACTGATTATTTATTCCTGTCACATTTATGTGAGAGTAATTATGTGTGTTAGCTGATGGGTGTGTAAGATATTCAGATGATTAAGTGGAATGGATGTGGAAGATATCCAGATGGTTAAGTGTAATTCCAGTCATAAAAATCCACTTATATTGTTAAATGTGAGTGCTGGTGTGCTGTATACATTTTAAGGCCATGTGCACCTTTTGTAAGAAATAGTTGTGCCGAACAAAGTTTTCTGCTGTAGACCTACAATTTGGCAGAGGGAAGGAATGCATATTTCTTGAGTTAGATTTGTTCTACTTTATTCATAGAAATAGAATTTTGGAGCAGTGACGTTTCTCTGAACTTTGATATGGCAAACCGAAAGGATGTCTGCTTATCAACCCTCCCAGCTTTTATGCTATTTGATATTTGTAAATTCTGACTTCTTTTGGGTTTGTAACTTGAAGTAAAAGTGCACTGTTATTGTATGTAGTGTAGACTATGTACTGATTGGTTTAGGCAACATATGAACTCAATTTACCTGATTTTTAAGTAGCTAAATACCAGCAAACAGTTTACCATATAATTAATAATACAAAGTGACATTTGTAAATATATGAATTGTTGCATCTTTAGCTTGACCCATATAGACTCTAAGGTGTGTATTCATTAAGGTTTTTTCCTTTTTATTTAGAATTTATTAATGTGGATTTAATTGCACTGTTATCAGAAGCTTAGATACTATTTAAGTGGTAATTACATTCTTTTTTATATCAAGAATATAGTCTTTCGTAGGGAAAAATATACTGGGAAACCTAATATCCAGTGTGTAAATATTCTTATGCTTGGAAGTGTATGCATGACATTTTCACCCCTGCGTATGTCTGTTATTACTTATTTGTACTATACAGGGAGGGAGTTTTACACTCATGGGTCCCCACCTTTTAAACTTTCCCCATTATCATACAACCTTTTAAACATCTGTATGCTGTCCACATTTTCTACATTGTCTTCAGATTTTTCCATAAATCCATGGCTCTTAGACTATAAATTTACTTCGTTTTGAAAAGTTTTTATCGAGGATGTAAGGCATGTGTACGTGTAGGAAGAGAGGAAAGTGATTGGTTCTCAGTGAATGTAGGTTTGCGGCAGGGGTGTGTGATGTCTCCATGGTTGTTTAATTTGTTTATGGATGGGGTTGTTAGGGAGGTAAATGCAAGAGTCCTGGAAAGAGGGGCAAGTATGAAGTCTGTTGGGGATGAGAGAGCTTGGGAAGTGAGTCAGTTGTTGTTCGCTGATGATACAGCGCTGGTGGCTGATTCATGTGAGAAACTGCAGAAGCTGGTGACTGAGTTTGGTAAAGTGTGTGGAAGAAGAAAGTTAAGAGTAAATGTGAATAAGAGCAAGGTTATTAGGTACAGTAGGGTTGAGGGTCAAGTCAATTGGGAGGTGAGTTTGAATGGAGAAAAACTGGAGGAAGTGAAGTGTTTTAGATATCTGGGAGTGGATCTGTCAGCGGATGGAACCATGGAAGCGGAAGTGGATCATAGGGTGGGGGAGGGGGCGAAAATTTTGGGAGCCTTGAAAAATGTGTGGAAGTCGAGAACAGTATCTCGGAAAGCAAAAATGGGTATGTTTGAAGGAATAGTGGTTCCAACAATGTTGTATGGTTGCGAGGCGTGGGCTATGGATAGAGTTGTGCGCAGGAGGATGGATGTGCTGGAAATGAGATGTTTGAGGACAATGTGTGGTGTGAGGTGGTTTGATCGAGTAAGTAACGTAAGGGTAAGAGAGATGTGTGGAAATAAAAAGAGCGTGGTTGAGAGAGCAGAAGAGGGTGTTTTGAAATGGTTTGGTCACATGGAGAGAATGAGTGAGGAAAGATTGACCAAGAGGATATATGTGTCGGAGGTGGAGGGAACGAGGAGAAGAGGGAGACCAAATTGGAGGTGGAAAGATGGAGTGAAAAAGATTTTGTGTGATCGGGGCCTGAACATGCAGGAGGGTGTAAGGAGGGCAAGGAATAGAGTGAATTGGAGCGATGTGGTATACCGGGGTTGACGTGCTGTCAGTGGATTGAATCAAGGCATGTGAAGCGTCTGGGGTAAACCATGGAAAGACTATAAATTTACTTCGTTTTATCTTTCTTAACAAGTTTCTTGCCTAATTTTGTTATGTCTTCTTATTGGACTATCCTTACACCTGTTGTAGAATCGTAGTTCTGATTTAAATACTTAAAAATTGTGATCAGATCACCCCTTACTCATGTCTCTTAAATGGTGGGCATGTTTAAGGCTTCCAACCTTTCCCTGTAACTTGCTTAATTCTGTCTGTCTGTCTGTGGACACATTTTCATTAGCTTGATTACTCAAGAACAGTGCATTACAGTACATTCATACTTACTCCTTTTGGCATCTGCAAAAGTTATGAATTGATTAGATTTTGGATTTCATCCATCTATCACTATCTAATGCCTGTTCCCTTCACAAACAACTCAAGGAGGTGGCCATGGCAAAAGTCCTGACTGGTAAACTCGTGTCACTTTTTAGCTTGTAGTACCTCAGCCTTAACGGCCCACTGGCAGTGAGTAACTCTATTGCAGTGTTTTCAGAGGCTTCTACTTAATGTTCCTTCTGACTACTACTACCTGATGTTCCAACCGATTACTTTTACCTAATGCTCCCACCTCATATTCCTACCTACTTTTTCTACTCAATGCTCCTGTCTAATGTTCCTACCTACTACTTTTATCTATTCCTCCTAACATTTTGCCAAAATGCATGGCTAGCACATAGTGCTCAATAGTGCTCACCACAGGAAAAATATGGTGTTATGAAGAATGAGTTGTATGAATTAAGTGTGTCATTTGTTATATGTGACAAGGAGAGATTGTATGTTTGTGGACATAATGTGACCAGTCCCCCTGTGGACGAAGCAGAAAGAAAGGACAGCTACATGGGTCATAGGAGCAAAACTTGACAATTGCTAAAGTGCTGACTCACTTTGCAGCCATCACTAACCCTCATGATACCCAGGCAGATAGTACCAATAATATACCTCCCTGGTCGGTTTGCTGCCTACCAACTTCTACATACCAGTCATATTTGCATATTGTTCAGAACTTATTTTTTGAAAAGTGCTATTATTCAGCAGTGTTGAATGACTGGAAGTTCATATGTGTGACTTATATGTATTAGGCTTAGTCAGATATTGCCTTTAACTTTGGTAACAAATTTGTGTTTTTCTTTTCCATCCGTGTTGGGACACAAGGCTACTCAAGGGCCTCTAGTTAGATCTCTTGATGATGAGTCAGAAGCCTTTTTCTGCTTATAATGGGGAAAATTTCATTTTATTTATATAACATAATAATGCATGATATTTTTCCACATTTGAAAGTTTAAAAGTTTCCTGATGGTTGATAAGGGACTGCACATAAAATCAAGGTATATGAGGTAACTTTTTCATATCCCCTTAAATCAATAGGTTAAAGTTTGAGAATGAAGTGAAGAACAATCAAAGGTGCTTGGGTAACTTAGGCATATATAAAATTGCATGTTGACATATCTCTTTAGAATGAATATGAAATTTTTTGACAACCCATGATGAAGTATGACAGGTAGAAATTGACATTAACTGAGAAGGTACAGAACCTTAGAATAGTTATTTGTTGATGAGATCGAAGTATTCTTACACCAACTTTTTTCTTGAGATATTCTCTGCAGGAAACCAGGGATTGCTGTGTTACTGTTTATTGCTTTCATTTACAGGTGTTGGCATCTAAATTTTTATAGTTAAAATAGGTGTCGTGGGAGTACTTTGATAATGATTATAGGGGACGTTGAAAATTATGAATGTGCTTACATTTCTTATCAAACTGAACTGAAATTTGATAATTTGTTGGTGTTTGTTTTGCTGTGAAAGTACTTAATCCTCATTCTTGGTGTTTGTTTTGCTGTGAAAGTACTTAATCCTCATTCTTTTCCCTTTTATTTTTGATAATTGGCAGAGTTAGCTGCTAATGAGTTTTTTCCTCAGGTGTGTATTGCATGGTATCCTTGTGGTTTGAAGTATTGCAAAGGGAGAGACAACTCTGGCAAAGCTGTGTCATACCGATGTGGTATTCGCACCTGTCGAAAATGTCGGAACTTCAGCTATTTTGTACCACAGCGTCAACTGTGTCTGTGGGACGACTAAGGTTATTATTAGTATTCTTTTATTACTTTGAATTTGTACTTACATCCCTCATAGAAGCATGTGGTAAAGAATAGGATATATTTTAATCACAGAACAGGAAAGGAAAGTTGACAAGTGTTTCAGGATCCTTTGTACATGGTCTTTTTCGAAACTCACTCATAATTGTTTGAATTATTCCTTTTCTATATGTCTGAGTTATGGTTTTATTTTTTTTGTCCTGATTTAGCTTTATGTCTGTATTTCTTGTGCATAAAATATTTTGTCAATGTTGTTAGTTTGACTGTATCAAATTACTCCTGTTGTACACTGTAATTAAAACTCACTTTATGTATTTAATGTTTGCTGTTTGTTGTGGTGTATTAATATCATTAGTAACTACTACACTTACATGTTAGCCGTACCAGTTCATAGAATTTTTTCTTTAATTTCAGAATTGTTGCGAAGTCATTAATATTTGAATGTGAAGATGGCATTCAAAATAAAATGTGTAGGGAAGCTACTACTATGTCATCCTGCTTTGAATGAATGGAACGGCATAGGAAGGTAGGTGACTGTATTAGAAGTGCAAGACAGAGATGAGGATGACCACTTACAAAATGCCACTTGTATATTTGGGGTGACTGTGGTTGCCATCCACAGCTTAAGATGTACATGGAGCCTGACTCATTCATGATGTACTTTTCTTGGATATGCATAATCAGTTTGTATATCATTTCAAAAATATGAATTAGAAGCAGAGATATACAAGTACAATAAACATCTGTATTTCACTGCAGAGTATCCTGCAGTTAGTTTTTCTTTGTATTCTGTCTGTTCAGTTTACTAATGCCCCAGGTCTAGCAAGATGAATTACCTGATTTCATTCATATAGCAAGATTGAAAGAACAACTCTGCAAGCCAGATGTGTAACCTCCATCTTGCCCCTCTTTGTTTTACGTACTTTGACTCACATCAGCTTAAAATCAGTCATTACTTACCTACTTATTGTGGTCAGGAATCGGCATGTAAAGAAAATGCCAGTGTGAATGCTTAGTAATGTGCTTCTAGCATTAGATCAGTTTAAAATCATGTGACCTTTATGTGAAGCACTGAGGGGAGGAGTCGATTGACCTTTTTGTGTGCATCATAATTAAACGAGTTTTTAGTGTCTGATTTGCTCCCCAGTCTTTGCAAGTAGTTTATGCCCCTGTATGAAATGACCGAGGACTGAAATTTGTCTTTTGTCGTGTAAACCTCTTACAATGTATAGGAAAGTGGCAATAGATAGGTTGGTGGCACACAAGTGTGCCCAATTGAGGGGGAGCATAATAGTTTTGGTTAGGTAGAGAAGTTTTGGATCAGGTGTTTAAGGAATGTTTGCAAGAAATATTGTAGTAAGCCAGTGATTTCCTTGTGGGTTGGCGGATGTCACAACTTTAGATTTTCCTGTGCACTAGCCCTGCCTTTGGGAAAAATGCTAGGAGCAGTTGATAGATGTAGATAGCAGCTTTTGGTAGAAACATTAAGTATGAGCCTCTGCAAACTCTGCACTAGAGTTGCCCTCTGTCAGTGGCCTTTTAAGGGCGAGACACTAAATGTGAAGAAGTGGCAGTCAAGTTCACTAGTTACGGAGGCTCTTTTGCTTTGGCCATCCCTTTAAGGGAGTGCCAGTTGGGAACAAGTGCCATATTATATATGTACGTGTGTGGATGTGCATGAGAGCGAATGGGTCTTTGTCTGTTTCCAGGTGCTACCTCGCTGATGCAGGAAACAAAGTATAATAGTAATAAAAATGTGGCCTTTTTGTCTTTCTGGTGCCACCTCACTGAAGCAGGGGGTAGTGATGCTGTTTCCTCTGGAGCAGGGTAGCGGCAGGAATGGATGAAGGCAAGCAAGTATAAATATGTACGTGTATACGTGCATTTATGTATATACATGTGTATACGAGTGGATGGGCCATTCTTCGTCTGTTTCCTGCTCTACCTCGCAGACATGGGAAACAATGATCAATTATATTTATTTTAAACTATATTGTCATTTCCTGCGTTAGCAAAGTAACACCAGGAAACAAAGACCCATCCACTCATAATTGCACACACATAAGTCCGGACTTGCATGTATGTTTATGTGTATGTATATCTTTCATACTATTAGCCATTTCCCATGTTTGCAAGGTAGCATTAAGAACAGAGGACCAAGCCATTGAGGGAATATCCTCACCTGGCCCCCTTCTCTGTTCCTTCCTTTGGAAAATTAAAAAAAAACAAGAGAGGAGGGCCAAGTGAGGATATTCTCTGAAAGGCTCAGTCCTCTGTTCTTAATGCTACCTCGCTAATGCTGTGAAATGGCTAATAGTATGAAAGACAAATATATATATATGGTTCAATCATATAATGTATAATAATATTACATAGGTTTTATTGAAGAACAAGTCATTTTAAGTACTTTATTTTTTCTTATAAAGTTTTGGATGACATGGAATGTGACAGCTTATGAAGGGATGGTACACCATTTTTTTTATGGACTTTGTAAAACATTTTAGGAGAAAAAACTGTTCAACAGATGAGAAAATGAGATTCAGGAAATCAAGAAGCATTAGATAGGAACACTTGTAACCAAAAGTGTGAAAAGTTCAACAGTGGATAAATCATAAGTTAATATTAAATAAATTTTGTAAGCTGATAACCTACATACTCAGTTGTACTTACAGTATTTAAATTATACAAATTACCATATTGTATAAAAATGCTGAATATTAAAATCTACCATTCATTCCGAGATTGCTGTCACCATTTTATTCTTCTACTGTCATTATTGCAGAGCCATGGTCCAAATGACCAGTGAACCAAGGAAACTTGTAACCAGAAATTGTAACTGAACTAACCTTTGTTCCTGTTGCTAACAGCAGGTTATTCTCTATAATCTCAAGTTTCAGTTTCATGAAATGTGTAACAAAATAGTATATTCCATTGAATTATAAATTAAATACGAAAATACAATTTTGTACCAATAATTTAGAATGACAAGATCTCCTTATGATGCATCATTCCATGTAAATAAAAAAACTAATAATGACTCATTTAGCCAACAAACCTCAAGAATGTAGCAGTAATTTTTTTTTTCATTTTTGTGTATTCAAAACTAAACTAGCTTTTTGAATAGTACAGAATAGCTTTTGCTGGATTTCATTTACATATGACGGGTATTGCCAAAAGACATTCCTGTCTGGTTTGCACCCTTATTAGAGCCATATTGCAGGCTGATCACCGCATCAGAGGCTCTAAGCTGCTCTTCAGTAAAATGACGAACATTCTTCTCGGCTTCCTTAGGACCTATGGAAGGCTTGCCAAATACACTACCCTGAAAGACAGAAAAACAACGATTACAAATACGATACTGAGGCTTTATTAACCTGCACACCAAGATGGTGCTTGATAGCTCATAACATTTTCTTTTGTGAGCATCTATGCTTTACTAGCAAAAGTTCAGGTACAGGAAGGATATTACCCAATTTTGAATTCAAGAAAAGGTATAATTGAAAAAGCTAGTACAATTTACTAAAATATCTTGTCCTTATTTTTGTCATCTATTTATAGTTGTTTCAGGAAATCATGGACTTCTTTGGAAGAAATTCTTCAACGAGACTATACTCTCATCAACATGATACAGCCTCAATGGTGATTTTTTTACTCAAAAATGCAACCACAGGCAGACACAGTCCAATATCACTTCATATATACACAATTATATATATTATACTTGATCACCATTTCTCACATGAGCGAGGGAAGGCCAGGAAACAAACGAAAAACTGCCCAACCACTCATATTCATACACATTTTTTTTTTTTTTTTTTGTCGGCCTCCCGCGTTTGCGAGGTAGCGCAAAGAAACAGACGAAAGAAATGGCCCAACCCACCCCCATACACATGTATATACATACGTCCACACACGCAAATATACATACCTACACAGCTTTCCATGGTTTACCCCAGACGCTTCACATGCTCTGATTCAACCCACTGACAGCACGTCAACCCCGGTATACCACATCGATCCAATTCGCTCTATTCCTTGCCCTCCTTTCACCCTCCTGCATGTTCAGGCCCCGATCACACAAAATCTTTTTCACTCCATCTTTCCACCTAAAATTTGGTCTCCCACTTCTCCTCGTTCCCTCCACCTCCGACACATATATCCTCTTGGTCAATCTTTCCTCACTCATTCTCTCCATGTGCCCAAACCATTTCAAAACACCCTCTTCTGCTCTCTCAACCACGCTCTTTTTATTTCCACACATCTCTCTTACCCTTACGTTACTTACTCGATCAAACCACCTCTCACCACACATTGTCCTCAAACATCTCATTTCCAGCACATCCATCCTCCTGCGCACAACTCTATCCATAGCCCACGCCTCGCAACCATACAACATTGTTGGAACCACTATTCCTTCAAACATACCCATTTTTGCTTTCCGAGATAATGTTCTCGACTTCTACACATTCTTCAAGGCTCCCAGAATTTTCACCCCCTCCCCCACCCTATGATCCACTTCCGCTTCCATGGTTCCATCCGCTGCCAGATCCACTCCCAGATATCTAAAACACTTTACTTCCTCCAGTTTTTCCCCATTCAAACTTACCTCCCAATTGACTTGACCCTCAACCCTACTGTACCTAATTTCACACACTTTACCAAACTCAGTCACCAGCTTCTGCAGTTCTCACATGAATCAGCCACCAGCGCTGTATCATCAGCGAACAACAACCGACTCACTTCCCAAGCTCTCTCATCCCTAACAGACTTCATACTTGCCCCTCTTTCCAAAACTCTTGCATTCAACTCCCTAACAACCCCATCCATAAACAAATTAAATAACCATGGAGACATCACACACCCCTGCTGCAAACCTACATTCACTGAGAACCAATCACTTTCCTCTCTTCCTCCACATACACATGCCTTACATCCTCGATAAAAACTTTTCACTGCTTCTAACAACTTGCCTCCCACACCATATATTCTTAATACCTTCCCCAGAGCATCTCTATCAACTCTATCATATGCCTTCTCCAGATCCATAAATGCTACATACAAATCCATTTGCATATCTGTGTTTTATGGAGGGCAACTTGAATATATAATTTATTTTATTAATTATACTTGAGCACCATTTCCTACATCAGTGAGGTAACGCCAGGAAACAGGCAATGAATGGCCCATCCACTCACATACACACACATATACATATATACACATAGAATATACGGCAGGTTTGCTAACTGGTTAAGAGGGATATTCTACACTTGTCTGTGATGACAGAATTGGCAAAATACATGCATAGTGCCCTAAAATAAAGGGGGGAAAAAAAAAAAAAGTGCAAAATACAGTGGTATAAGTGTTGAGTATACCTCACAAGGTCTATAGTAAAACTGACTGGGCAAGTGCAAAACAACTGACAGGGAAGAAAAATATGGCTTCAAGAGAGACAGAAGGTCGATAGACAAAGTCTGCATTGAAAATTTAGGAGAATACCAGGAAAGAAAGAACTGAATGTAGCAATTTTTTCATGGACTGGAGAAACTTTAATAAGGTTGACAGAGGGCTTGTGGAAGGTTGCTACTATTATACGGAGTACATGTGAAGTTATTAAATGAAGCAGGGCGTTTGTTAGAAGAGCAAGATATCTGTACTAATATGAAGAGCAATAAGAGAGTAGTTGTGAGGGAATAGTGGATCTGCTTCAAGGATGGGAAATGTAATCATAACTGTCTAATTTGTTTATGGCCTGGGTGGTGAGAAAGGGAAATTCATGGGTTTTAAGAGTAAAGAAGTGGTCTTTCATATACTGGAGGTCAGGTCACATGGAGGTGAATGTGAGGTAACCAGATACTAATTGCAGAGGACACATGTATTTATAGACTCCATAAGCTAATGATCTATTTGGGAGATTGTTTGACTTGTTAACAAAAGTAAAGGAATAAAGTGTAGCTAAAGGGTGAGACAGGGTGGTCTGAATATGTGATGTACTGAACTATGACTGCTTTATGTACCATAGTTCAGTCCACTGACAAGTTGCCCTCCATAAAACACAGATACAATTCGTGTATACCCATGCATACCGTCCACACCTCTCCTAAAATGCAGAACATCAAATGCCCCCAGACCTTTAATCCTTCATTTTTATATCTTCTTTGTTTCCCCCACCTGCTTCCTCCCTCAACTTCTGACATGCAAAGCCTCCAACTCATCTTTCCTTAAGTCCAAGCCATTTCAGCACAACCTGGTTGAATCAAACCAAGCATCCTTTACAACATCTTTCTCATATATTGTCATTCCTTACAAGATCAACCCACCTCACACCACATCCTGTCTTTAGGCACTACTATTCCAACATGTCCACCCACCTCCATTTTGCCCTAACAGAAACAAATGCCTCAAGCTTCCATACACTCCCCAATGCATTCATCTGCTACACATCCACTCCCAGATACCCACAGCATTTCATCTTCTCCAGGTCCACCCCACTGAAACCCATACCTTAACTATCCCTTTTCATCTCCCTGCTGCACATCACCACCCAAACCCTGTTCATGTTCTCTTTCACACGTGACCAGTTTCAGGATTTTTCCAGTGGCGTCTACCACTAATGCAGTCATTTGTAAATAGCAATGATTCACCTAAGCCCTCCATTCCACATTCCTGCATTCCCCTCCCTTACAAGACCATTCGCAAACTGACCAAACAAGTACATTGATATCACATCCTTGATGCAGATCCACTTTTACTCATCCTACTTCTTTCCAACTCATACACATGCCCCACTCTACTGACAGAAACTCCCCTACCTTCAGTAATTTGCCATTTACCCCATATGTTCATAGCACTTGTTACAAAGTCTCTGTCAATCCTATCATACATTCTCCAAATCCATTAATTCCACTTACACTTCATTCTAAAGTATTTTTTTTTTTTAAATTCTGCAAAACAAAAGACTGTCCTCACATCATTTACCCCTCCTTAAGCCACATGGCTCCTCAATCACATGTTCCATAAACTCTACTACTCTCCCATGCACTTTACAAGGTATACTCAGAGCACAAGGCATGCAAGGGATCAAGTAAATTGAAGTAATGTGTTTAGTGGAGATGATATGCTGTCATTAAGCTGAACCAGGACATATGGAGCAGTAAGGAGGAACCACAGAAAGGTCTGTGGGGCATGACTGTTAACTGGGGGGCTGTGGTTTCAGCACTTCAAACGTGACAGGTAGCCAGTGAATGAGGCATTTCTTGCTATGTTCCTAATGCTAACATGCTAACCTGGGAAATGGCAAATGTATGAAAAAGAAGTACTCCTACAATTCTGTAATTTAAGTATTCTCCTACATCTTCCTTACCTTTATATAATGGCAAGATACATACAGGCAATCTACCATATCCCTGGGGCTAAGAAAGAATACTACCTGTGGAACTTCATGGAAACCTTCTCCTGGTATTATCATTTTCCAAACATGGAAACAGAAAAAGCATCTAAGCCAGGATTTCTCCTTGAAGACTAGGGCTAAGGTGCCTGCATGTATGTGGAAGTAACCAGCATAAGGAAAATTACATACTACGCTTGATGAAAAAACTGGATACTCTGGCTCTTAAGTGAAATTAACATGAAGGGATAGGGGATTGAATGGTCTGGGAATGTACAGGGGGTAAAGGCTGGGATTACTGTAAAGGCAATAGTGAAAAGGAGGATTACACTTATGGCAAAGTAGTTTTGAGAATATGTTAAGAAGAAAGTTCAAGGCTGATGCATGTTAGAATAAATGTAGACTGTGCAGTAGATGACTGTTGTGCTTATGCTCTTGATAATGAGAGAGAAGCAAGGCATGCTTTCTGGGAGAGGTTGACCGAGTGCCTTGGCAATTTTGATGCAAGGGATTGAATGCAAAAGTAGGTGATGTGGCAGTCAAGGACTATATATCTGAGGGACAAGCGGTCCCTAGCATAAATGAAAATGGGGAAGTGCCTGTTGAACTATTTGTTAAAAGATGATGAACAGGTTGGGAATACTTTACTAAAATGAGTGCATACAGAAGTTTTCATGAAAAAAAATAGCTGCCGAGAAACAGTGACCCTTCCATACAGCCAGCAGAATGCAAGTAAAGAAACAAGCGAATTCAGCACATTGTTTAAGGTTAAGACAGATACACAGTTCCTGTAACTGTCTACTGTATACAAAGGAATTGAAACAGCAACAGACCACAGAGTCCTTCCATGGCTGTTTGTGATAATGTAAGATACCGAAAACTTGCAGACTGCTGTGGTAAAACTTAAAAGGTATACAGATAAATCACAGAGAATAACCAGCAAATTGTTAGTGCAACTTACAAGACAAAAATAATACAAGTCATGGACTTGAAGCAAAATATTTATAAAGTATATTCTAAAACATATCTATAGTGTTGCTTTCAACCACTAACTGGCAAACTGTCCTAGTTCTGCATCCTTATTTGACAAAGTAAAAAATGGTCCAATTTATCAGCTCCCCAGGCTAGCTTCAGAACCTGACCCACTTGCCTACACCACAATGTTGGTTCCATTTCCCTATTTTATCGGTATTACTTTGGTTTTTGCTACTGAGTACTGTGTGCCACCATCACTAGCTAGACCACATAAATACTTAGCAAGCTGCTGCATAACATGATTACTGTGTGGGCATCAGCAACCTATGGGTGAACAATTTTGAGTACTTTTTTCCCTATACCTCAAAGCTTTGGATCCAAACTCCTACATCTCACTTCTTTCCCAGTAACTATAATTGGGCACTTTTTAAAATATTCAAAAATACTTTTCCTTGTCTCTTCCCTTTCCTTTTTATTAACCAATTTATATCTTAATTAAGACCCAACCTTGATGTATATTAGGCTAGTCATTCACATCATCTCCTTAAGCTACATGACCATTCTTGTTTAGGAAGTTGTGACAGTGAAACCAATATATGGCATAAAAGGATATTAGCCTGTATTTCACACAATTCTGTTTATAATGATATCTACTAACCCTTAATCTTTTAAAAGCACTCTTTCTATATGAAAGTTAACCGAATATACTGCATTCAAAACAGTAAAAAATACAGTCTAATCACTGCTACATTTATATCTCTGATGCCTCTTCCCTCCTGGAACTCACTGAAAGGGAAGGCCACAGCAAATGAGTACCTATAACTCATGAACTCCAGTGCTGCTGCTTAGCCTTTAGTGCCTCATCCTTTACAGGCCATTGGCAGAGGGCAACTCTAACAAAGTATTTACAGAGGCCCCTACCTAATGTTCCTACTAACAACTATCTCTGAACCAAAAATTCTTCCCAACACATGAAGCCTACTTAGTTCATAGATACAAGCCAACAAAATCCCTCATCTCAATTACTTTATAATTAACCATCTCTATAATATATATATATATATATATATATATATATATATATATATATATATATATATATATATATATTTTTTTTTTTTTTTTTTATACTTTGTCGCTGTCTCCCGCGTTTGCGAGGTAGCGCAAGGAAACAGACGAAAGAAATGGCCCAACCCCCCCCCATACACATGTACATACACACGTCCACACACGCAAATATACATACCTACACAGCTTTCCATGGTTTACCCCAGACGCTTCACATGCCTTGATTCAATCCACTGACAGCACGTCAACCCCTGTATACCACATCGCTCCAATTCACTCTATTCCTTGCCCTCCTTTCACCCTCCTGCATGTTCAGGCCCCGATCACACAAAATCCTTTTCACTCCATCTTTCCACCTCCAATTTGGTCTCCCTCTTCTCCTCGTTCCCTCCACCTCCGACACATATATCCTCTTGGTCAATCTTTCCTCACTCATTCTCTCCATGTGCCCAAACCATTTCAAAACACCCTCTTCTGCTCTCTCAACCACGCTCTTTTTATTTCCACACATCTCTCTTACCCTTACGTTACTTACTCGATCAAACCACCTCACACCACACATTGTCCTCAAACATCTCATTTCCAGCACATCCATCCTCCTGCGCACAACTCTATCCACAGCCCACGCCTCGCAACCATACAACATTGTTGGAACTACTATTCCTTCAAACATACCCATTTTTGCTTTCCGGGATAATGTTCTCGACTTCCACACATTTTTCAAGGCTCCCAAAATTTTCGCCCCCTCCCCCACCCTATGATCCACTTCCGCTTCCATGGTTCCATCCGCTGACAGATCCACTCCCAGATATCTAAAACACTTCACTTCCTCCAGCCTCTCACCATTCAAACTCACCTCCCAATTGACTTGACTGGTGACTGTATTGTTGACTGGTTGGTAAGGTTATTTAATGTATGTATGACTCATGGTGAGGTGCCTGAGGATTGGCGGAATGCTTGCATAGTGCCATTGTACAAAGGCAAAGGGGATAAGAGTGAGTGCTCAAATTACAGAGGTATAAGTTTGTTGAGTATTCCTGGTAAATTATATGGGAGGGTATTGATTGAGAGGGTGAAGGCATGTACAGAGCATCAGATTGGGGAAGAGCAGTGTGGTTTCAGAAGTGGTAGAGGATGTGTGGATCAGGTGTTTGCTTTGAAGAATGTATGTGAGAAATACTTAGAAAAGCAAATGGATTTGTATGTAGCATTTATGGATCTGGAGAAGGCATATGATAGAGTTGATAGAGATGCTCTGTGGAAGGTATTAAGAATATATGGTGTGGGAGGCAAGTTGTTAGAAGCAGTGAAAAGTTTTTATCGAGGATGTAAGGCATGTGTACGTGTAGGAAGAGAGGAAAGTGATTGGTTCTCAGTGAATGTAGGTTTGCGGCAGGGGTGTGTGATGTCTCCATGGTTGTTTAATTTGTTTATGGATGGGGTTGTTAGGGAGGTAAATGCAAGAGTTTTGGAAAGAGGGGCAAGTATGAAGTCTGTTGGGGATGAGAGAGCTTGGGAAGTGAGTCAGTTGTTGTTCGCTGATGATACAGCGCTGGTGGCGGATTCATGTGAGAAACTGCAGAAGCTGGTGACGGAGTTTGGTAAAGTGTGTGGAAGAAGAAAGTTAAGAGTAAATGTCAATAAGAGCAAGGTTATATATATATATATATATATATATATATATATATATATATATATATATATATATATATATATATATATATATATTCCCTGGGGATAGGGGAGAAAGAATACTTCCCATGTAGTCCCTGCGTGTCGTAGAAGGCGACTAAAAGGGAAGGGAGTGGGGGGCTGGAAATCCTCCCCTCTCGTTTTTTTTTTTAATTTTCCAAAAGAAGGAACAGAGAAGAGGGCCAGGTGAGGATATTCCCTCAAAGGCCCAGTCCTCTGTTCTTTACGCTACCTCGCTATCGTGGGAAATGGCGAATAGTATGAAAAAAAAAAAAAAAAAAAAAAAATATATATATATATATATATATATCTTTCTTTTTTTCTTTCTTTCAAACTATTTGCCATTTCCCGCATCAGCGAGGTAGCGTTAAGAACAGAGGAGTGGGCCTTTGAGGGAATACCCTCACCTGGCCCAATTCTTTGTTCCTTCTTTTGGAAAATTAAAAAAAAACGAGAGGGGAGGATTTCCAGCCCCCCGCTCCCTCCCCTTTTAGTCGCCTTCTATGACACACAGGGAATACGTGGGAAGTTTTCTTTCTCCCCTATCCCCAGGGAACATATATATATATATATATATATATATATATATATATATATATATATATATATATATATATATATATATATATATATATCCTTGGGGATAGGGGATTAAGAATACTTCCCACGTATTCCCTGTGTGTCGTAGAAGGCGACTAAAAGGGAAGGGGGGGGGGGGGGGGGGCTGGAAATCCTCCCCTCTCATTTTTTTTTTAAATTTTCCAAAGGAAGGAACGGAGGGGGGGGCGGGTGGGGATGTTCCCTCAAAGGCCCAGTCCTCTGTTCTTGGCGCTGCCTCGCTAGTGCGGGAAATGGCGAATAGTATGAAAGAAATATATATATATATATATATATATATATATATATATATATATATATATATATATATATATATATATATATATCCAGTTCTAAACCACTCGCTATGCACAACTATGACATTCTCTCTGCACCCATACAACTCCAAACAAACAAGACTGCACAAGCATAAAAAAAAAATACAAAGTAATCTCTCAAGATACTAGACCCATTTATCCAGGTTCTGTTCCATCCATCAATACAAACTTTACACCAAACACAACCTAAATTTCCACTCCAGTACACAGCTCATCACAACCTATGCCCACATCTGAACCCAACCCAAATAGGATGTGATAATGTTCCCAATAAAATGTGAAGTGGCTACAAATTGCTGCTGTTCTACTGCATATCAGTGATACTGAAGAATTGTTGCAATGTAGTAGATACTGTTCATATTTATACCATGTGATGACCTGCTACCCTTACCTTCCTTCCAAGTGACTGGATGCATATCACTACAGAGTTAAGATTCTGGCGTTCCCACAAGTCAACAGTCTGAAAGGTCTCCTGGGATGGCACACCGCAAGCCTTAGCCCCCTCCACAAAATTGTTGATGTTCTCCATGCACTTGAAAGCCATTGTGGATTTCTGAATCTTCTTAATTTGTCCTGGTTTCAGGGTATTAATAACTCTGAAAACACGTTTTAATCCAATCAGACAAGAGAATTTGGCAAAAATATCACATAAATAAAAGGTATCAATCCAGAATATCCCATTATTACATTAATTCTTCATCAATAAATATGACTTTGGCAGTCATAAATACTAAGCTTTATGAACCAAAGGCTCAAAATAAATAAAATGAGATTTACAATAACTCAAAACACGATGGGGAAACTGGACAAAATACAAGAAGAAAATGAAAGACCAATCAGTATGCAGCTTGTTTGTAGTTTTCCATATTAGCAAGGTTGCACCAGAAACAGGTCAAGAAAAGGCTCCATTGGCTTTACCTCTATCCTTAAGACCGAATGAAATCACCGTTGTTTAACGACTTGAGACCATGGTACGACGCTGCTGTAAAACTGCCGAATGTCATGTTACTGGTGCCCCACCAGAATTTTAATACGACAGCATATTCGAGGTTGTTAATTTTCTTAGGTTCTTATTTTCTCAGTATTATTCTCCCATTAGGTAGAATAATACCCGGCGTTTAAGCATCCATCTAATGGCAGAATAATTAAATATGCTGTCGTATTCAATATTATATATATATATATATATCCCTGGGGATAGGGAAGAAAGAATACTTCCCACGTATTCCCTGCGTGTCGTAGAAGGCGACTAAAAGGGGAGGGAGCGGGGGGCTGGAAATCCTCCCCTCTCTTTATTTTTTTTCTTTTTCCAAAAGAAGGGACAGAGAGGGGGGGGCCAGGTGAGGATATTCCCTCAAAGGCCCAGTCCTCTGTTCTTAACGCTACCTTGCTAATGCGGGAAATGGCGAATGGTTTGAAAGATATATATATATATATATATATATATATATATATATATATATATATATATATATATATATATATATATATATATATCCCCATACTTAATCGCCTTTTCCCCCATTAGTGAAGTAGCTACAGAAACAAAGAAAGGCCACATACGTTCACACAGTCTCTAACTGCCACGTGTAATGCACCAAAGCCACAGATCCGTCACGCATTACACAGCATGACATCTAGAGAATGGATGAGGGGATGATCTTTCTTCGTCTATTCTTGGCGCTAACGCGGGAAACAGTGATCAAGCACGAAAAAATATATATACATACATAATACAAACCTTTCCGACAGGGTGGTTATTCACCCCAATTTCGATAAAATCAGTTTTATCTATTACCACTTGAAATTCGAAAATTCTAATCTCAAAAATTTAGATTACTACGTGGTAGCTTATCATAAGGACAGAAAAACTAAACTAAATTGTGAGAAATACTAAACGATGACAACTTACTCGCAGAGCAGCACACCATCTCTGAGAATTTCATAGAAGTTGTCTGCAGCGCCTGACACGTTCAGCTCCTGCCCTGTTACCTCGACAATCCACTGCAAGCATTCGGCAGCCTGCTCCTCATTGTACTTTGCATCGACCTGAAAAAAAAGACATCTAATCTCAAAATCTAGAAATTATATTTAAACGACAAATGTTGAAAATGAATTTCAGATACCTTAGCTACTACTGAATGGGTGCAATTTTGACTCAAAATCCCAGTCGAAATTTTGGTCTTTCATACGCAGGAGTAATATGGAAACACCTGTAGCGTAAACCCATCTACAAATATAAAGTCTTAATGTTTACATGTGCATTTCTCCTACCATCCGCTTCGCCTTCCCCTTCCTTGGTGAAACTAGTAAATTCAAATATCAATCGAACACTCATGACTACATCATTCCTACTGCTCTTTCTTGGCACTAGTAACAAATTTAAATATCAATCGAACATTCATGACTACATCATTCCTTCTGCTCTTTCTAATAGCTTTCCGTTGTCTAGAAATAACGAATTGTAAAACAAATGGGAAATGAAGCAGTTATATGGATTTTTTTTTCCTAAAATAATCTAACCCTAACAAAATATACAGCCGTTGAACTAATATAATGCATTTGACAACTATAAACATCGTTAGATTACTCCCTAGTTCACCTGGCATTAATTCATTCACTGATAAATAATTGCCCAAGAAACACTTTCTTCAGAAAGACTCCTGCTGCTGCCCATGGCTGAGCTACTTAAGTATGAAGTTCTTGAACAAGACTACCCCGAATGACTTCACTGAATATATTAAGCACTGAAAAAATACAGAAGCCATTACAAAATACTCAAGCAAGTATAACGAAAAACCGTTAAGAAATATACTACAATTAAATAAAATTTGTTCGTCCGTATTCGCCAATTCCCGCCTTGGAGGGAATATCCTCACTAAGCCCCCTTCTCTGTTCCTTCTTTGGAAAAGTAAAAACAGGAGGGGAGGATTTCCAGCCCCACGCTCCCTCGCCTTCTACAACACGCAGGGAATACGTGAGAACTATTCTCTCTCCCATCCCGTGATAAAGACTTCATATACCTGGAAATACTCTAGGCAGCGTGTCTTCAAGCATAGAACAATAAACGAGTTTCTATAAGAGCTACGATTCAAACAGCAGTAAGAAAAACATGCTGAATGAGAAATTTTACCAACCTATACATATTATGCAAATGACTACCATTAAGATTACGTAAATAAACAAGAATGTACACATAAGAGATGCACCAGGCGAGCGCCTCCCGGCACTAAGCCGGCCGCTCCCACCAAAGACCAAGTGACGTCATACCCACACCTTACTGGCCAAGACGTTAACAAAGGTATCCCACTACACAAGGATGACTATGGAATTTCTATGATATTTTCTCCCAAGAAACTACCATGTACTTTTTTACACTAATTAAAGCAAAAGAATATGTGAATATTAGCAGCATGGGTGGATATCTATTTCCGAAAACAGCATCAAATCGTTAATGCCTGGACTTTGTGGTAACCCATCCTCGCACTGCGCATTCCTCACTATACATCATAATTTTTGTCAGAAACACAAGATACTCAGAGATACAGCAAAAGAGAAAGAAGTGTCAGATTACATACATCTGGCTTTCTGTTTAGTATTAACGACCTAGTTTTATATGATCGCTCTATGCATTCATGTAAATTTTGTTCCTTAAACTAATACCTGAACACAAAGGAGAAACACCATCGAATAGTCTTGGAGATAAGTCAAACGAAATCTGAAAAGTTACCATGTTTTATGTGAGTGTACACCATCAAAAAATAATGCATTAATGAATTCTTGGTAAATCGTAAATGTGTTTGTAAATGACATCAAACCTGTTGTTCAAGTTCAATTTTTCCACAAAGCTAATTCGAACAAATTTGTCTTGTGCATTTTCATACAAGGTTATAAACAATTTTGGACATAGATGAGGTAATTTCAGTCCTCAAACCTACAAGTGATGGACAAGGTTCAATGACTCGATGCAACAAAGAAGACACTTTTAATCAGGAACAAGAAAATACCACCACAAATTACGAGTTTCTCAATATTCATGATGTAAGCCTGTAATTCTACGGAAAGACGTGTTAATATGGATTCAATATACTAATTTTTGTTTCTTATTCCTCCCTTTGCCAAATTCTAACGCGTTGTAAGTGACAGAATAGATCAGGGTATGTCAACATCCTTGGTACTGCACGTCTAGCCTTACAACAGCAACATCAAGCAATGCGCCCTCTAATCCACACCCGGATCTGAGAAACTTGAAAACTCTACCAATTCAGCCTCGCTTTCACTACTTGTTTTAATCGAATCATCTACAGGAAGTTTTTATCTGAAGACCAAATATAACAAATAGCACTATATAATTAATATGACATGTAATATGGTAAAATTTTATTTGTAAAAGTCCACAGCCAGACGGGAGAATTTCTTCAGAGGGAATCAGTTACTCTCAGATAGGGTCGGTCGCACCGCACACAGCATCGTTCAGGGAGCGCCGCTGCCTAGCAACCACCAGCTTGACCCCACTCATGCAACCCCCAAGGACTTGTATGTGACCTGGGTCCTCATGTTTTAAGCCGGTTGGTGATTTGCATTCACCAGCAATGATCGGCTTCACTAGCAGACATTTAAGAAACGAAGGAAAGCATCATGACATTATGATGGGGACATTCTTAAGAGGTGGTAAACCGACACAAGCCAAGACAGACTAAGGATACTAGCTTTATACTCCCTATACAGAAAAATACAACGGCCAAATGAACATCTGCTACATATTATGGAGCTACGACGTAACATCCAAAAGTATTATCCTAGTATTCGCAAGACAAAGTTATCATATGAAAATGTATAACATACAAGGTATAAGAGGCAACAGCGATCCCCTCACACACCACACACATTTTCCCGCAATACGAGTGGAACACCTGTGGTGTAGTTAAGCCGGGTGTAGTATGAACCGAGTCCGTCATAACGTTAGTCTGTATCTTCACATCTACCATTTTCCCTAATACAATCTTTCGACATGTCTGTATTATAAAAGGCACAGAGCATCTTGGCAGAACAGTATCCACAGTATTCATAAATGCAATCATTACCATCTTGAGTTATCGCGTTCCCTCGTTTCCTTGATTCGTGCTTACCGTAACGCTACAGCAAGGGGTACGCGTTCACACCATACCACTGGATTCTAATAAAGCTGTAGGCCATCATTTTCACCATGTGCACCATGATTCATGATACCCCACTAACTCCTTTATCACTCACCCCATTTAACTAACCACTTGCAATACTAATCTACCCTTGGATAATACATATGCTATTCACACACTTTCATCTTCAAAACTAAATCATTCATGCCAGACATTACGTCAAACTAGGATCAAACCTTCCAAACCACAAGGCACTCGCACACACGAACCTACCCTCAAAATGCTAATTTTCTTTGTCTTCCTGCTTATCAATTTCTTGAGATTTACTGCCGCCGAAATCAGTACTATCGCAGATTACTTGTTCTAACACTAACTTACCTATGCTAGTTAACTGCCATCTCCGCCAAGTGCCTAATTATCCACCCTGTTCGCTGTGACCCAGCCTTCAGGAAATAAATCCGCACGAATCCATTAATCTAACCTTAAATAACACATGTGCCACTCGCGTTAATCAATTCATATCTTAAAAGCTATAACACATACAATACATTATAGGATGGAAATAGCTAACCAAACCTGGGATAATGAAAACCTTCAACCACGAACCATGCATGAAGAACAAAGCAAAGCCAGCTTGTTCAAAAGTAACTCATTCTGGAATATATCTGATAAACTAACCCAGCCGTAAGTATACCTTTTACTCACACTAGTGACCCAAGAATAAAACCACTAACCTACTATGGGACACAACTACTCTTCTAATTCTACCCTTAATATGATTTATTACATATCAACCAAGCTAGCCTTGAATATATCGCACAATAACCCTGTACCACTCGTGATGACCTAGTCTGGAATAACCCCAAGCAACTCACAGTGGCCCTGCCTAAACCAGCGGCATTCGCACAACTGACAGCATGGAATAAACCAATGCAACTCGCACAGACCTAGTCAAATATAAACTGCAATACTAGCACATATCCAGCATAGAATTAACTGCACCACTCGAACTAACCCAGACTGAAATAAACCAGAGCCACTAACTGATACAGCAAGGAATAAGCTCAAGCAACACTCCATGACCCAGGCTGGAATACACTACGCCACTCGCAGTCCCTTCATAACCCTACACCAAACAACCTCAGCCTGAAATAAACTAATAAAATCAACGTATAAACATAAGAAAAACCTATGCACCTCTACTACCACAATAAACCTACACTGGGAGAAATGGACAATATCCATACCAGCACTGCTATGGACAAGCGTGCACTGCTCGTCCCTGGCCTTAAATACATTTAACATTTACATTATATCTTACGGTGTTCTATTCCACCATACTGTCAATTCGTATTACTAATGTACTTAAGTCGTTCTCTTCTTATGAAGTCTCAACTTTAAAACACACCGTAGCCGTCCACGGATGTTGTGTAATTCCTGAAACACCAACCGCTTTTCCTTCCACAACTGTTTGCTGTCAATCCCTGCGCCGCGTGGCGTGCATATCGCTCGACACGCCCCACTTCAAGTCCGGCCGGTGTGAGAACACAACTCAAATCAATATGGTATAGCACAATGCATACGTATACTACTGTTTAGTGAATATCATATGTGCCACACCCCCTTACCTGAAGGTAGTGAGTACTACCACTTGTAATAACACTTACGCTTGTTGTCACCACTTACCAATCTGTCCAACATAATGATTCCTCAAGATAAGAGTATTCAAAACTTACCATTTCTTCAATATAAATCTTATGAAGTGTCTCCAGTTGAGCTCAGAACACGCCAGCATCAAGGATAGAGATGGGATCAATACTACCAACATCGCTTATCTAATAACCAACACATTTTTCTTGATTTTTCCTTAAATCAAGATGTCCTATTGGCTTACCTTTGACTGAGCCTCAGCAGCAATTCCTGACTTAGTAGCACGGTTCATTTTTTTGGGTGTGAAGAAGCGGAGGGAACACTACGTGCACACACAATGCGGGTCTGTGGTGAACTGATGACGAGCATGCGCCGCTCACCCTCTTTTACCTCGCCCACCGCCACCGCTCATTGGCTGATGCTGACGTCATTTTGAACTTTTTTTTCTCTCTCTCTTAAGGTTGATGTGAATGTTATTTATATATTACAGGAAACGTATTACAGTACATGTAAGATAGGGTTAAGAAATTCTTAAATTATGTCTTTAAGGACCATCTTACTGGAAAGTTTTTTTGAGTGATTATAAGACAACTATCGATGGTTATCAGTCCAGGCTGATGTACTGTATATGAATCATAACAATATGATTTATGTTCAGCTTGCAGTCACGGACTTAGAAAAATGAAATTCAAAGTCAATGTTACAATTAAGTAATATTGGGTTTACAACTACGAATAGTGAAAGTTCGCAGACAAAGAGTTACATTTCTATGTTTAGTTCACACTACTGTCCATTACCTACGTATTGATGACTACTACTGTCTACAGGACGAACAGTGAAGCCATCATTGTTAGTCGGGGACATACAAAATACAACACTAAATTTCACGACACAGAGCAGCCTGTCGGAGCATACTTTAAGGTTATCTTTCCTTAGGACGCAGAGATAACAGATACTGTGTACACTTACACGACAACCATACTATGAAAAAATATATAAACCAGAGCTAAAGTCCGTTATCTTTATCGTCTGCGTAAAAAGATTCTCTGAAAATTAGTCGTCTCGAACTATGCTAAAGTTCTATACTAATGACAAACTCGTTCACCAACACCTAGCTGAGGCAGTTCCTATAAAATACACCACCAATACGAAACCAATAAACGCCCACAGAAATGTGTAGTGCGGATTCTAACAATTACATAACCTATCTAAATAGTGTGACTTGAGGGTTGCTTGAGCATGAGTTCAATAACACCATTTTTCTCAATCTAACAACTGACATCCGTCTGAGCTTACCGTGTTTCTTTCTTACTTTGAAATCAAGTCTGGAGTTCTAGTTACTATCAAATACCCAAGAAAATGTCTAGTATATTTTAACAATGATTAAATCAAAACCTATGCATAATGAAGACTGATGGAGATTACACGCAAGATTGCATAAAATAAAACCACAGTGAGTCTATGATTATTCCATTTATCAGTTTAAACAGTAATCATGGCATTCGATATCTGATGAGTGTTACCAACTGATGTGTTACGGGAACAGATAGGCTATTTAACTCGATTGGTGTGGGGAGGGAGCCTGACGCGCTACTTACACTAACCTATCTATTGATGTTGTGCTAAAGTACTTGCCTTACCCAAAGGGGAAGGATGGCCACTTACACACATGGAAGTACATGTGCCTGTGTCTACATCAGCATCCTAGAGGTATCAATAATCTTTCGCTGCTTGACAGACGCAACTTCGAATGCTTATTTGGGCTGCGTCACCTGCAGTAGACAGTGGCGATGATAAGAATATATGTAGTCTGATATTCCGTCGGTTCAGAGATCCATATTAACGGACTTACTATTTTGTCTATTTCTATTTTTTTTTCAAATCAAAGGATTCAGCCAAGGACGAACGTCGTCACCAAGGCCGAGTCTATAATTATCATATATCATAACCAATTCATGTACAGCATGGGAGCAGACCCTTACGATACTAAAAATAATAACGATGCAAAAAGGTTAAAGGGAATTTCTCCATTAATCATGGTAATGTATGAACACTTTGTGCTGCAGCTTCTCCAGAATGTCATAACCAAGCGATGAGAATATATATATATATATATATATATATATATATATATATATATATATATATATATATATATATATATATATATATTTTATACTTTGTCGCTGTCTCCCGCGTTTGCGAGGTAGCGCAAGGAAACAGACGAAAGAAATGGCCCAACCCCCCCCCCATACACATGTATATACATACGTCCACACACGCAAATATACATACCTACACAGCTTTCCATGGTTTACCCCAGACGCTTCACATGCCTTGATTCAATCCACTGACAGCACGTCAACCCCGGTATACCACATCGCTCCAATTCACTCTATTCCTTGCCCTCCTTTCACCCTCCTGCATGTTCAGGCCCCGATCACACAAAATCTTTTTCACTCCATCTTTCCACCTCCAATTTGGTCTCCCTCTTCTCCTTGCTCCCTCCACCTCCGACACATATATCCTCTTGGTCAATCTTTCCTCACTCATCCTCTCCATGTGCCCAAACCACTTCAAAACACCCTCTTCTGCTCTCTCAACCACGCTCTTTTTATTTCCACACATCTCTCTTACCCTTACGTTACTCACTCGATCAAACCACCTCACACCACACATTGTCCTCAAACATCTCATTTCCAGCACATCCATCCTCCTGCGCACAACTCTATCCATAGCCCACGCCTCGCAACCATACAACATTGTTGGAACCACTATTCCTTCAAACATACCCATTTTTGCTCTCTGAGATAATGTTCTCGACTTCCACACATTCTTCAAGGCCCCCAGAATTTTCGCCCCCTCCCCCACCCTATGATCCACTTCCGCTTCCATGGTTCCATCCGCTGCCAGATCCACTCCCAGATATCTAAAACACTTCACTTCCTCCAGTTTTTCTCCGTTCAAACTCACCTCCCAATTGACTTGACCCTCAACCCTACTGTACCTAATAACCTTGCTCTTATTCACATTTACTCTTAACTTTCTTCTTCCACACACTTTACCAAACTCAGTCACCAGCTTCTGCAGTTTCTCACATGAATCAGCCACCAGCGCTGTATCATCAGCGAACAACAACTGACTCACTTCCCAAGCTCTCTCATCCCCAACAGACTTCATACTTGCCCCTCTTTCCAAAACTCTTGCATTTACCTCCCTTACAACCCCATCCATAAACAAATTAAACAACCATGGAGACATCACACACCCCTGCCGCAAACCTACATTCACTGAGAACCAATCACTTTCCTCTCTTCCTACACGTACACATGCCTTACATCCTCGATAAAAACTTTTCACTGCTTTAACAACTTTCCTCCCACCCCATATATTCTTAATACCTTCCACAGAGCATCTCTATCAACTCTATCATATGCCTTCTCCAGATCCATAAATGCTACATACAAATCCATTTGCTTTTCTAAGTATATATATATATATATAAATGAACATATATATATATATATATATATATATATATATATATATATATATATATATATATATATATATATATATATATATATATATATATTATCCCTGGGGATAGGGGAGAAAGAATACTTCCCACGTATTCCCTGCGTGTCGTAGAAGGCGACTAAAAGGGAAGGGAGCGGGGAGCTGGAAATCCTCCCCTCTCGTTTTTAGTTTTCCTAATGAAGGAACAGAGGAGGGGGCCAAGTGAGGATATTCCCTCAAGGGCTCAGTTCTGTTTCTTAACGCTACCTTGCTGACGCGGGAAATGGCGAATAGTATGAAAAAAAATTATATATATATATATATATATATATATATATATATATATATATATATATATATATATCATACTATTCGCCATTTCCCACGTCAGCGAGGTAGCGTTAAGAACAGAGAGCTGAGCCTTTGAGGGAAATCCTCACTTGGCCCCCTTCCCTGTTCCTTCTTTTGGAAAATTAAAAACGAGAGGAAGATTTCCAGCCCCCCGCTCCCATATATATATATATATATATATATATATATAGGCGACTAAAAGGGGAGGGAGCGGGGGGCTGGAAATCCTCCCCTCTCGTTTTTTTTTTTTTTTTTTTTTCCCAAAAGAAGGAACAGAGGGGGCCAGGTGAGGATATTCCAAAAAAGGCCCAGTCCTCTGTTCTTAACGCTACCTCGCTAATGCGGGAAATGGCGAATAGTTTGAAAGAAAGAAAGAATATATATATATATATATATATATATATATATATATATATATATATATATATATATATATATATATTTTTTTTTTTTTTTTCATACTATTCGCCATTTCCCGCATTAGCGAGGTAGCGTTAAGAACAGAGGACTGGGCCTTTGAGGGAATATCCTCATATGGCCCCCTTCTCTGTTCCTTCTTTTGGAAAATTTAAAAAAAAATGAGAGGGGAGGATTTCCAGCCCCCCGCTCATATATATATATATATATATATATATATATATATATATATATATATATATATATATATATATATATATATTGCGGAAGAGGGAAAATCTCCAGCACTGCGATGGTACGGTCGGTTCACTGGAAGTGTGAAGTAGGATGGAACTATCCATAACCCCGACGTTACAACCTTTGGTACGGTAGGACAACCTGGTCTTTGACCTGATCCTACAGGGGCAGGTAGAAAGCTAAAGCCATCGTACCCAAGAGTTGTGGTGAAAAGGTCGTAAAGGTTTGGTGAAGGGTCGTAGCGTCGTCCTGAAGTGTCGTAATGTCGTACTCAAGTCGTAGCGTCGTGCTGAAAGAGGCTTCTTTTGGATCTACCAAATGGGTGAACGACACATGAAATGCGGGAATCCCTGACTAAGGAAGACTGATATCACAGTATACAGGAAATCCTTATCTTCTCCTTCTCAGCTACGAGTGTGGTTGACATACACTCTTCTCAGCTACGAGTGTGGTTGACACACACTCTTCTCTGTTTCACGTTCCTGGGTAAGTTATCCACACGAGGCGTAGTACCTGGCTGGTCAGGTGAGGATGCTGGTGGGGCCATGAGATCACTCAACCTGACCAGGTACGTAACGAGTACCCAACCAGTGCGGGTCATGGCCGCCCTATCTGCTGCTGCTGCTTACCTTTAGCTGCCCTTGAACACCTGTGCACCTACACCTGCCTAGAAGTACACATGTGTATGCCAAAGTGTGTACGTGCAACTACCAGACATATGTCTTTTAATTCTTCTTCCCAGCCATCCAGGTTCCCAAGAGGGAAGAATTTTGGTATATCTCTTCAGAGAATAAGACAAATACAAGGTCAGCCGGCACAGGTGAGCGATAATCTACATTATGTATCCTCACGACCCATCAGGTGGGGGACGTATTCTGTATTACTGCCACACGGTGATCGTCTATCCTCTCCAGTTATACTACCCACGGCAGCTGGCATATGGGACAGTAACTGTAGAAAGTTTGAAGAATAGACTAGATAGCTTCTTGTGTGTGAGTGGGAGAGTGAGATGAGGGTGTCCCTCTTATATCACCACTCCTAACACCGTTTCCTTCTATCATCATGACCCCAACATACACCTACCTGGGCCATCATCATGACCCCAACATACACCTACCTGGGCCATCATCATGACCCCAACATACACCTACCTGGGCCATCATCATGACCCCAACATACACCTACCTGGGCCATCATCATGACCCCAACGTACACCTACCTGGGCCATCATCATGACCCCAACATACACCTACCTGGGCCATCATCATGACCCCAACATACACCTACCTGGGCTACAAATATAAATTGCAATTTGTAAGAGTATCTTTCTTCTATATGGCTCAAGAATGCTCTAGGACTAAAGTCTTGAGTATGACTGTCAAACAGCCTCACGGACCATCCTCTCCTGCTCTGATCTTTTTTTAAACTGTCTGTATGTTGTATACTCATTGGAATGTGTATGACTGGAACATGTATTCTCGTTTGAGGTGATAAAAGTATACATGCCATATTCTACGGCGGGAGTATATGTCTGTTATGTCCACGGAGGGTATAGTGGCGGGAGTTAAGGTGTAACAATAAAATATAACTCACGGTGAAACACAACGAGAGTAAGGTTCCTGAATTGATGTATTAGTCGTCTGTCTCTATGTGTGTCTTCATGTACGTAAGTAGGTAGTATATGTACGTATGTAAGTAGGTAGGTATATGTACGTATGTAAGTAGGTAGGTGTATGTACGTAAGTAAGTAGGTAGGTATATGTACGTATGTAAGTAGATAGGTATATGTACGTATGTAATTAGGTAGGTATATGTACGTATGTAAGTAGGTAGGTATATGTACGTATGTAAGTAGGTAGGTATATGTACGTAAGTAGGTAGGTATATGTACGTATGTAAGTAGGTAGGTATATCTACGTATGTAAGTAGGTAGGTATATGTGCGTAAGTAGGTAGGTATATGTACGTATGTAAGTAGGTAGGTATATGTACGTATGTAAGTAGATAGGTATATGTACGTTGGTAAGTAGGTAGGTATATGTACGTATGTAAGTAGGTAGGTATATGTACGTAAGTGGGTAGGTATATGTACGTATGTAAGTAGGTAGGTATATGTACGTAAGTAGGTAGGTATATGTACGTATGTAAGTAGGTAGGTATATGTACGTAAGTAGGTAGGTATATGTACGTATGTAAGTAGGTAGGTATATGTACGTACGTAAGTAGGTAGGTATGTGTACGTATGTAAGTAGGTAAGAATATGTACGTCGCGTGACCTTGTGTGCGGGTCGGACGGACGGAGGCCGCGTATGATAACATGTGCACGGGGGATCCACACCGCCATTTCCTGTTGTGGGGAGCAACATGTGCTGGAAGTATGTAGACATGTGGGCGTGCCGGGGATGTGTGGGCGTGGCATTAGGCGTGTGGGTGTGACATAAGGCGGGACAAGAGGGATATGTGAACACTCGCCTTGGTCGGGGGGGGGGGGGGGGTAGGTACGTCCTCATCATCATCATCATCATCGACTAAAAGTATCATAATCCTACAACCCCACCAACCCTTTTATGGGGCTCCTGCAGCTTCGAGGCTGCAGGAGCCCCATGCAGGCTCGACAACGTCCTTGAGGAGGCTATAGTGCTCTCTGTTCAGTAAGGCTGTTACAAGCTTCACGAAGGTAAGTGTTCTCTGGCATGGTAACCACGTGCAGGCGGAGGATAGAATGTAAGCATAATGACGCATGTAATGGACCTCAACAACTAGATGACCATTAACCTAGAAACCCATATCATACACCAACAATAACGTAAACATAGGTCAGTTAGTGAAGATGTCTCCCCACCATCTACCTAGTGATGCACGGGATTGACCCCCCCTCCCCCACCATATACCGTGTCCTGTATGGGAATACTGACGTCACCAGGTTAGTGCAGACTTCGTAACAGCTGGCCAGTTACTCTGTAAAATCCTCTGTTGACTACATGAAACTTAACTCCTGTGCATATGACGTAATGTCAAACATACAACGAATACATGATACGCTTCTTTCACATATGCGCTCCGACCGTAACATAAAACTGTTTGTATCAAGAATGAATAGTGAGTTTTGGTTCACCGTTTTCTTCACCAACAGTATAATCCAGAAAATAAAAATGGTTCTAAGCAAGCCTACAATTACGGTAAGATTCCCACACAGTCGACTTCTTACTCTGAGCAAAGTCGCAAACTCTTGTACACTGAGCAGGAGGCTTGGGCTATGGCTTCCGCCACATAAACTCTCGCATTGTCAACATTGTGTTTACAAAGTGAACATCGTGGCATTCCGCGTGGTAGACGTGGGATATTCTGTTGTTCTTGTTGATCATAATGACTATGATTCTCGCACTCATGGTGCTTACATTGACCTATATAATTCGGTAGTGAATACAATTATCTTGCGTTTCAGTTTATGTGCACTTTCGTATTTCTGGGAACATAACTCGCTAGTTCTGAGGACACATCTAGCGACGTTTACAAATATGAGTTGGCAGTAAAGCACATGTGTCGTCAGCTGGCCTGACCTTCATGATAATCATGTATGGTGACCTGTTATCACACCACTCGTTCTTGGTGACGTCTACCCGCAGCGTGTACGACTTGACTAATGTGTGAGTGTGTTTACAGGTTTTCTGTTAAGGAAAATATAAAGAGACATCATGGTCCATTTTGTCTTGTGCTGGAAAGAGCCCTTGAATTTGTCAGTGTTCTTTATGTTCCCAGCACACGTGCATTATCAGTTATATCACAATGTCTTCTTCACTTAAGCAATAGTTGTGTATGTATGTATGTATGTGTGTGTGTGTGTGTGTGTGTGTGTGTGTGTGTGTGTGTGTGTCCAGAGAGAGAGAGAGAGAGAGAGAGAGAGAGAGAGAGAGAGAGAGAGAGAGAGAGAGAGAGAGAGAGAGAGAGAGAGAGAGGGGGGAGGGTGGAATGGGAGGTTAAATGATATATACATTATGTTGTGGTATTATTGTGAATGTGTATGATTCCTCGTTCAGTGACCACATGAGCTGAACATTTATGACTGTAAATACTTTCATAATATTTCTAAATATAAAAGTCTGTGTTAGAATTATTACAACTGGATCAGCTCCAGATGAAGTGAGGTATTTATTTGTTATCTTCTTATCAAAAGTAATATTGGTCAATATTTCCTCGCATTATCTAAACCGCTTACGAGACATAACTTACTAGCGGAAGTATGTTTCATATTTCCTATGAAGCAATATTATCAAGAAAAAGTGAAACATGTCAAGAATTCATGAGTCAATGTTATTTACTGGGGTCATTACGAAAATAATGATGTTCCCGACAACTGAATTATACAGGTCAATGTAAGCAGCATGAGTGCAAGAGTCATAGTCATTATCATCAACAACAACTTCTTTACTAAACATAAACCTTTTACTCCACACACTTACATAGACTATACACCTCAGTGGCTTGACCAGTTTTAATGGCCAGTGTACACTGTCGTGCTCAGGGTCGTACCGTCCGGATACTTAAGAGTCGTACTGTCGTGCTCAGGGAGTTGGGGTCATTCAGTAGACCTCGTATTACTACTGGTCATGTAGATAGCAGCAGGTCTACTACTGGTCATGTCGGTAGCAGCAGGTCTACTACTGGTCATGTAGGTAGCAGCAGGTCTACTACTGGTCATGTCGGTAGCAGCAGGTCTACTACTGGTCATGTAGGTAGCAGCAGGTCTACTACTGGTCATGTAGGTAGCAGCAGGTCTACTACTGGTCATGTAGGTAGCAGCAGGTCTACTACTGGTCATGTAGGTAGCAGCAGGTCTACTACTGGTCATGTAGGTAGCAGCAGGTCTACTAGTCATCTTCCCGTAACATGATAATGACCTAAACATAGGAACATATGTACCATAAAGATGAATATCATCTAACAAACTTAGTGGGGAAGGAGAGTTACAGTCGTAACTCCTCTAATGAGACTTTGGGAAAATATACATACCCACATCTCTCGCCACCCTGCCAGCATAGACTGATTAATTATTCAGTGGGTAAACTGGTGTTTTTTACAGTGAACTACTTATTAAGGAGTGAACAAGCTGGACGTTACGAATTACATAACCTGGCGTGCAGTGGCTGACCCGATCCTCTGTACCGGATTAGGTAGGTATCTATTGCACTCACGTATAGCAAGCAGCAACCAGACAATGGAACCTAAGAAGACGATGCTTTGCTGAATATTTCCTACGTCGAATATCGCTTCCACTGGCGTCAGCTTTACAAGATATATAAAATCCTGACTAATGTATTTACAAGAATATACAACCGTGATTATTGTAGTGACAAGAGTATACAACCGTGACTGCTGTAGTTACAAAACTATACAAAACTGAATACTGCAGTGACAAGGGTATACAACCGTGACTACCGTAGTTACAAAACATTTTGCCATTTTTATCAAGGGTTAGTAATCACCGAGGATAGCAACACAGTGAAATGGTTGTCAAGTCGCGCGGACAGAGCATGAACTGATCTGCAGCCTGCTGCCCGGCCATAGCAAGCTGGGCTGCTACGAGACAGCAAACCACCAAAACTTTATTTCCCTTTGTATCTGGTTTGTTATGGTTTAGTGGTGTTATCTTTCATAGTTCTGATGAGGTTCAGCGGACATCTACTGTCTCTCTGGTCATTTCCCTGAACCTAGTCTTGTATTACGCAAATTCCCTAAGAATCTCCATTGCATTTTATATACCCTCCTGAGGTTATGAGCACGACATAAATTACATGCATAATGCTCATGTGAAAATGGAATACAGTCAGATATGCGAGGCTACCCGACGGTAAATACCTTAAATAACTAAAGCATGTTATAAATACGTCCATACGCTTAAACTATCAGAGATACTCAATACCAACAGCGATACAAGGATACAAAGAAAGCCTCAGCACCATGAGTAACATTGACCATCTGGTCTTGGGCGTCACCAAGCCCACCCATTTCTAAGTTATCCTGGAGTTGATAATCTTCAGGATAGAGATACACCGTAAATATGGAATCCATGCACCTTTGCGTAACTTAATGGAGCTTAATCTGTGTACAAAAGGATAATTTTTACCAACCACTTTTATTGTACAAGTATGTGAGCACAAAGGGTAGACGATGAGTGGGCAACATACAGCCGGAGTTGGTGCGTGGATCTGGTCAACATTACAAGGTACTAACGATTGAATGGTAAGTTACACGACTCATCTTCGCAGTGGTTTATAAATGATAAAACCCAAACAACCATCACAACCAACGCCTCCATATAACCGTTCATATTCATGATAACATTACCAGGCCTCCCTCATCCTTAACGACGTACACATTATCCGAGCCATAAACAGGGATGCCTTATCAATCCTCCATTAATATAGGTTCTGTTTCTAAATCCGTACCACTGATAGTATTATCCTGGAAAATAAAGGGGCCACATCTGAGGGATTAGCAAATACTAATTTTCATAAACGGCAACCGTGAGGTAGGAGGAAGGTGTGGGAGTGAGGGAGGAGCCAGACGCTCGCAGCTCGAGCGTGGCCCAGCCCTGCACCGCTGGATGAGGGGTGATGTCATCCGCGTTTAAGGAAAAATACGTTATGCTGTAAGGCACAGGCCGCCGACCCATCATACAACGTCCGTCACCTTTACTTGAGTCTTGACCGGTAACTCGTGAATCATACAGAAATCATAAACTGTTAACATATTTTCAAAGGCATACAAAACTAAAAGTTGAGGACAAAACTTTGATAGAAAGCTATCATACTAAACCTGTCCAGTTATAGATGTACAAAGATTATGTTCAACACAGTCTGATCAGAGCCTTGCTTATGTTTTCAATAAACAATCTATACCACTAATTTGTTACTGAGGAGAAGGACAGAGAAGAGAAGGATAGAGGTGATGTAAGCACCAAGGCAGAGGAGCCCGTGAGCCGGCTTTTGTTTGACCAACACTGAGGATGACTGTTAGAGGTGCGAGCGGTTTCTTCCATTAACTTACTTGATGCACCAGAGCACAGACCAGAACTTGCATACATGTTATAAGTATTCTATGTTTGCATATATGTTGGAAAGGATCACAATTTTCCACGAGATCAAGTATATTCTTATGAGTCAACGGGGAAAATGAAACACGATAAGTTCCCAAGTGCACTTTCGTGTAGTAATCACATCATCAGGTGATGCAAAAAAGATATATAACAGTCAGTTGATATTCAACGAGACGTAGCTAGGACGCCATTTGGTAAACATGCGATTTACCAAATGGCGTTCTAGCTACGTCTCTTCGTTGTACATCTACTGACTGTTATATTTCTCTCTTGTGTCTCCCCTGATGATGTGATTATTACACGAAACTGCACTTGGGAACTTATCGTGTTTCATTTTCCCCGTGGACTCATAGAAATATCTTGATCACGCGCAAAATTGTGATCCTTTCCAATATATATATATATATATATATATATATATATATATATATATATATATATATATATATATATATATATATATATATATATATATATTGGTAAAGTGTGTGAAAGAAGAAAGTTGAGTAAATGTGAATAAGAGCAAGGTTATTAGGTACAGTAGGGTTGAGGGTCAAGTCAATTGGGAGGTGAGTTTGAATGGAGAAAAACTGGAGGAAGTAAAGTGTTTTAGACATCTGGGAGTGGATCTGGCAGCGGATGGAACCATGGAAGCGGAAGTGAATCAAAGGGTGGGGGAGGGGGCGAAAATCCTGGGAGCCTTGAAGAATGTGTGGAAGTCGAGAACATTAATTCGGAAAGCAAAAATGGGTATGTTTGAAGGAATAGTGGTTCCAACAATGTTGTATGGTTGCGAGGCGTGGGGTATGGATAGAGTTGTGCGCAGGAGGGTGGATGTGCTGGAAATGAGATGTTTGAGGACAATGTGTGGTGTGAGGTGGTTTGATCGAGTGAGTAACGTAAGGGTAAGAGAGATGTGTGGAAATAAAAAGAGCGTGGTTGAGAGAGCAGAAGAGGGTGTTTTGAAATGGTTTGGGCACATGGAGAGGATGAGTGAGGAAAGATTGACCAAGAGGATATATGTGTCGGAGGTGGAGGGAACGAGGAGAAGAGGGAGACCAAATTGGAGGTGGAAAGATGGAGTGAAAAAGATTTTGTGTGATCGGGGCCTGAACATGCAGGAGGGTGAAAGGAGGGCAAGGAATAGAGTGAATTGGATCGATGTGGTATACCGGGATTGACGTGCTGTCAGTGGATTGAATCAAGGCATGTGAAGCGTCTGGGGTAAACCATGGAAAGCTGTGCAGGTATGTATATTTGCGTGTGTGGACGTATGTATATACATGTGTATGGGGGTGGGTTGGGCCATTTCTTTCGTCTGTTTCCTTGCGCTACCTCGCAAGCGCGGGAGACAGCGGCAAAGTATAATAAATAAATATAAAATATATATATATATATATATATATATATATATATATATATATATATATATATATATATATATTTTCATTGTTCTACGTATGTGTAGTTGCGCTGATGTTATATAGATTCTTTTTAAGCTATGCGTCACTTTGTCCTACGTTAGCGTCTCCGTACAACGCAGAGTAACAAATTGTAGGTCTGGACAGGTTAGGCCGAGCAAAGACTAGTTCGAGAGAGTGGATCGTAAGAGGAAATAAGAGGGTGCAAAGTAAATAATTGATTTCCATATCAGTGTGCGGTATAATCACAAGAATTCGTAATGTATATTTTGTTTATTAATCATGTCTCTACATGACCTACATCTATCTTATCCTGTACGTACATAAGGGGTGTGTAAGCGTGTGTAGGTACACTGTCACACGCCATCAACATATTTTTTTTTCACTGGCGTCAGAAGCTGCACTTGAAAAACACATCCGTAATCTGGTAAGCGTGTGTACAGTAAAATGTGTATGTGCATGTAATGCAAGCAGCGAGGGAGGGAGCGCCTGTCCTGCCTCTACCAGGGAACACTTCTTGCTGTTAGTCAGATTATAACATCCCTTGACAATCCCATCGGCTGACGGTGAAAGTAATAACAACACAAGATTACTACACACGATATCGGTATGAATATCAGTCATAGCTGCAGTAGAAACAAGAGTGCTCTGTCTTTACTACGGTAGTACGAATAGAAATGGCAACGAGTTAGTGTCAAATGATGAGCAGCTACAGTGTCAGACATGCAAGGTGAAAAGCTGTCGTAACATCGCAAAACATTCCGGTAAATATTAGCCATAGACATGTGAACAGTTGCGATTTCTACTTTACAAGTAGCATGATTCGTATAAGCAGCAACAGTAGCAGTAACTAAAACTATAGAGGAAGGTGCTATAATAATAACAGGGACTGCAGTAGTAGGGGCAGTAAATGAGGTGAACTTAAGGAAGCAGCAACGGCAGAGGAAATAAAATGGGAGCAGCAGCACGTACATAATACCGCTAGTAACAACAGCTGCCACACTAGCAGTGGCAGAAGAAGTAACACCTGTCACGAGAGCAACACAGTAGTGACTGGAGTAGGAAGAGCAACATCTGCGACAACAAGACGCGTTACCTCGGCAGAAGTTTTGACGAGTGCAACTGACGTAGTAGCAACAACATAGACAGATGTTACAACAACATCCACTGTGCCAGGATCCTCCGCTACAACACTGCATTACGAGAGGACGATCTGGATGTAGGTTTTCCCTCGCACTTCGTCTGAGGCAGACAACAACAACTAAGAAGGACAATACTGTTCATCATCAGACTGCTGCAACGATTACCATTTGGAGTCAGTCATAACCTAACCTCTCAAATACGACGGTACGACCCGCGATATGACGGTACGACCTGTGATATGACGGTACGACCTGTGATATGACGGTACGACCCGCGATATGACGGTACGACCTGTGATATGACGGTACGACCTGTGATATGACGGTACGACCTGTGATATGACGGTACGACATGTGAGATGATGGTACGACCCTGAACAGCCAGATCAAAGTCATATTAAAGAGTCGTAATGCTGTATGAGAGGTTAACCTACATGAAATTTGTTGTTTGTTTATGTTGTGTTCGCTGAGGTTGTTTTATATGTAACTATAAATTTATCCATATGTCGAAGATGTTGGTATACGTTTTAATAAGGACTGGGTTAGTAATTACAGCTTAGAAAACCTATGGCTTCTCACTTTCGAGCCTGGAGGAATAAACATAGGTTGGGTTACTTTATAGTAGGATGTTTACCACAAGCAGTACAATTAATGTCGAGATAACAGTCATGGACAGTGGTAGGTCATCAGAGGAGTAACCCATCCTGTCATACTTTATAAAATGAAATGACATACACATCTAAATGTTGTGCTTCTGAATTAACGTTATCTTTAGTAATAGAATTACATTAAGTCTGTAATATGTTATTAAGTGTGATATGATAAATGATAGTTTCCACTACTCACTCGCTATTATTAGACTTGAACGATAACGAGAAGGCCAGCATAAGCAATACCAACCTAGCAACACCGTCCACGCCAGCCAGTGTACACACCATCCGCGCCAGCCAGTGTATAAACCATCCCCGCCAGCCAGTGTATAAACCATCCGCGCGAGCCAGTGTACACACCATCCGCGCCAGCCAGTGTATAAACCATCCGCGCGAGCCAGTGTACAGACCATCCGCGCCAGCCAGTGTATAAACCATCCGCGCCAGCCAGTGTATAAACCATCCGCGCGAGCCAGTGTACAGACCATCCGCGCCAGCCAGTGTATAAACCATCCGCGCCAGCCAGTGTACAAACCATCCGCGCCAGCCAGTGTATAAACCATCCGCGCCAGCCAGTGTATAAACCATCCGCGCCAGCCAGTGTACAGACCATCCGCGCCAGCCAGTGTATAAACCATCCGCGCGAGCCAGTGTACAGACCATCCGCGCCAGCCAGTGTATAAACCATCCGCGCCAGCCAGTGTACACACCATCCGCGCCAGCCAGTGTATAAACCATCCGCGCCAGCCAGTGTATAAACCATCCGCGCCAGCCAGTGTACAGACCATCCGCGCCAGCCAGTGTATAAACCATCCGCGCCAGCCAGTGTACAGACCATCCGCGCCAGCCAGTGTATAAGCCATCCGCGCCAGCCAGTGTATAAACCATCCGCGCGAGCCAGTGTACAGACCATCCGCGCCAGCCAGTGTATAAACCATCCGCGCCAGCCAGTGTATAAACCATCCGCGCCAGCCAGTGTATAAACCATCCGCGCCAGCCAGTGTATAAACCATCCGCGCCAGCCAGTGTACAGACCATCCGCGCCAGCCAATGTATAAGCCATCCGCGCCAGCCAGTGTATAAACCATCCGCGCCAGCCAGTGTACAGACCATCCGCGCCAGCCAGTGTATAAACCATCCGCGCCAGTCAGTGTATAAACCATCCGCGCCAGCCAGTGTATAAACCATCCGCGCCAGCCAGTGTACAGACCATCCGCGCCAGCCAGTGTACAGACCATCCGCGCCAGCCAGTGTATAAACCATCCGCGCCAGCCAGTGTACAGACCATCCGCGCCAGCCAGTGTATAAACCATCCGCGCCAGCCAGTGTACAGACCATCCGCGCCAGCCAATGTATAAGCCATCCGCGCCAGCCAGTGTTTAAACCATCCGCGCCAGCCAGTGTACAGACCATCCGCGCCAGCCAGTGTATAAACCATCCGCGCCAGTCAGTGTATAAACCATCCGCGCCAGCCAGTGTATAAACCATCCGCGCCAGCCAGTGTACAGACCATCCGCGCCAGCCAGTGTACAGACCATCCGCGCCAGCCAGTGTACAGACCATCCGCGCCAGCCAGTGTACAGACCATCCACGCCAGCCAGTGTACAGACCATCCGCGCCAGCCAGTGTATAAACCATCCATGCCAGCCAGTGTATAAACCATCCGCGCCAGCCAGTGTACAGACCATCCGCGCCAGCCAGTGTATAAGCCATCCGCGCCAGCCAGTGTACAGACCATCCGCGCCAGCCAGTGTACAGACCATCCACGCCAGCCAGTGTACAGACCATCCGCGCCAGCCAGTGTACAGACCATCCGCGCCAGCCAGTGTACAGACCATCCGCGCCAGCCAGTGTACAGAGTGTCAGTCTTAATTCTATGTATTTATTGATTTATTTGTCACCTGCACTCACTCTTTTTTCTAGCCAAACTTTTCTTAGGGACAATATGAACGTCATTACTCTCTGCACCTAAAACGACATTCAGTTTGTCACTGAAGTCACTTACGACTAAACTGAAGGTATTTTTCACACGATCTATAAAGCATGACCGGTCACCCAGCCAGACACTGTGGCCACCACCACGCGCCACACAGAATGTGTTCTATAGACCAATACTTCCAGATCTGCGACGTTATGATGCCCAGGTGGCCACGGCACGATATATCAAGCTAGCAAACTGTCGAGAATTTTTGGAACATTTTAAATCAAATACAGTTTTATCATCTATTGTGATCTAACCTAACCGTTACCACTAGATACTTCTTGGAGTTATGCACTGGTTGTGCTTATGATTTACTTGACGGTGAGAACACACTGAAATGCAGGTCGGAGAGGAAAAAATTATTACAGCTTTTCGTATGATCGTCTAGTAAGACGTCTTCTGACATTAAATAGAATTACTCTCACTTCCCCAAGTTACCCCGAGCCTGTATTTGAAAAAAGAAAATTAATTAGCGCGTGTTAAATCATGGACAAATACTTTCTGCATTAACAGTTAAGCGAGTATACCTGGGTAAGTAAGTAATTAAGGAGTTAATTACGCGAGTTGGTTAAGTGAACTACCAACATAACGAGAAAAAAAAATTATGTTCTGTTCCCGATGAAAATAATTTCATTTAAATTCATCATTCTTGTGGTTATCACATGGTGAGCGTCCACCGAAATTTTTAAGGTTGCCAAGTGAGCAGTGGAGTGAGGGAGCAACAGTGGTCAGGTCTCTGACCTGATATTACAAGATGCTCTCGAACACTTTGAGGTTTGCACACGACCTTCAACTGTGAGGTCAGAACGAATACATATCTTCGCTACCAGGTCTTCAGTCATTCTATTCCGTTATTCCACTGTTCTTATTATCAAAATACTTTACATTTTTCTAATAAGTTTCATGTTTAATTTCATGTTATGTCCTCTGGTTGATGTACCCTACATCTCTCAAAAAAATGTTCACTGTCTACGTCATCGATCAGGTCACTCCTCACTCTTCTTTCTTCCAAATTGGGCAAATTTAAAGCCTTAGGCTTTTTTCCTTTAATTAAGCTCTCTTAATGCCCGCTTAATGTGTGTGTGTGTGAGTGTGTGTGTGTGTGTGAGTGTGTGTGTGTGTGTGTGTGTGTGTGTGTGTGTGTGTGTGTGTGTGTGTGTCGTCCCGCTAGGTACAACAGTAGTCAGCATTTGTGACAGCTGGTGTGGCTGCCTCACGTGGTTCTACTCATCATCATCATCCGCCAGCCAGCCAGCCAGCCAGCCGGCGAGCCAGCCAGCCAGCCAGCCAGCCAGCCGGTGAGCCAGCCAGCCAGCCAGCTAGCCAGCCAGCGATGGATGATGATCCATCCATCATCATCAAGGCGGGCACCCGCATGACCCATCCCGCATCCACCCACCTCCAGCAGGCAGTCGTCAGGTTCAACAATCTCCAACAAACAAGTTAAGTTTCTTCCTTGGTAAGTCAACTTACCTAGCCTCTCAGGCAGTTTAAATACCTTACCTAACAAGCTAGTTCCCTCGTCCAGCAGTAACGATGTTATCTCCATCTCGTAATTTAAAATACCCTTCCCTGGTGTCGTCTCTCTCAACACTCCACTTGGCTCTCCTCTGGTGTAAAGTTATCTTTTCCCACATGGATCCTCGCCACGAGCTGCAGCCTAGGATCGAACGCTGGAAGATTGGTCTGGAAGACGAACGCTCCACCCACTCACCATGCTACCGTGGTGGGTCACTACTTACTACCACACGTAACAATAAAGTTATTCTCCTCACCATCAGCTTATCCCACTTCCCCTGTCATCAAGTTGCTCCTTACCATCACAATAGTCCCGCCCCCCTCCAACCATACCATCACCACCACTCACGTTGCTCCCTCCACCCTCAACCAGACTCACCTCCATCAAACACGGGAATAATGTAACCTTATGTCAGGTTACCCCAGCAACCAGACTCTCTCCCGTTACTTCTAAAGCCAACTAAATAATAAGACAATGCAGTGATGGAACCCCTCTAAACACACATCAACTACAATACACACCAAATATCATATAAGTATTAAGTTGTGATGTGGACTCACGAGTGTGTAAATCATAGTCTATACTTCCTCATACCCAGGGACATGGAAGATATGGAAGCTACGTGGATTACACATTTTCTCGCTCCCCCCCCCCCCCCTCTCTCTCTCTCTCTCTCTCTCTCTCTCTCTCTCTCTCTCTCTCTCTCTCTCTCTCTCTCTCTCTCTCTCGTTAATCTATTACCTTGACTGTTACCTTATAAGCCACCAAGGGTAAAACTATAAGGATTTCACACGTGAAGGACCAATATGTGCAGCCCCAGGTAGGGAGGTCTAGCGACTATCCTCTTGATCTATACGACAATAGAGGTTATATGTAGACGCAATATGTCCAACCCAAGCAGGGAGTTCAAGTAATCATAACACTGATTTGTCTTCATCACAATATGTCTACAATATGTCCTCATCCCCCAATATTTCTACAGTATCTCCTAATCGCACAATATGTCTACCATATGTTTTTATCCCACCATGTCTATATTATGTCCTCATACCTAGTGTGTGTGTGTGTGTGTGTGTGTGTGTGTGTGTGTGTGTGTATCCTTGGTTGGCATTCACTCTTTCTCTCTCCAGTCTCACTAGACCTTGAGGGTTCAACTTCCTTCCTCGGGGGTTCAAAGGCTGACCTTCCTTGACCAATACGGCATCAAGGTCAAGGCTAGCATCACCTGTTACCTGTACGGGTGAGTTTCACTTATAAACATAATAGGATAATGGGTCATAATGACTCCATTTAGGGGTGGAAGAGAAGGCGTGGCCAAGAATGAGGTCAGCGTCAATGATGACTGTACAGTCAGTCTGGGTTCGACCCCAGGCTAAATGGCAGGGTCACCGGTGGGGGTCAACGCCATTCCACACCTACACATGGAATACTGCACCTCTCTCTCTCTCTCTCTCTCTCTCTCTCTCTCTCTCTCTCTCTCTCTCTCTCTCTCTCTCTCTCTCTCTCTCTCTCTCTCTCTCTCTCTCTCATGACGGTGAGCGCTACTCGCCAGCCCTGCCTCGTCTCCTCTCCCCTTTCATATTTGGCCACCAAGTGCAGAGCTTCCGGCAGCATAGCATCATCACCACACGCTGGACGATCATGCTAGACCCACACCTCAATACTGCCGGCCTGAGAATGTCAACCACACGTACGGCCCACACTAACTGTGTGTGTGTGTGTGTGTGTGTGTGTGTGTGTGTGTGTGTAACCTATATACGTAATCATGGCCACGGAAATATTGATGCATCTATGTTGACCGCCTGTCCTACCTTTCCCGTCATAGTGAGGGAGGTCAGAAACAAACATATAAGCTTTCGAGAGACATTCGTTCTTGGTTCATTTATCTATCTCTACAATGAGCAAGTGATGATACAGGAGGGGAGGATTTCCAGCCCCCACTCTGCTGCCTGTCTTAGTGCTACACTGTACAACACGACGTGTTGCATGCAGATCCCAAGATAATCCAGCACATCACGCTGTTGCTGTTGTACTTCAAGTCCCTCCAGATATAACCTGTCGTCACTGCCAGTGTCAGTGTCAGTGTCAGTGTCAGTGTCGGTGTCAGTGTCTCAGCGTGTGAATGTCATTCTCGGTCGTCAGGCGGGTCACCAACACACAAGACACGTATGTGTGGTGTCATCAGCTCTCCCTGCCAGCCTCCGGAGCAGATAATTCATGTTACAGCATCCTGTTACACTACGGCTAACACACACACACACACACACACACACACACACACACACACACACACACACACACACACACACACACACACACACACACACACACACACACACACACACACACACACACAATCAGTGGCATCCTATGCACCCAAAATCTACCGCACAAGTCAGAAAGAGTCAACATGTCTGACCTCTAGTCCCCTCCCGGATCTCTCACCTGGGTTGTGCCTCTTGTGAAAGTACACATTCACTTCTCTGATTATTCTTTCCAACAGTTTACACACAATAAACTTCAGTGATACCAAACTGAAGTTTGAAGCACTTTTCCTTCTCAAAAAAAAAAAAAAAAAAATGGGTACACTCTCCACTCTCTTTCACTCCCTGGGACATGTAGATTTTCCATTGAGGTCATAAACATATCCAGTTAGCTCTTAATAAATGATACATTGTGGGGGAGGACACACATACAGCCACAGGTCATGACCACCATGTACTTTACATGGTTTTCTTTCTTTCATAAGCCTTCGTATACCTCGTCCCAAGACCCATAGTCCATGATCACATAATTCAACCCAGTCTGGCAGGCGTATTACCCACACACAGCGACCCTTCAAATATTCCACTTAACTTACTAAATATCTTATCTTTCACTGACTCTCTCTCACTCTCATCCCTTTACTCCATTCATTTATCCGTAACTCATACATTTATGATATAATTTGGATTATAGTTTATTTCGTTCATAAACACCTTTCTCATTAATCTTTCATCTTCGTTTTCTTTTTCTACTGAATTTACTAGTTGTTCTCACAAAGTACCTTTCATATGTTGTCTGGCAGCTCGGTACACAAAGGGAATACAAACCAACAAACCACTGGATCTTTTTGAAGCTGTTTGTGATAGCTGAAGGGTTCACTTATACAACTCTCAATGTGGTGAGAATGTTTATTTCTCTCTCTCTCTCTCTCTCTCTCTCTCTCTCTCTCTCTCTCTCTCTCTCTCTCTCTCTCTCTCTCTCTCTCTCTCTCTCTCTCTCTCGTCTTTTGACTTCACTAGTTCAACTGCGCTTCTTAAAATTTCCTTCTCTTCTCGTATTCTTCCCTTCAATGGCACTCACCTTCCCAGTACTGCTATGCTTCTACAGTGTAATTCCATAACCTTTTTATATACATAGAAAATACTATTCAGTTCGAAACATTATTCTTTCTTGGCTTTTATAATGAAACTAAGGTTTGTGTGTGTGTGTATGTGTGTGTGTGTGTGTGTGTGTGTGTGTGTGTGTGTGTGTGTGTGTGTGTGTGTGTTCACATACCATCTGATAAACATACAAGCATGACATACATATAAAACACACAGACAAACATACAGACACAAGCACGACTGTTGGACTCACTTGTTGCTGCTCTGCTCAAGGACGACGAATACTTTCATCCTCTTACGTGGTGACACCGGCATCCTCCACACTTCTCACCAGCCTCCCTCATGTTCCTCATACACCCAGCCACCTCCTGAAGTTCCTCACACACCCAGCCACCTCCTGAAGTTCCTCACACACCCAGCCACTTCCTGAAGTTAGACACACATCCAGATAACTTCTGCGGTTCCTTATACACAAACAGCCTCGTAGTTTCCTCTCAAAACTCATCAACTTTTCATCATTAGACCGTAACCAACGATGACAATTCCGTAAACTCTCTAGCTTGCTGATTTGTCCTACGTAGAGTTATCTTAACCTCAGAACAGCTGATTTCCCCGCTCAACTGCAGGAGTTGCTACATCGCAGGGGGGGGGGGGGGATAACACTGAAGTAGTAGGGCTGAACTTAGGTATGACTAATACAAGAATGGTTTTTGTTTCTCTCTGAGAGCAGTAAGTGGAGTTATCTTCACGTATTCAAGACGCGCTCAAGCAAAACTTAGATCAGATGGACACCAGCGAAACATGAGAGACAAAGGCTCCGTGTGAACCAATTACTGCTGACGTCACACGGGATGGTGATGTGAGAGGGGTGTTTTAATGACTTCTAAAAAAAAAAAAGTTTACATGTCATATATAACTGCACTTTTATACTACAGATCATGAACAAAATTTATAATGCTGTGCGAAGCAATGAAACTAGCGCCTCACTTATCGTTTGAAGTTGGCTGTTAAAAAAAAAAAAGAAAATCAGATAAGTAGCGAAAGTGATATGTAATTCAGAACAGCCAGTCTGTCCGTCTTGTATCAGGAGACTAGAACGGTCAGTCCGGCTAATAACATGAGACGACTCACCAGTTAGCTACATCTCTGCCCTCCAACTACACTTGGTTATCTACCAACACTAATGGCTACAGCGATGACCACCACACACCTCATACACACACACACACACTATATACTCATATATATATATATATATATATATATATATATATATATATATATATATATATATATATATATATATATATATATCAGTTCTTTTGATCCAAATGAAATTGAATCGTTTTCTTCCGAGAGTCAGCCAAGCGTTGTTGTCATGAGAATCATTATAATCTACATGTAATTATCATTATAATCTACATGTAGTTATCATTATAATCTACATGTAATTATCATTCTACTCTACATGTAATTATCATTATTCGTGTAAGACATTATGTAAGTTAACACAGCTAAAGTAAGGTTACCTCAGGTTATGCAGGAGGAGATGGACTGACATCACATTTGTCTTTTCTTGATATTTCATAAAGACGTCACGTGACCTACAAGTGTGTCCTCAACCTGGGGATAAGAAATTAGTGTGTCAGGCTGGGGATGTCTGCCATGTTGCTAGGATAACTAGGATGGCTACCATGATGGGAGTATGTCTGCCATGTTGCTAGGATAACTAGGATGGCTACCATGATGGGAGTATGTCTGCCATGTTGCTAGGATAACTAGGATGGCTACCATGATGGGAGTATGTCTGCCATGTTGCTAGGATAACTAGGATGGCTACCATGATGGGAGTATGTCTGCCATGTTGCTGGGATAACTAGGATGGCTACCATGATGGGAGTATGTCTGCCATGTTGCTGGGATAACTAGGATGGCTACCATGATGGGAGTATGTCTGCCATGTTGCTGGGATAACTAGGATGGCTACCATGATGGGAGTATGTCTGCCATGTTGCTGGGATACCAGCCACACTCCTGGGAGGCGTCGTGTTGGGGTGGATGGTGTACCTGGGTTGATCAACAAACACCTGGCTGGGTGAACCCTCCCTGGCCTGGTGAAATGTCACAGAATAAAGAATATAGTCTTTTCTTAAGTCTTCTGACCTTCAAGGAAATAACCGTAAAAAAATCTTGAGGAAAAAATTAAACAAGGACACACCGTACTCTTTTTAAACGAATTTAAGAAAAATAATTAAAAAAAATTCATTTGTCAAAATGGTGATAACTATAATGTAAATTCATATGTAAATACTCAATGATACATCATCATATATAAATACTCTATGATACATCATCATATGTAAATACTCAATGATACATCATTATATGTAAATACTCTATGATACATCATCATATGTAAATACTCTATGATACATCATCATATGTAAATACTCAATGATACATCATCATATGTAAATACTCTATGATACATCATCATATGTAAATACTCTATGATACATCATCATATGTAAATACTCAATGATACATCATCATATGTAAATACTCTATGATACATCATCATATGTAAATATGATACATCATCATATATAAATACTCTATGATACATCATCATATGTAAATACTCTATGATACATCATCATATGTAAATACTCAATGATACATCATCATATGTAAATACTCAATGATACATCATCATATGTAAATACTCTATGATACATCATCATATGTAAATACTCTGATACATCATCATATGTAAATACTCTATGATACATCATCATATGTAAATATGATACATCATCATATGTAAATACTCAATGATACATCATCATATGTAAATACTCTATGATACATCAAAACCCGATAATATGTGAGGAAAAGACTCCGGATCATTTTAAACTCGTAAAGTATACACTGTAATCCCTACACGGCAAAAAGTAAGACATGATGTCATGATTAACGCTAGCGTGATAGGCTGCGCGAGGGCGGTCATCAACCAACCAGATGGCTACTCATACGTCATAGTTTTGGCCGATCATGATTGGCTCGCGCAGGTTACCACGGCCGCTCCCGGCTAACCTCAATTCCCTGCAGCTGCCTAATGGGTGCGCTAAAGCTTCAAGCTTCCCACACAGACGGGAGGAGGCGGGTAGCTGAAGCCACCACCAAACTGAGGAGGCATCTATAATTTGGAGCCTACCATTCACACACAGCAGCAAGACCATAAATACCGTGAGAATATTAATGTTATGTGAGGCGTGGGGCAACTGGCGCACTTTGAAGAAAACATAAATGGTCCACAAACGTTATAACCAAACGCCCTGGAGATGTCATGAAGATTGTAGGGTATGCCAGCATTATGTTAACATGATGGGAGGGCTGTAGGGTATACCAGCATTATGTTAACATGACGGGAGGGCTGTAGGGTATACCAGCATTATGTTAACATGATGGGAGGGCTGCAGGGTATACCAGCATTATGTCACTGCTCCAAGAGAGGACAAGAGAACAACATGCGACCATGTAATGTGCAGTGAGTTAGATGGACATGAGAAAGAAACCTTAAGACTGGGAATCAATGTTTGTATGTACAATTAGTTGCCTGTGTGGGCTCGACTGGTGAAGGACCAGAGCGGACGGTTCGCTGGTAGGATGAGGCCACTCGAGAAGAGCAGGCGAGCAGAGCAGGAAGACGAGAGGGTACAGAAGGGAAGATGGAGGCAACATGAGTCCACACAACTTTACCTGTAGTGTGTCAAGGTTCCCCATCACATGACCAATACGACATCACCAAATACGTATTACCTGCACAACACCTGCCCGTTACACACCTGTTGACCGACTAATCAATAGCAAGACACTCCTGTATCTCTACTGGTGACGAGCAACAACTTCCTTCTACAGTAGCAACTAAGGGAGGAGACTTAGACACACACACACACACACACACACACACACACACACACACACGTTGGGACATTAAAAGTACAACCTGTGTGTGTGTGTGTGTGTGTGTGTGTGTGTGTGTGTGTGTGTGTGTGTGTGTGTGATTACTATTTATGTGGTACGAGGACAGTTTTACGTTCGTGATAGGCGCCCCCTCTATTAACCTTGTATATATGTAGCGAATCTTTACTCATATGTATATATATACACACACCCTCATCTTAAGCAAGAATGTGTGTGTTTAATGGCATAAGAAACTGTCATCATCATTCACAATTACGTTCATCAGGTCGCCTCAGACACCACCACTTCAAGTTCCTGACTCTGCTGGACAATGTCGGTGCTGAGTAGTGTCTCAACTCGGGAAGAAGCGATGAATGAGGCACTGTACAGAGCTACATACGCCAGGAAATACTTCCTCAGCAACACAATAGTGAACCAGCAAAAGCTTAGTAAAGGAAAGAATAAATACTGAAAAAAATGATGAAACACAATGACAGAAAAGAAGGTGAGAGGCGCGGGCCTCGCGAGTGTAAAACTCCCTCCACATTTACATAATCACACACACACACACACACACACACACACACACACACACGAGGGGGTTAGAGATATGCTCCATTAACTACCGTGGACACGCCTCTCGCTAGTCCACTGCCCTAATCTAATTCAACGGATCATTGAGCAGGTAGTGGAGGGGTGCCACCCCTCTCCTGTAAATCTGTTTCACTATTGTTTATCATACGTGAGCTTAATGCAGAAGGATCTTCCGTTGTTTTGAGATTTACACCAAACTGACCGATTTATAGTGACGGCCTTATGGAATGGTGTTCACTGAATACTTACCAGGAATCCAGCTACATAAAGTCCACATCACAAGGCTTCCAGTTCATTATCTTCAACACCACAAGGTTTCCATCTAACTACATTCAACATCACAAGGTTTCCAGGTCACTATATTCAACCGTGAGAGGCTTCTAGCCCATAACAGTCAATACCAGGAAGATTCCAAGATATAAAGACATAAGGTCAACATTGTTGGTAAACTGGTGAAGAACAGCGTGAGTGACAGCTAACAGCAGCCTGTCATCACCAGTCGCTACTCTTGACACACACACGCACAAACACTTGCTACACAACATCCATGTTACTCTCCCTACGAAGAACTTTTACATCAGTATAACTAATATGTTTGGGAGACAGTGCACCACCTTGAGCAACCCCACTGTGCGACTAAACATCTCAGGGGAACTATTTAACACCAGCGAGTTTATATATATATATATATATATATATATATATATATATATATATATATATATATATATATATATATATATATATATATATCAGGTGATGTCATATATTTTACAATAATTCATCTATCAAGCTGTCATCCATTTACCTGGTGTTTCTCCTTCCTCCACCTCGTCCGAGCAGACACAATCACCAGCAACAATCATTTCCCGCCCAGTACTTGAGCATCACACACGAGACAGGTCATCATGACGCAACCTTGACAGTGAATGTGAAGGTCAAAACTGTCCCACGGTGACCCACGTACTGACATTACTGTGAGAGGCAGGACGTGACGCGTCGTGACTAGACCCCCCTTACCAACACCAGAGTAAGAATGATCTAGACTCTAAACCGGCGCTGCTGTACAACCGCTGACGTCATGAAGCGCGATAACAAATGAAACGCGGGAAACTGCTGGTGACGTAACAGACTCTTTTTATTATGACGTTGTAACGTAGGACGACCTTCGATCTATGGTGGAGTTGACTTATTTAATACAGAGGCTCTGGTTAAAGTATAGCAGGGATGGGTAACATCAAAATTTCTAGTCACTGTTTCGAACACATGAAGGCTGATGCTTCACTGAACGATGAAGCAGTACCAGCCTACATGTGAACCAGCAGCATCAAGAGCAGCAACAGAATAATCTGGCGCAGCAGGAAGCTATGTATCCTCCGTACAACCGCTGGTGGCCGGCCAAGAACCTCCGTCAGTTATTCAGGCAATAAAGACAACATTGATTCTTACGACACCGTTACGGTCAAGGTCCTCGAACTGCGCCTGAATGAGGAAACGTCAACTTGAGGCGGAGTATGTGCTTGCCTGCTTGCTTGCCTCTCTTACCCTACAAGATAACTAACATTCTTTAAAAGATGCAAAAATATGAAACAAAGGCAATGACGAAATTAATTAAAGAAATCAAATAAGAAAACATGTAATGAAGAAATTTTAACAGTATAATAGTTATCAATGAGTGAATGAAAAAACTGAATTGAAATTGTAAATGCTGACAGCATACGCAGATTTAAGAAGTGATAGATAATGTTCACGAGATGGGGCCCCACGAATGTAGAACTCCCGCCTCGTACAGTACGAACAAGTACCCACGTTACAGAAGTTGTGGTGTATACAAATATTACATGTGTAATCATGTTATTTGGGGATGAAAAGAATGCTATTTCGATAATATTACCAAACATAAAAAATGGGTTGATTATCACAGATATGACAAATGTTTAGATAAAGGGCTTTGTGAGGGTGAACGAAGTCACGCAAGACACATACACTGGGAAAACCTTGAGAAAGGAGGGTGAAAAGTGTCAGGGTTTTGGTGAGAGTGAGGGTGTATCTGCTGGGTGTTATGAGGCAGGGGTGTATCTGAGGGGCAACTGGGAAATGTTATGAGGGAGATATGCAGTGATACGAGTCAAATGGCCTCACAGTACTGGGACGAAGAGAATGAAGGAAGAAAAAAACACCATAAATCGAAATAACGAGCAAATATTAAGGTTAATCGATAAAAGGAATAACTCGGACGAAAAATACAATATAGAAGGATTACAAAAGAAATTAGACGAATGATAATGTTGGAGAAGAACGTTTAGTGAAGCACGACTCAGGGTTACAACTGTTCGGTTAAAACATCATGAGAAACAATAAACCATCAATAATGAAAATATCTTAATGTACGAACTACAATCATGAACGATTACACAAATGTGAATCATAACTACGTTTTCTGAAGAAAAATAAACAAATCACAAAAAGGTAGAGAAACGAGGCGGGTGAAAGCTACCGTTCTGATGAACCCCAGTCCTGTAACCAGATGACTTTACGCAACAACAGTCGCGTTATCTGTCCATGTTTATACTTCTGAAGGGGAACCCAGTTCACACTACCAGGCTACAGGGCCAGGCGAGTGACCACGGCAAGATCACGATGAGTGATACATGGGAAGCCACACCAAGGGTCGACGGGTTCCACCAGAAAAAAGGGTGAAAACGGCCTGTCACACACACCTCAAACGACACATGTCCTTTACCAACGCACAGAAGAAGAAATAAGTCTGACACCGACCGATGCATTCATTCATCCGATTGTTGGGTCTGGAGGAGGCAAGAAAGACATTAGTTTGATAAAGATGGCTGGAGACAGCCTGTGGCAGAAGTGATGATGGTCGCACTGTGTGATACTGTCAGTCACATCACCACAGACGGTAACAACTCCTCCTGCTCAGGACACACACGAGGCGTCTTACAGGCTGCCACATAGTGTGTGTGGTGAGGTCAACTTGCACTCCTTACACAAGGAGACCTTATGGGGCCGCCAGTCTTCACTACAGCCACTGACTCTCAAATGAGGGAAGGGACTGGGGAGTGAGTGAGGGGGGGGACGAGGGAAGGGACTGGGGAGTGAGTGAGGGGGGGACGAGGGAAGGGACTGGGGAGTGAGTGAGGGGGGGACGAGGGAAGGGACTGGGGAGTGAGTGAGGGGGGGGACGAGGGAAGGGACTGGGGAGTGAGTGAGGGGGGGGGGGACGAGGGAAGGGACTGGGGAGTGAGTGAAGGGGTGGGGTCGAGGGAAGGGACTGGGGAGTGAGGGGGGCGAGGGAAGGGACTGGGGAGTGAGGGGGGGCGAGGGAAGGGACTGGGGAGTGAGTGAGGGGGGGGACGAGGGAAGGGACTGGGGAGTGAGTGAGGGGGGGGACGAGGGAAGGAACTGGGGAGTGAGTGAGGGGGGGTCGAGGGAAGGGACTGGGGAGTGAGTGAGGGGGGGACGAAGGAAGGGACTGGGGAGTGAGGGGGGGCGAGGGAAGGGACTGGGGAGTGAGTGAGGGGGGGTCGAGGGAAGGGACTGGGGAGTGAGTGAGGGGGGGTCGAGGGAAGGGACTGGGGAGTGAGTGAGGGGGGACGAGGGAAGGGACTGGGGAGTGAGTGAGGGGGGGGGGGGGGCGAGGGAAGACTTACAGTCGTTTGGAGAAGGAAGAAGTGGAGAGAGGACGGGAGGCGGGTGCCTACTGTTTGCATGTGATGAGAGTTCTTGTGCTGACAGAGATCTTGAGGTCAGAGGTGAATAGTGAAAGCGTCTGGAGGAGACGTACCCGAGGTGGCGGTGGGTGAGTGTGGCTCTTTACCTCACAGTGAGGGACACGTGTCTGGACGCAGGAGTAAAGTAACATATTGGACGACAACTGGAAAACGACGACTGGAAAACAAGAAGATAATCTTATACAGCGGGTAAAGCAGTGTGCGAGTCCTCAGAATGAGAGGGAACAAGATGAATGATCAAGTGTACATGGCCTCACGTGTCTCACCAATGACGTAACTGATGGTTTAAATGCCAGTGGAGGATGGGGCTGGCGGAGGAGGAGGGGGGGGGGACAGAGAGACCACAGCGGGTGCAACACTGACACACGAGGGTTTAAAGGTCGAGAAAAGTTGTGAAGAAAACATCTAACAAATGACGAAGTTATAGAAAGCAATAACCATAGAAAAATATTATTAAGAAATGAAATAAAGATCAGTTAGGAACACCTGTACAGTCTTCGTTCACCAGAACGTGATAAATTCCTTATAGTTCTCGGTAAGAAGCCAGCCCTCCGGTTCCAGGCTCCTCATGTCAAAGGTCATGAACTGACACTATTCTTCCCCTTCAGTAGGATGTGACCCAGAAATAGCTAACATCAATCAGCTCTAATATATGAGAGTGGATGTCATTTAACATCACCTCTTTGTTTTAACTACATTTTATACTTCGTCATCACTAATAACAAGTAACTATTAACGGATACAAGTCCGCGTTATCAACTCTGCTAACGTACTCTCAAAGGTTCGAAGTCACCAACACAGTTGTATAGCACCGGCGCTCTAAGATTTCATCAAAAGCACCAAGTCACCTACATGAGCTCTAGGTTCGAGCCAGTGGCTCTACGTTACCGACAACAGCTCTCAGTTATAGTCAACGGCTCTAAAATGCTGACCAAGGCTCTAAGATACTGACCAAGGCTTTAAGATACTGACCAAGGCTTTAAGATACTGACCAAGGCTCTAAGATACTGACCAAGGCTTTAAGATGCTGACCAAGGCTCTAAGATAGCACCGCTGTTCTGTTCCAAGTTCCACACAAGGACTCTAAGTTAGCAAGACCGGCTCTGTTGTGGCCAGTCACTGTATGTGATCGTCAGCAGCAGAACTCCGGTGTCAGGCGCATCCCATCGTCAGCCTCACCCACCCAATCATCGTCAACGACTCTAAATCACTGGAAATTGGCTCACGTCAGGAAGATGGATTTCTCTGAGAGAGAGAGAGAGAGAGAGAGAGAGAGAGAGAGAGAGAGAGAGAGAGAGAGATTGTGGCGGTGAGTTGGATATCATGATGGAGAATGATGGAGAGAGGCGTGATATAATCTTACAGCACACTGACACGCTACACCCCGGGAGGGGACGGAAGACGAAGGAGAGAGGGAGGGTTGGGAAGGGAAGCGGAGGGTTGGGAAGGGAAGCGGAGGGTTGGGAAGGGAAGCGGAGGGGAGGGAAGGGAAGCGGAGGGGAGGGAAGGTTCCAGTGTATCAGCATTGACGTGATGGTGATACCCGGGTTGTTTGTGTGTAGAGGGGGGGGGGGGGTGTGCTCATTATCAGCCTTCCCTCCCTCCCTTCCCTCCCTCCCTCCCTCACCAGCCTACCCAACAACCAGACCAGAACACACGAGTCAGGTCACAACCCTTCCTTCCTGGCGTCCTGGGCCGCGGGGTAGCCTCACGACACAAACCTCCTGTAGCAACTCATCCTGGCCCAGCTCGTCCTCCCACCACACCACACCACACACACACACAACGTCAGTCCTGACGGCTGTACTTACCTCCTCCCACAATACCACGACCTCTAACTCCGTCTGTACCATAACTACCTGGCTATAACTCCGTCTGTACCATAACTACCTGACTATAACTCCGTCTGTACCATAACTACCTGGCTATATCTCCGTCTGTACCATAACTACCTGGCTATAACCCCGTCTTTACCATAACTACCTGAGTATAACTCCATGTCTGTACCATAACTACCTGATAAAACCAAGTTAGAACAATTTGTTAGGTTCATGTCAAACAATTACAGAAATTAAATCAATTTCATTTAGCTGTTGTTAAATACGTATCTAAATCAAATCCTTCCCAGATGAAGTATAAGTTACAAACGTATCATTTCTCAGTTCCATCACAGTGATCGTCCCATCAGCCACAGACACCACCACTGGACACAAGAAATCCGACCACTGTAATCTGTGGGAAGCGATCTCACCAGCTTGCTTGATTCCTGTTAACCCAGGCTCGTGGTGCGAACTACAGGACAATGAAGATCTGAACTATTATTTACAGTTAATGATCATTAAGGAAGAGCCATGCCAGACGTCAAACAATACATATATAAAATTAATTCTAGTAACTGTTGGTTATTCATCAATTCTTTGAAGTAATTCACAAGAAAGACATAATTTCGTTTGATTTTATATAATATTCTACTATAATACGCCTTCCTAACTTCGTTGAAGAGTTGATGATGAACGACCGGCGGTGAGCACGACTCGCCCAGCACTTGGTGCTGTCGTGGTGGAGGCGAGACAGGTGTTCCTCCAGGGTGGCAGGTTGAGCAACACGACACGTCACTACTTAACGAGCACTCTCGTCATGACCAATGTATCATGCATGTTACTTACTTTCTTGACCACCAACGTACGACCTGCGAGCACCACCGTACGACCTGCGAGCACGACGGTACGACCTGCGAGCATGACGGTACGACCTGCGAGCACCACCGTACGACCTGCGAGCACCACCGTACGACCTGCGAGCACGACGGTACGACCTGCGAGCACGACGGGACGACCTGCGAGCACGACGGTACGACCTGTGAGCACCACCGTACGACCTGCGATCACGACGGTACGACCTGTGAGCACGACGGGACGACCTGCGAGCACCACCGTACGACCTGCGATCACGACGGTACGACCTGCGATCACGACGGTACGACCTGTGAGCACGACGGGACGACCTGCGAGCACCACCGTACGACCTGCGATCACGACGGTACGACCTGTGAGCACGACGGTACGACCTGCGAGCACCACCGTACGACCTGCGATCACGACGGTACGACCTGTGAGCACGACGGTACGACCTGCGAGCACCATCGTACGACCTGCGATCACGACGGTACGACCTGTGAGCACGACGGTACGACCTGCGAGCACCACCGTACGACCTGCGAGCACCATCGTACGACCTGCGAGCACGACGGTACGACCTGCGAGCATGACGGTACGACCTGTGAGCACGACGGGACGACCTGTGAGCACGACGGGACGACCTGTGAGCACGACGGGACGACCTGTGAGCACGACGGGACGACCTGTGAGCACGACGGGACGACCTGCGAGCACGACGGTACGACCTGCGAGCACCACCGTACGACCTGCGAGCACGACGGGACGACCTGTGAGCACGACGGTACGACCTGTGAGCACGACGGGACGACCTGTGAGCACGACGGTACGACCTGTGAGCACCACTCTATAACCCAAGGGTATGATGATTTGGTCAATTCATAGAGCAGCTAAGTACACCCACGAGTCGTTCCCTCGTGATGTAGGGTCGTACCGCTATGCTGGTCGTATGCATTATGATCACATACATTGTAACTCTTTACCTGTGACATCATACATCACCAGACAATATACTTTACTGTTCAGTACGACACACGAACGGTGAGCGCATGAGCCCAGGCAGTAACACTAGTACTCACTAAATGTTCACTACATCTTCAGAGATGTAAACCAACCTATACGTACAGGGGTCAGACACAACCCATCTTGTCCTCAGTGGAGGTGCACGACTTATAATTCTAACTAACGAAGACAAACTTAAACACAGAGATACCAAAACATACACACACACACACACACACACACACACACACACACACACACACACACACACACGTGACTCCGGATGACCCAGCTCAGGGGTGAAAAGCAGGAGAAAGTGTTGTATCAATGGAAGCAACTTTTTTCAGGTCACAGGTCATACTGGTGGGAGGGGGGGGGGGAGAAGGAGGGGCTGAAGGTCAAGAAGGCCTACCGTGATGGACCACAGACGTCCTCAAGGTTCAGCGTCAAAGAAATAAGAGCCAATATTCCCCTTAAAGGTCAGGTCAAAGGCCAGGTCATCATAACCAAGTGCAGTGCTGTTGTGGTCAAGATATCACTGATGATGACGTTATCATGCCTCCACCAGCTTATCTAACTCTACCACCATCTTTACTGCTAGAACCGTCGTACGTCTATCTTTATCCAACATTCACAATGTACTTCCTTCTCCCTCTTACCTTCCATGGTTATCATATACCTCCTCACGTTCCCACAATAACACACACCTCAGTCATATCAACTGCTTTTTACCATCATGAACTTTACGAAAGCTCAAGGCTATCACTTCCGTGCATGAGAGCTGGTGAAACATCCCATCATGCACCATCATGCACGGAGTCTGGCCACACAACACCATCATGCACGGTGTCTGGCCACACTCCACCATCATGCACGGTGTCTGGCCACACTCCACCATCATGCAGGTGTCTGGCCACACTCCACCATCATGCACGGTGTCTGGCCACACTCCACCATCATGCACGGTGTCTGGCCACACTCCACCATCATGCACGATGTCTGGCCACACTCCACCATCATGCACGATGTCTGGCCACACTCCACCATCATGACTATCATTCAATAATTTTAAGCCCACTCCAGCCACTTCCTGAACCTTGCAACATTACTTCCACCTTCAGTTTTCTCAGTAATCTCGTTATTAATCGCTATTTCCAAAATACCAAAAGTCATTTACAATTACTGACTAACTTGTTCATCGTTCAAACTGATATTTTCTTGTGGTTGTGTCACACGTCCAGGACCAATGTGTTGCAGGTTGGGAGTTCCAGCCTCCCTAACACTTGTGACGCAACCACAAACACCATCACCCACCGTCACCAACACCATCACCCACCGTCACCAACACCATCACCCACCGTCACCAACACCATCACCCACCGTCACCAACACCATCACCCACCGTCACCAACACTATCACCCACCGTCACTCATGATGTAACTGTGATCACCCTCACCCCATCCTCCTCCCAGCCATTACACCCACATCTACTGAAATATAAACACAAGGTGATATATTCACACCACGACCCTGGACGTCCCTCTCACATTAATTCCAACACACAGACAAATTCAAACTATCGACAAAGATGACCGTAATCTAGAATATTGCTTATATTTTTGTGACTAAATTGTCAGGTTCACCACATAATGGTTGTCAGATCTTAAAGTTGATGCTGTATAACCTGGGGTATGGTGAAGCTTCCCTAATATTACTTACAACAGCACAACTGATTGTATGTTAACCACAGGAGTAAGAGTGTACCAGCCCTGACGTGGGCGGTGCCGTACTTAAACACGACAGTAACGGCTCCATCCCACAGTTGTACCCTCGTCTTACAATAACGTGTTCGTTGTTCTGAAAGGTTAAATTTTCAAGTCACGACCTGAGCCTTGGAAAACCACGGGACAAATGTCACCAGTCGGTCAAATACATGTTACATGCTGAACACTTCCTTCCCTGGGTGTCTGTGTGGTGAATGACTGGGTCCAAGGTAACTGGCACAGTTAAAACACTGTCCACCTAAATGTTCAGGTGAGTGGTATGGTCACGGTGAGGTGACGCTCAGCTGACTGTCTTAACGAGTGACGTTAAGAGGTTCTCCCAAGTGACTGTTTACTAGGCTGTTGAGAATATGTGAACACAATGTACGATAGTATACTTTAGGTGACTTGTAGGGGAGTCTCTAGATAGCCAATGGAATATCTAGGTGACCTAAGGTCTGACTGGATGAGTCCAGGTGTGCAAGACACAGTCCAGGTGGGTGAGTCTGAGGGACTTTGGGAGTATACATAGGAACAGTCCATAGGATCACCTGGCTCTTATGGCACTGCCCTACGTCACGGGGGGAGGAGGGGCCACGCAACGTCACACAGCGAGTGAATGTGACGCGTCGTGTGTGTGTGTGTGTGTGTGTGTGTGTGTAGGAGCCTGCCTAACATGGTATCCAGGTGGTGATGCTGCCAGGATAAAGGAACAGTTTGCCATCATGTGATTCAGGTGTTTCAGATGATTTCCAATGACCTTGCTTGACTTCTCAGCCTACTGACCTTACCTCAAGGTCTGGTCATCAGATCCAGGGGTCACTCGGGCGGCAATACCCAAGGGTCACGTGGTCGTACCACCTGACCTCGCCCAGCCACACTTGATGTGACCCCCCACGTGTCTCTGGACGTGATCATTTCTAAACACATCAGCTGATGTTTTCTTTCTCACTGAACCAGACTGTTTGCCTCTCATGCTGGACGCTCTCACCTCGTACGGTATGACGTCATTGTCACCTCCTGCGGCAGATGGCCAGGGAGATCCCCCCCCCCCCACACACCAGCTGCTGCCACCTTCATCAACAACCACATGTATAACCTCAACGCCACAACATTCACGTATCATGTCCAACATTCGCAGTTTAAAATTTCATGTTCGCTTAATCTTTCTGAAGATAATGTCACGACTCAAATGTGTCGGGGAATCATGCTAACATTCTATGGCTGACGCGACCATGATGGTTGGCGGGCGGGCAGGAAGTGTGGGAGAAAGTGTGGCCACACCTCCCAAGGCCCACCAAGCCAGGCTTCACAAAGCTCTTGCAGCCTCAGTGGCAAGATTCTGACCCCATCTGTGTCTATGCCACACGCACACTTCCGCCCGTGAGCAGAGCCCAGCGTTACCCAGCCTGCTGCTGCAGTAACGTGTGGGTTTACTGGCCTGAGGCAGCCTGACACACACTCACATAATGAGCTTCTCTCACACATCTTACCCTCTCTCTCTCTCTCTCTCTCTCTCTCTCTCTCTCTCTCTCTCTCTCTCTCTCTCTGGTCAAAATAAATCTTTGAAATACAACATTCTTTAAAAAATTCTACACAAAACATGTATCTATGTACGTATTATGTATGTATATATATATATATATATATATATATATATATATATATATATATATATATATATATATATATATATATGGATGAAGGGAAGCAAGTATGAATATGTACCTGTGTATATAGGTATATGTCTAGGTGTATGTATGTATATATGTATATGTTCATATGTATATGCATGTACATGTGTGTGTATGTACGTTTAAGTATACATATATGTGCATATGAGTGGTTGGGTCGTCCTTCGTCTGTTTCCTGGCGCTACCCCGCTGATGCGGTAAACGGCGACCAAGTATAATGAATAAATAAATAAATAATATATATATATATATATATATATATATATATATATATATATATATATATATATATATATATATATATCAGAGGTAAATGCAGTAGGCAAAATGTCTATTGAAACAAATTAAGTCGCTCAGATGTAAAGATCTCGTCACGTGACTACATAATTTCAATATGGCCGCCACCGTGCACAATGCTGAGTTCGTTCTCTGTTTGATACATGTGTTGCAGGTGCGGTGGACGTGGTTCCAGTGTACCTGCATGGCTCAGGATGCAGGTCACGGCCTCCACAATGATGTCAAGGGATAAGAGTGGATTTCAGGTCACGTGATTCAGTGCTTAACACATGAGCCACACTATTTTCTTTACAGTTTTTCGCTGGCTTTCAAAATATTACAGGTAAATAAACAAGTCTCACCAGTGGTTCTGAGAACTAATAAACATATTCTGAACTGGAAAACATTCTCATCAGAGAGTGAATCTAGGTCAGAGGTTACATATATGAAGGACATAAAGCGTCAGTCAAGTAGGTACAATAGTAACCCCTCTTCCCCTGGCTACAAGGTCCCTTCATCATAAAGTCAGATGTGTCCTTTATCCCCCTGCCTGACTGTCTATCCCCGTACATCCTTCAGTGTGGTATTCGGGGCTCATAAAGTGCTACACTACCTTGGAGTTATCAGAGTTTATGTTAAACACGAACTTTAAACCCGCTGTAGTCATACATGTATATTGGTCCTTCATCCACAGGATATCAAAGACAACCATTCTTTATCAGTAAAGACACTAATGATGATAAGGAATACTTATACTAACTTGAAGAATTTGAATAACAATACCAAATAATAACATTGATAATGAAGAAAGATGAAAACTCATTATAATTAACAACAGCACAAGTATCAGCTACCAGTGAAAATAATTCTAACATTTCCATCTACTGACCATATCTTATCACCCAGCCCATGTGTCATGTTACACACAGTACGTGATAGATAACTCATTAAGTTTTCTTACTAATTACTTACACGTCAAGTGTACCAGTGTGATGATAGAGGCGACAGCTCCCTGTCAGTGATGAACATTATCCATTACATCTGCATCAGGTTATCTACCCGCTTGCCACACCCAGTATGGACTGCTATACTGGTGACCTCTGACGTGTGAACTTAGCAAAATGACTCACCCTGAACACACTTTACTTACCCTGGATTAAATGAGATACAGTCTTTCTTGTTGCATTGCTCTGTTTCTACTGTCAGAATCAAAACATGGCTTAATCTTTGTTCAATGTTTTCGCAATGAACAGATACGAACATGCGTAACCATGAGGTAGCTTGATTTCGTCATGCTTTTGATAAATCATTCTAAAAAGATGGTGAAACTATTGTTAATATTACGCGTTTCCTTCCCCGTCCGTCCGTGATGGCTTGCAACACGGAAATATCACGACCCACCATCACGGACAATGTCTTGCATTTCTTTTAAGTTCGTGTGCTGGGGTTGCCACCTCGCGAATTCCAACGTGAGAGACGGGATGTTGAAAAAATCTAGAAATGAAAATAAAAGAATGCCAAGATGGCGATATCGAACATAGCAAGTAATACTGAGGCAAGGTATCACACACACAAACGTAATTCCTGCCTCTCTTACACAAAACTGGCAACATAGCGACACATTTTTCACGTTTGGTAAAACTTGTTTTCCTCGTGTGGTTTATTACGTTAGTGAAACATGTTCATGTGATGGTTTGGTCTGGAGCCACCGTCAGTACTCTCATCTTGGCAATTAACAATGCTACCGCTGACTCCTGCCTCACAATAACCAACAACCCGGACTTATGATCATACAACCACACACGTCACATTACCCCTAGGTAGCCTCCTTGTAAGGCAATCTACACTCACCTTTGTGAGTAACTTCTCGTACAAACGACATTCTACATTTCTGGAAACGCTTAGACCCGAAAAAAGGTTAGTGTTTCAATGAAGTCACCGGATGGGAAGTAACAAACAATAGACAGGAAGCCGTGGGTAGGTTTACCTCACACTGTTACAAAGCTATATCTTCAGCGTCACTGGATGACGAGGTCTTCCCCTGCAGCAGAGTTGGGGACGGCTTTCATAACCCCGGTGCTTTTTACACCTCTTTCATAACTGGTTCTTTATATCAGGGCTGCGAGGCAGCACCTAGTAATTCCCTCTTGAAGGGATTACTTTACGTGCACTAGGAACAAGTGGGTGTAATATTTCCCTACCAGAGATAGCAATGACGTGTTGTCAGTCATGAACTGCATCTATCAGGCAACCGACCGATGTTTGTGCTTGTCGTCCAGCAACACCAATTTTTACTTCAGTTTCTTTCATGTTACTTACATGGTGGATCTGGATCGTGTTCTCAATACGACGGATGACTCAGAAATACTCGAAAACATGTTCAGTAGTGATGAATCAATCTAAAAATAAAGGTGACCTAAAGTGCAGTAATGTTTGCATGGGACACATATCACAGCACGACAGAAATGTTCCAAGTCAGAGTCATTATGCTAACGTCAGTCAGTCCAGTACGAACACTCCTTAAAACTGTCGCCACACACCGTTGGTTCATGTCTCCTAACACACCGTTGGTTCATGTCTCCTAACACACCGTTGGTTCATGTCTCCTAACACACCGTTGGTTCATGTCTCCTAACACACCGTTGGTTCATGTCTCCTAACATCACTAACAACGATGTATATCTGTGTATATCTGTATAACGTTTGTGGCCCATATATGGATTTTCAATTAAAACATTAATTTTTCTACATCTCTTGTTCTAACTCTATCCATGAGACTGTCATAGTTTATACATTAACGGGCGATCTATAATAAAACCTATTTCCCTTACATCTTTTTCCGGTAGTTCTTGTAAACAAAATAATTTTGATCCCAAAAAGAAAATACAAATCCCCAGATCTCTCCTGAACTGCGTCAGGTGTGATGCTGTTATGTTAGGTGTTATCAGTGAACCCTCGCCCATGCCAGATATCCATTATAAACCATCGCAGAGGCAGGATGAACACCTGGGTTGGGCGCAGAACGCCTGCCACGCCCAGGATTCGAACCTATGCGGGTCCGATCCGGACTGGCTCATGCTGACTCATGGTCAGTGACGCTTACCAGTACACCAAGGAGGCCCGTGTGAGGTGTGGTTTGTGTGTGTGTGTGTGTGTGTGTGTGTGTGTGTGTGTGTGTGTGTGTGTTCAGAGCATTTTACCATTTAAATGCATTTCAAATTGTACACCTTTGTATACGTCACTACAAGGCTGAAGATCATGTTGGAGCGAGAGTAGTAGTGTCAGGAAGAAACTAAAAGTGACCTCAACCAGACACATCCTCTCTTATGTATATTGTAACAAAACTTGCGCCTTAATCATTACCTTATTATCCTCGTGACCATAAATACGTGGGAGAACACACAAATGAAAGTAAAATTGGAAGACCCTTATTCTGAATCAATAAGAGGACCCCCCCCCCCCCACCCCATCTTAACCTTGCCCTTGAAGGGTTTGAGGATGACCTTAACATTACCACCACCTCGCCGTAGGGGAGAAGGGGTTCTATCCCCTTCCTCTTCTTCCTCAGAAGACGTAGTCACCACCGTCAACATCATTTGCATAAGAATCCCACCATCCCAGCCCACCTCCCGCCCACTCCTGCATACTCGCTCACTAGGAAAGCCATCATCCACGTGCCTCACCGGTGGTATTATAGTGGTGGGTCACTATGAAAGCGACCAGGAGGCTCACTAGGGGCAGGTACATATGGTGGCTCACGATGGAAGACCGCTCAGTAGAGGTGGATAATGATGGTGACTCACTATGAAAGCCACCAGGGGAGGTCACTAGGGGGTTTACTTCTGGTGGGTTACCGTGGAAGGCACCAGGTGGGTCAGTAGGAGTGGATACTGATGGTGGGTCATTATGGAAGCCACCAGGTGGGTCAGTAGGGGTGGATACTGATGGTGGGTCATTATGGAAGCCACCAGGTGGGTCAGTAGGAGTGGATACTGATGGTGGGTTACCATGGAAGGCACCAGGTGGGTCAGTAGGAGTGGATACTGATGGTGGGTCATTATGGAAGCCACCAGGTGGGTCAGTAGGAGTGGATACTGATGGTGGGTCATTATGGAAGGCACCAGGTGGGTCAGTAGGAGTGGATACTGATGGTGGGTCATTATGGAAGCCACCAGGTGGGTCAGTAGGAGTGGATACTGATGGTGGGTCATTATGGAAGCCACCAGGTGGGTCAGTAGGAGTGGATACTGATGGTGGGTCATTATGGAAGCCACCAGGTGGGTCAGTAGGAGTGGATACTGATGGTGGGTCATTATGGAAGCCACCAGGTGGGTCAGTAGGAGTGGATACTGATGGTGGGTCATTATGGAAGCCACCAGGTGGGTCAGTAGGAGTGGATACTGATGGTGGGTCATTATGGAAGCCACCAGGGGGTTCACGAGGGGTGGAGACTCATGGTGGGTCATTGTAGAAGACATCAGAAGACTAGGTAAGGGAACAGTTATAATGACAGCTCACTAAGGAAACTTGTGGTGTTGGTTGAGTGTGGTTGTTAACATAATTGCTATGCCAGAAAGCTGCCAGGACGGTGATTGTGTGGAAAACCGACATTGGTTGCAAAGTGGGGATGTAACCACTATAGTAACTCACTGGCGAGGCTACCATGCTAGTGGATCACTGGCATGGCTACCATAATGGTGGCTTACTGACGAGGCTACCATGATGGTAACTCAGTAGGGAAGCAAAGCTTGCATGGCTGGAGCGAATATTAGCAGGTCTGGCGGTCAGAGGCTACGCTATTATTACATCATCAGGACATCATCTCGATCCCTCATTTCAAGAAGAATTCTATGCTTATTTCCTTCCATTAAGTAGCATGTAAACCACCGGTCCGTTAGTGGTAACGTTCAAAAAAAAAAAGATTTAAATATTGACAGCAGTAATATGCTGAGGCCCGAAGGGTGGAGGTGCAAGAGGGAGGGAGGCGGATCACAGAGAGGCCGGGGGAGGTAACGCCGGCCGGCGGTGGATTACGATGACGTCACCGCACACCTAAACTCTGCTGTTTCTTATCTTCCAGCGAATTCACTTAAACCATAATGTTACAGGACTTTGGTCATACAACTCATAGAGTTAGATGGTTCTTTTGCATTCAGTCTACTGCATATTTGAGGAGGGTTTAAGGCGAGTCCCTGACACTGTTCTGTGGCAATGGCGAGACCCGGCGGCTGGAGCGCTGACTCACACGTGACGTCACTTACCCGCCGGGGCCTCACTGACGAGGTTACCATACACTTCAATATTCCAGCTTACAAGCTACTCTGCCACTAAATACTCCTTAACAATTTATATATATCTATAATATTTTGTGTCTTGCAGTAAGTTAATAATCAGGAGGAAGCTGGAATATTGTTTTGTTTACATAAACGAGAGGTTGCCAGTAGCAGACATATGAAAGTTTGGGTGACAGACGAAGGCTAAGCTAATGGCTGGCTCTCAGGCCATCACAAGCTGGCTATAAATGGTGTCTCCACACATGCTCCACAGATGGCTCTTACACTCGGGAAATGTACACGGTTTAAATTACCAGATTCCCAGTATTTACACAGATGATTATGATGCATACATCCCACTTTAGATTCCTGCTTGGCTCACACAACACGAGCTAGGCAAAGGATGACTTCTCCCACATAAACAAATGTGTAACTACAAAAGCAATTCTTTGTATATAAAACTTGCTCTTCTAATTAAGTGTCATCCACGTTTTCAAATTACGCACAAAACCTTGAAGTTCACACACATACCTACACGGTTTCCATTGCTCGCATCTTTGAGCATCATGTCCCACGAGTGTTGAACTCTCTCTCCGTAATGTACAAACAGGTAAATAAACAATCTTATTAGCATAGAACATAAGAAAAATACATTTGTGTGCATGTATACATGTTTGTGCATATGACTAAACATAAAACAATATATGCATGACAATACGCACCATATATATATATATATATATATATATATATATATATATATATATATATATATATATATATATATGCCCCAGCCTCTTTTACGGGGTTCCTACAGCTTGGCGGTAGCACTCCACTAAGCAGAGAAATGCTAAATAATTTGGAACATGATGGTGTTCGTCGAGACGATCCACCTTTACTTCCAGTAAGAATCATGCAGACTGGCCAAAGGCGACATATCTGCTTCGCAAAGTGAGCAGCAGCAGACCAAGTCCGACTACACCTACATCATCATACATTCCTGAATATCAAGTATAAAGAAAACAAGACGAGGTATGAGACCGCGGCGAATGCATACATCCCTGGAAGGTTGTGCCAACGCAGCTTGCCTCAAGAAATGAAAATAAACACCAGAAAATCAGATTACATGAATGGCAATTACTCACAGATTTGACATGTTCCCTCATGAAGATGAATAAGATCTGAAACTACTGGATATAGGTAAGCAAGGACATTTCTGCCTGAGAGAGAGAGAGAGAGAGTAGCTGCAAGTACCACCTGAGCACTGGATATGTGGTTCATCAGAAGACGAGGAAACAAAAAAAAAAAAGAACATTAATTAATCAGTTACGGATCTAGGGTGGTGGGAGGGGTATCACATGGCCTTCAACATGTATCTCCTCAGGTCACCGTGAATTTCATCCACAACAGCGTATCCCCTTCATTTCAGACGGTACCCTCACTCCAGCAGCAGGTACATTCTTCACCCTTACTCTGCATGCCGGTGAGAGGCGATGATAATAATAATAATAATAATAATAATAATAATAATAATAATAATAATGATAATCGGATTACTTACAGAACTGTTACCAAGGCCTAATAATAGGGAAAACACTTGCAGTACAGACTGAGCTATAACCATACGACACTGCTCGTATTACTGTGTAAAAACACAACAAATGAAACTACCTTAGAAGGTTCCATTGAAACTGGAAAAACGTTTCTGGTAAACATTTGCACAGAAGTATGCAGTTTGCATCGTAAGTAATTACAGGTAGACTAAAACGTTTTAATAGAGACCAGTTGACAGAGATTGTCGAACTTGACCATTATCAGTGATTAATATAATGTATGTTTGTTGACGGTACAGTGTGGAGGCTTCAAGAACTGAATGTGAAGTGACCAAGGAGAGAAGGATCAAGAAGTCCACACCTGAATTCTGCTCTCTTGTTTACGTTTACATTGTGTATAATAAATAAATAATAAAAGCATACCACTTTACTTGGAGTGCGAGCGAATATAAAGTTTCTGATTAAAATTAGTAAGTGTGTCCCCTCAAGTATGTTTCAACTATAAACGGCTAACAAAATGATTCGACTTATTTTCTTAATACATTCGTTAAAGTACAGACGACGCAGCTCAAACTTACGACGGATCTTTAAAAGGAGACTTGACCCCCTGCCCTGACCATGGGGAAAGTATTAAACACATGAGGAACTTGTGGTGGAGGGATAGTGATGGTGGAGGTGGATGAAGGTCCGGCTTGGTTCATCCCCGCCCGCAGCCTTGTACTGCGCCGACCTGACTGACACCATGACGAAGGTTAGGTGACGTATGGAAAGACAGACATAGTGCAGCTCACATACCAACTACCTATACTTCATTACTTATAATTATTATTTTGATATTATTGTAACTCAAGTAATGTGGATGTTCACTACTTTCCTCTTTAAGTGCAATTTCCCACGTATTCCCTGCGTGTCGAAGGCGACGAAAAGGGGAGGGAGCGGGAGGTTGGAAATCCTCCCCTCCTGTTTTAATTTTTCCAAAAGAAGAGAGAAGGAGGCCAAGTGAGGATATTCCCTCTAAGACTCAGTCCTTTGTCCTTGACGCTACCTCGCTAATGCGGGAAATGGCAAATATGTATGAAAAAAAATTCTGTCTGGACGTGATCTCTGACCGGTGACAGATGTGTACTGCAAGCTGCAGGTGACGCCCAGCCGTAATGCAGTACACACACACACACACACACACACACACACACACACACACACAAACGTGCACACAGACAGAACAGGTCGTCAACACAGACTGTGTTACATACATCGTCAGGGAACTGGCGCGTCTGCATACACAAGCAACGGGTGATGTGCTTAATTTCAGCTACTAACCTTATATGAACTTTATGGTTCACTGTGGGTATTCTGGAGGAAGACTGGCTGATTTTTACTGATTTATGTGATTTTAAAATGTTGAGCACCTGAGCACAACGGTGTGAACCTTGAACCTCAAGGTACGATCCTTGAACATGACCTGTAACAAGACGGAACAAACCAAACCATCATACCCAAGGGTCGTATCGTCGTGCCCAGGGGTCGTGCAGTGGTGTTCAAAGTGATTTAGGAAGTAAGGGTAAGTGAGGACTGAGAAACCTGATGTAAACAACTAGAAAACTGGACTGTAATCAGGATTTGGACGACGAAGCAGGTGAATGAAGGTGGACGGCAGACTAAATGTGTATAATGAAATATAATGAACATTATATTCTGCATCACATACCAACACAACCACAACCAAGTGAATAACTACTTCAAACTCATCATGTAGCAATTAGAATTTTTACCAGAGATTTAAGAGCCATAAAATCTAGCGGGTTACAACCATGACAATAATGAATGACACTAACTTTATAGGCCGAAGTAAAGTTAAGGTCGGGATGATGGCAAGAAGTAGTGGCGAGCAATCATCAATGATTGCCTCTAATTGGTTAACCGGGTGTCTGTGCTTGTAGCTCTCTCACCCGCCAGGGTCATTAAAGTCGTCAACGTCAAGTTATAACCGCCAACTGAAAATTTTTCAACACCTTCTTCAGGTGTTCCAAGATAACTGTAAGACTTCACAAAGCTCTTGAATACCTTTTGAGAAAAAGCAATGTCGAGGGAGAGAATGGGAGTCTCTGTGATAACATATTTTCACATATTCTTACATGAAAAATCACGAGACTTGTATAGTGTTCCTGGCCTCTTACTAGTCGACCTACGCTGCTAATGAAAAGTCACCTTTCGCATGACTGTATCACTGGGTATACAGTCTCGTCAAAGAACTTCTCTCTCCAAAGGGGTTCAAGTGTCCCTGCTACTGGACGCAGCGCAGCCTTTGGGCAGCTGGAGCCTTTGTATTAGAATGAGATCATGAGTAACACCTGGACTCTTACCTAGAAACTGGTCCTGCAGTAATTATAAATACCTAAAGTACTGTAACGGCCAGTGACGCTAGGGTTGCTTGACGCTGGTCCAGTGTTCTCTCACACCTAATACAACACCTGTTAGGTGTACCTCAATACACCCGTCACACCAGATGTAAACCAACACCAGAATGAAGTTTTTTTCTTCTCTGGTCTGGTATACAATTACCTTCGGCTGGGTTATCACACCTAACACTACGTTACGATACCTAGCACTACGTTACCATGGTTACGATACCTAGCACTACGTTACCATAGTTACGATACCTTCTCCCACTAGACTAAACTAGAATGACATGTTTTACTTAATTATAACACTTAAAGTATACTAGTTAAAATGGCATTGCTTAGTTAATTATACTACTTCCAGTATTCTAGCTTAGAATGGTATTGCTTTGTTAATTATAATACTTCCAGTATACCAGGTTATAACAACATGACTCCCTTAGAGACTGATGATAAGTTTGATGTGTTAATGATGAATCATAATGAAAATCTCCTTCACATGAGCAGGTGTGTGTGCGCCACCAGGCCCGTGTGGGGCCACACTCTGCTAAGGCATGATGGTCTTCGTCAGAGATGGTTTCTGTAATGTTACCATTAATAATCTGGTTTGTGTGTCATTCTCTGTTTAAGTTACATACCGGTTTCGTGCCTGCATCAACCAGCGCCGTACTTAACATACAACTCAGAGAACCGGCACCTCCGCTGTCTGCCTGGCCTGCGAAGCTGGTAGGTTCAAGGACGGCCAAAAAAGATACCTGAAAGTAATATTTACATCCGTACAGTTAACTAGACCTGACCTAGCCACATGCAGCAGCAATATAATCTAAATCTAACATTGTAATACTAACCTAACCTAAACATTGAACCTAATAATCTATAGGGTACATTTAACTACGTAAACATAAACCAGTATAACCAAATTACCTAACCTACAGTAAATCTTAAAGCAGCTTCACCTAACCTTACCTAACCTAACCTAACCTAACCTAACCTAACCTAACCTAACCAAACCTAACCTAAACATTTAACCTAATAATATATAGGGTACATTTAACTACGTAAACATAAACCAATATAACCAGATTACCTAACTTACAATCAATCTTAAAGCAGCTTCACCCAATCTAACCTAACCTAACACAGATCTAACATGAGCCCACATACCCTCTCCCATGATGGTCGTCAGATGACGCGGTGGTGGCTGGTGGGCGGGGCAGCCAACCACCCGCCCTGTCACCAGAGTTGATATGGGAGGGGAGGTGGGTGGATATGGGAGGGGAGGTGAGTGGATATGGGAGGGGAGGCGGGTGGATATCACACGTGGTGACACGGGAAGGAAAGATGAAGGAGCCTCAACTCTGGGTGGTGTTGGTAGTGTGGGAGAAACATGATGATGACTGCGCTCAAGATAAGTGTGGATGATGAATGTTCACGATAGGTCAAGTTCACGGACAGAAGTGACTCCACGACATCCAGACCTATCTATCTAGCTAGCTACAGGCACATATCTATCTAGCTAGCTACAGGCACATATCTATCTAGCTAGCTACAGGCACAGAACAGAACACTCCTGCGTCATACACCTCCTGCGACAATAAGTGAACACTATATCACAGGAAGTATCATCAGGTACAAGTGAAGTGGTGTATAGCCAACTGTAGTGGTGTTGAACCTGCTGTAGTGGCACAGTTGTTATAGTGTACACAGTCAAGATTACCTACAGAAGAATGTGGATGCACTGTAGCTGAGCAAGTATGATGTACACCATTGATTATGTGCAACTGAATGTATGTAGGTATTGTACCAACGGTAAATGATCAGAAGTGGCGCTGAAAGCAAGTGGTCCCAGGTGGTGGGCGCTGTTAGTAGGCGGCCGGGAGAGATGAGTTACTTGTGGTAGGAGTGAGCAACAGTGCCTCCTGCACCCGACACTGGAAAACCAATGAACCTCCAGACTAGGAGAACGAGTACCAACATTGCCCCGGGAGGTACACAGCAACAACGGTGATAACCTCTGTAGTTGTGTGTGAAAATGTAAGAGTAACATGAGGGGTGAGGTGATGGTGCGAGGTGGCCAAGTGTGGGTAGTGAACCATGAGGGTGACGGTACTCATGACGCAGGCTGCCTGCTGCTTCCCACAGTCTGTTGTGGTAGCCAAGTTCAGTGTGTCGAACAGCCACCACCTGCTGTCATGACACACACACACACACACACACACACACACACACACACATACTCTCTTTTATTATACCAACCCACGTCCCCTATCATTAGGCTCCCGAAGCTTTGAGGCTGCGCTCCACACAGGAGCACGGAAATGATGGACTTCACAGTAAGTCATCCATAAGATTGTACTTTCTTCCGACTTTTTACGAAGATACAACTTCGCCGATGTGAACTCTCAGTTGAAATCCATACTTAGCTTACAATGTATCAATATCTCCTGTCTGTCAGAAGGTATACATATGTATAAAAGTATGAATGCATATAAAGATATACGAGCCTATGGACGTGTGTGTGTGTGTGTATGCTTCTCTAAATGCAAATATCGTGTCTGCTTTAAAGAGAGGCGATAGGGAAAGCACCCTAAATTACAGAACTGACGAAGCAGGCACGTGACACCTGCAAAGGAGAGGCTTCCAGGGTGACAGACAGCGAGGGAGGGTTCACACACACCTGCTTTATACTGGAAGGGACAGTAACCTCCCACAGTCAACATGGGCTCCTTCACCCTCGGGGAACGAACACAGTAATAATGGTCCCATCTGTGGAGTATGTGTGTCATGGTGGGCGCGCGGGTGAGCACATCAGTTCAGGATTCAGAGCATGACGGTCCAACATAAGTGGATGACAAGCTTCCTGAGTCGTCGTGCTGTACTACACATCTGATGAACAATCATACCCACAACATCATCCCCTCCTCTCATCTACTGACCTACATCTCTTCCTACAGGCCTTGATCACACTCAGGTGGCACTCTGGTGTGCGAGTGTGGTCGTTGGGTAAGGTTAGGTTAACGAGAGCTTCTTTCATTAGGAAGACCCCACGATGATGATCATGATGATGAAGTATAGAAGGGATGACGGTGGTGATGGCTGGTGGGACAGAGGAGACGTTGTGGAGGCCAGTGTGTGAGCCCCTTGATCAGGAGGGCAGGTCGTCAGGCATGACGGCCAAGAGCGGTACCGTTCCCTTCAGGGGCGGGGCCCGTGCCACAGCCCTCACACCAGACACATGAGTCACCTCAGCTACTGATGCTCCCGCCCTCTGTCAGGGATCACCCCTCTCCCCCACACCCTAACATACCACTGCCTTACAAGGCCCCCCTGTCTTTATGAAGGTTAGCACACAGACACATACACACACACAGGTAGAGAGGTACAGACACGAACTGTAAACGTCTACACTCCTGACTGTCCATCACAGACACCATCTATCTAATCTCTGCCCTTGAACTTGCTGTCCGATAACAGCTTTATATTTGGACTACTTTTTCTGATCCAACAATAAAAGATCAAGTCGTGTTAGACCCACAGGAAGTTCCTTGTACCCGTATTTATCTTCGCTTCCTCACTCTGTATCCTTCTTCATGACAGGTAATTCTTTAGTCAAGTGCCTCTTGACATCTTGCCATCACCTGACAGCCCACCGTAAGTTCCTCTTACGTCATAACCCAGAACAATTTAAAACAGCCCACTCTTCCTCTTATGTACACTGAACTTTAACTTACTAAATTTCCCAACTATTTATTGACGACATTTAGACAACGACACCAGATGTGAAGCACAGGTTAACAGACCTCCCACCATTTTCACATGGCAATCTGAGGCCCAATTTTATGTTCAAATTCCCTCATTCATTCCCCTGTACAGCCATCATTTCCCTGTACAATCATCTGAAGCTCTCCAAATACTGCAAGCTTATGTATGCTTCTCTCTCCACCTGGCGTCACCCTCAGCATCGCCTGCCCCAACCGTGTACGAAACATGTCATGCCTCACCTTCCCATGACCACCACAACACGTCTTCTGCCAGGGTTCACAACAAAGTCAGGGTTACAAACACATACACGTACTCCCGCCACCTTTACCTTTATTATATATAAACAACAAACACAGGAAGTTATAAGTGCCAAGGTCCCAGCTATACTGGAGTGGCAAAAATAACTAAAAAACTCGTTATAGTCAATAATCATTCGCTGAGCTGAGTCCTACTGCTCACAAGGGATGCCCTCCCACCCACTTGCTCCTCCCTTAATCCTTCAGTCACGACAGTATGACCCCTTAATACGTTGATCTTACCCTTAAAAGGACAGGTTAAAGGTCAGGCCATAATACCGGCGGGTGGTACCATGGTCGTGGTCACAGAGTTAATAACCTCCCCGACACAGTCAAGCTAACTCAAAACAAAATTCAAACTTTCTCTGTTGATGAAAAAACAATATGAATCTATCTCTGTAGAGAAGTTCTTTGCTGCGGCAGTATAAGGTGGAAGAGCGGACGACTCCAGCCTCCAGATGCAAATTTTACGACCAGCGTCGCGAGGGTTGACCATGTGACTTTTATAGAGGCAGTGCGCCACAAGGTGAGCAGTACGCCGTAGATATGGTCAACGCGACATGACTCTTTTCCTTCCAAAATGGTCACTAGTGCCACTGTCACCTGGAAAGCCTGTGTCAGGGGTCCAGGCGCTCCCATTTATCATCCTTGGGCGAGTGACAACCATGGTATTGAACCATCTGGTACAGTGGTACTGAAACACTCTTACCAAGACACGACGAAGGTTATAAGTAATTCATTCATGTTGCTCCACAAGTCGGGTTCTGGTGGGTCTGCACCACATACTAAGGACATGAGCAAGATGTTTACCTCAATTCATAAATCACAGTTGGAACTGACTGCTGGAGAAAGTGTGCACCAGACCCAGGGTCGCCCGGGTTGCTTACCCATGCATCCAGAGCCAGTTTATGGCGTTGCTAGAGACCCGTCCAACTGCCACACTCCCTTATCTCCCCCTCACGTCACCCTAACATATGCTCCTTGCATACCATCTTATTCTTGTACTACACGATCAACTAATTCTTACGTTATCTGTGTAAGCGTTTGTCTCAGATTCGTTAACATGACAGCATCAAACTGCTCGTTATTTGCTCAGATATGGTTATTTACGTCACCATAAGCACTGGTGGTGCCCTTGTGGGAGGGATTCTTGCCCCTCTGCCCTCAATGTTGTATCCATATACACTCTGGCACATCAGTTTCACCCTCTCACAAGACGATGGTCCAACCTACACATACGATATGGTTTCAGACCACGTACATATATGTTATTTGAAAGTTTTCCAAAAGGAAGAATGGAGGTGTCGGGCGGCAGGGATGGTGCACGTCTGAATATAGTAAATTCTGATAATCGTTCGTTACAGAAGATCGGGCCAGAAAAAATATAGACCATTGGACTTTGGTGAGAGAGTTAAATGTTCTGAAGCACTGGTACACTTGAGCCTGTAGCCTGAGCGGTCGTCCCGATCCTGTGACCAGGACCTAACAAACACACTAATGTACCTTAACCCATGTTTATTTCACTTATTTTGATAAATAATCAAAAGTTCGACCTACTTTCCAGCCAGTCAATCATCTCCGAATTTCCCCAGAGATAAATTTGTTGGTGGCCGACTTTCGTGAGAGCAATCGACCCCTCAGACCAGAGGAGGCCAGCCAGGAGGAGCGAGGTGCTTCCCGCATCAGGAGGGCGTGAGGGAGGCGACCAGCCTGTCATGGGCACCAACACCCAGGGATCCTTCAACACCTGAGTCATGGCCATCCGTAGTTTACATGACCTCATTGTTTATCAGCACAACTGTACACGTTTGATGCCTCTCCACACCAGTAGGGTCAACCATCCTCCCCAGCTTACGGGTCTCTACAACATGATCTCCACAGAACACGTGATACCACTGCAAACTAAAGCTCATCTACGAATTACGTGTAAATACTAGAGCCCGCAGGAGCATGCTGATGACTGACTACCTCCCCACCCAGACCCCAGCCACCAGAGATACGGGACTTGATAACAAACATCAACACCAAGGGTGGCAGAACCTCTCTCACGGCACACCACCACTACTCTCACACACACTCTACACCACCACCACTACTCTCACACACACTCTACACCACCACCACTACTCTCACACAGCTCACAACACACCACCACCACTACTCTCACCACCACTACTCTCACACACACTCTACACCACCACCACTACTCTCACACACACTCTACACCACCACCACTACTCTCACACAGCTCACAACACACCACCACCACTACTCTCACACACACTCTACACCACCACCACTACTCTCACACAGCTCACAACACACCACCACCACTACTCTCACACACACTCTACACCACCACAACTCTCACACAGCACACAACACACCACCACCACTACTCTCACACACACTCTACACCACCACAACTCTCACACAGCTCAAAACACACCACCAACACTACTCTCACACACACTCTACACCACCACAACTCTCACACAGCTCACAACACACCACCACCACTACTCTCACACACACTCTACACCACCACAACTCTCACACAGCTCACAAAACACCACCGCCACTACTCTCACACCACCACAACTCTCACACAGCCAATACCACCAAACGTTGACACATGATCCACGTCACTGCTGGCTATCACGGTCCACCAAGATTCTCCACATCACTGTGGACGATAAACTAAGCTGGAAGGAACCGGTTAGTACCATCATCATTATATCTTTCATCTTTCGTCTCTACATTCCCGTCAGACCCAAGAACTTGGACTCCCTGCATCTGAACACACACACACACACACACACACACACACACACACACACACACACACACACACACACACACAAACACAAAGATATTTCTTCCTAAACTGACCTTTACCTCGCTCGTCTTGATCTATAACGTCGACTCTGACTATAGCGCATAATGTTTGAAGAAATAATGTTTCTTCCCTGTCTACTGCATTGTGCCTTATACGACACCTGCGGTACACCACTATCACCACCATTCCTACCACAACCATCACCACAGTCGTTAGAAGGGAAGGTAAAGCAGCCTCCAAAACACTTAATTCTGACCTGTCACACAGTAAGAACATTCCCTCCCTCCAGGCTGAGCAACATCAGTTTATTTCTCGTGAAATCAAATCTCTAAACCCAACCCATCCAGACTTTTATCAAATCAATATACATTAGGCAAGGTGAGATCTGACACGCCTTTACTCTAATTACAAAAATTAATTCATTTACATAACAACATTCCCTTTACGAAACTTATGATGATGTAAAAGCTCTACCAACTTTTATATGAACCAACTTAGCTACCTAATTATTTGTTCAACTCCACGATAGATAGATAAAAAGATAGATAGATAGATAGAGAGAGAGAGAGAGAGAGAGAGAGAGAGAGAGAGAGAGAGAGAGAGAGAGAGAGAGAGAGAGAGAGAGAGAGAGAGAGAGCACTAGGGTAGGGTATGCGAGGGAAGTGTTAGGTAGGGTGGGGTTGGGCAGGGTAGGGTATGGTTGGGTGGGGTGAGGTAGGGTAGGGCTGGTTGTTGAGGTTGTGAGTGGGTACTTCAGTGTGGCCATCTTCACTCAAGTGGTCATGACGGGCAGACATGACCACTTTTATCCTCAAGCTGGCTACACACACACACACACACACACACACACACACACACACACACACAAACAAATGAGGTTCAGGATTCTGTGTGTGTGTGTGTGTGTGTGTGTGTGTGAGGAAACGAGTCAACATCGTCCCCAACTTGCCACCAAAGTCCCATATTAAAACAGTTAGAGACAAATTGAGTGCTGGCAAATATCAAAATAGCTGTAAAGTATATGATATGGAAATATTTAGTTAAATGTTCATATCCTTCATAAAACCTAAATTAGAATATGCTTCTCAAGTTTAGTTACAGCACAAAGAGCTGATGGAGAACGTTTAAAGGAAACAGATGGTACCAGAATTAAGAGAAAAGAGTGCAGGGCGACCAGATTACAGACTATAAGTTTTTCAACAAGCTTGATGGTGTAGACAGTGAACAGGTCTTCGAAAGGTGCAAGGACTGAACAACCTGATGCTATAACAAGAAACTTGCTAAAAAAAAAAAAAAATGTAAATAGGTACTTTTTAATTGGATGAATGGAAGAAAGTGAGTTGAGAGTGAATTATGAGAGTGAATATCAACGAAATACATTAGTTTAAAAAGTTGTATGACACTACAGAACTCCCTCCTCGTATAGGACAAAAATGTAATTCCACACAAACATATACAAAGGAGTAAGGACATTTATACAAGGTTAAGAGACGGGTCGGCACAAGTGTAAAACTCCCCGTAACAAGCCTCGTCCCCACTTTTTCAAGAGTCGGGATTTAACGTGCTAACTGCAACTCCTGTAGGATACAAGCTTACTCTATATCTACATTGATCCTTTGCCATCACCCCTCTAGTATGAGACAGATACCTAACTGTAAAACGGCATTTGTTTACCAAATGGCATCCTAGCTACGCCTCTTCGTTGTATGTTAACTGCCTTGCATTTCTTTTCTGTATCTCCCATGATGATGTGATCATTACACGAAAGTGCACTTGGGAACTTGCCGTGTTTCATTTCCCCGTGGACTCATAGGAATATATATATATATATATATATATATATATATATATATATATATATATATATATATATATATATATATATATATATATGTGTGTGTGTGTGTGTGTGTGTGTGTGTGTGTGTTTTATCCAAAAGTGATTTCAACTATGAAAATATTAATGAAGGACAGTCCAACTTAGTAAGAAATATTCTTTAGGTCTGAAAAAAGTCTCGAAAACTGTTATAAAACAAGTGAGGACAGCAGCATTAATGATTTTCTTCTTTTCAGTCCCTGCTGAACAATGATTCTAAGTAATATCAAGATATCAATCCATCATACGTAAGTAAATTTTTACTTGAATGTCTTTTAAATCATCTAAATGTGCAAGTCCATGTAGTACTGAACATCCGCGTTAATTGGAAGGTACATAGGAAGTGTAATGTACTACGGTGGGAAGACGCAAGTTCTGTGGACAGGCTACTGATTCAAGCGGCAATCAAACTTGACCACTGAGACAAGGTGATACACAATGTTTACAACGCTCTAGATATGAAGCCACAACCTAGATTAATGACTGGCAGGTCGGTCAGTGACTCGGAAATTATCGGACAGTTTATACGTGGTTACACTGACATCCTTCCCACCTCCCTACTTGCCTCACTTTCAGCCCACGTTATTTAGTTTTAAGTACGGCCAGAATTGATCTAACCCAGATTCTAAAGAGTCTAAATCCAGAATCAACCAAAACAATGGTACTACAATGTCCCCACACCGGTTCAGTGTCAGCAATATTGACATGTGCAACGCTGCCTGGCTAACCTCATCATGGTCACGCTCATCTGTGCTGACGAGGTTTCAGTTACCTCAGCCACCATGCTCCCTCCGGCCCAGGGATGAACGGCATGTGTAGTTGTCTACGTACGATGTTGCGCTTTTTAGAAAGCATGACTTCTCTGTTGCTCCACTTTTCCAAAGATAGTTCCATTTCCGTACGATATGTGTTAGCTGAAGTTCTTTACGCGGTTTACGGAACTGAACCATAACATAACGGTACGACCTTAATTAAATGATAGCCTGGCCACAGCGTATCCCAACTCTTAATGCAATCACATTCGTCGAAACGAAAAATATTGCTTGAAACCTATAGGTGCAAAACTACTTGAAATTTATTGTATTTAGTGTAAGCACCTCACCGTATTGTGGCGAGGTCCCTTTTCTCTACATCATGAAAATTTGAAACAGCTAAAGGTTAACATATCCTTGGAAATGACCTCTAACACTCACTGTTTCTAGTTTTTTGTTTATTCTTCCTTTGTTAACTATACCTTACATAGATTCCTGTGAGCAAGGCAAGGCATAACTGCACCAAGACGACTTTTTCAAAAATCTCTGGACAACCTGATCTGATGCTTTCCCAACTACCGATGCTTAGTACTAACAACCTCTAATAACATAAGTTTCCACTATCATGCGGGTTTTAAGAGTGTAATGCAAAGATCTTTTAAAAACACTGGTTCAAATATTCAAACTTCAAAGAACTCTTTTTTTTCTTTCCTATCTTTGAGTCACAATGCAACACTACTGCTAGTACTAATAATAATTCAACGAAAAGGCAAATTCACCAATGCCCTCCAGCTTAACGTGCAACTATCACTGGGAGGCGAATTTAACGGTCGGTACGTGGCGTGTCGCTAACATTATTCTTGCCCTACGCTCCCCAAGAAACCTGACAGCATTTTCAACTGTGCTACATTTCACAACTGCTTGACTTTATGGTCGCAATATGAATCTCATATTTCTTCCAAAAGGTATAATTCGTAGTTGTATTGTTCTCAGGCAGTCATGATCATGCTTTAATGTTCATTCTATATCCGCTTCATATATCTTCCTAATTCCATCGTTCTTAATGAATACTCATTACCTCCACTCTAGTAACATTTGAGGACTTCCCTTGCTTCCAAAATTTTCAGATGCCACGTAAAAACCTCAATACCAACCTTAGGAAAAATAAAACTTTGAAAGGCTTTCACATGCTTAGTTCTCGACTATTTCCATATATGTGGTATTCCAACTACAACTGAGAGTAATCTTTACATGTATAAAAATCTCTCTAGCTCTCCTTCCAGCTGCATATCTAAACCTGCCAGAACTCAATGTCATCCACTTATGTTTTCTAAAATACATTTCTACAGGAAACATAACCACCTTCTGGATGTTTCAAAGGTTACCTAGCGAACCTAAGCAACCAAGCCCACACTGACCGTACAAGTTACCCAAGGTGCAATTGTTGTCATACTACTACAGCCGATGATCCCACACCAGTCACCATTCAAGTTTTCACCTCTTAACACATTGCTTGTCATTACACTACCGCCAGAACACAAATCCTCCAATAACAGCCTTTAAACAATGACCGAAGTTCAACGTAACTTTTTCCTTTTAAATCCAAGTTCCAGCAACTCTTGCAAATCGTATATCTATTTAATCATACTTCAAATACTAATTTGGTTCATCTGTTGGTGTAAAGTCTGCATCTTACTCTTTTCTAGTGATTTTTCCTTCAATCTGCAAATTTTACGGTAACACTAAATGAACGTGAAAGAGACCCTACCTACCTACGATAAGCCTCTACCAAAATGCAGGACTGCTAACGCTCGATGCAGAAAAATCTAACTTTGAAGTGCGAGTTACATGCTGATCTTGAGTAGGAAAGAGACACTGTACATGGACTGAATACAGCCCAAGTGAGGGTAAGGCAGAGATGAACGACAGTTACCTGAAGAGAGAGAGAGAGAGAGAGAGAGAGAGAGAGAGAGAGAGAGAGAGAGAGAGAGAGAGAGAGAGAGAGAGAGAGAGAGAGAGAGAGAATCTACATGCATCCATGCACTGGTGAGGGAGAGTCAGCCATTTCGCCAAGATTTAGCTGGGAATAATACACCGTCCATTACTACCAAATAATACTTTTTATTCTATTCTTACCCAAGTGTTTGTGTCGTTTACAGACGGCTTACTACAATTTGCGGCATCAGACGAAGACCTGGCTCATCTCTGGGATTCCACTAAATTGCAGTCATGGAACAAATATGTGAAGATGAGTTATGGGACCCCCCACGAAATCAATAATGTCCTTTACAGATACTATTAATAACAAGTCATGAAACCAACAGGAGTAATACAAGAGCTGAATAGTTCCAGCATCCTTTTTCCTTGGAGCAAGCTGTCCCTCGCTGAGTAAGGAATGTGACAGGACGCTACTACCATATAAGGGAAGATGAGCCTCCTTGCTCCTTGTCTCATCTGGCCACCGCTGCCAGGTACACGATCCATACATAAAGAATACTCATTTCTTTTGAGTGTACGTAAATGATTTTACAATATCTGAAGATACAACACGCTTTAAACCATAATGGCATAAATCGGCTTTACTGTTTTCAGTAATGCTTCGTTGTTAAAAACTTTGCCGTCTGCTACATGAATCATTCATTCGTTATTACTTGTTTCACTCTTACAATGGACTTAATAATAATTTTTTTCAATGTACTCATTCTTTCATTGCTCGTTTCATTATTCTGGGGCTTACAGTTCATTCCATCGCTGCTTACACCTTTATATAGTAACATATAAGATTAAGTAATTTACGTTCAACTAAGTGCAATTCATTTACTTAATACTTTATATTAGTAATTCTAGTGTTTCTTATGATTAACTACCTTAGGGCTTACATATTCAAATACTCAGGTGGCTTACAAACTTCATCTTTTACTTGTTCATATTGCTGAAATCATATACTATACTGACAAGGTTTCTCGTCGTTGTCAGTCGAAGACGGAAGACTAATTCAGAATTTTCTGCCGCGTGAGCGATGAAAGTAATTAGCGACAATGGAAAACAGAATTTCCCAAGAACGTAATTTCAAAGGTGCTTTCGTCTGGACAGCAGTATTCATCGTACCAGCCTTAAGATGTGATGGGAAGGACCGAGGGAAGTAACCATTATGTTGGATTGTGTGTATCTGAACTACAAGCAAACATCTGACACCACACCTCATAATGGGCTGGTATAAAAAAGTTGGATTTTCGGTCTAAAATAGGGTGGTGACTCCGATATCAGGAGGCAGCTTTAAAAAATATATAAAAAATTAAATAAAAACGGTAAAACATCCTGACCTATTTAACGCTCACTGTTCGTATGAAAATTCACTTTATGTGCTGAAGATGTGTGCAGACACATTAGGAAGACCTCTTGAAATACTGTTCAAGATGCCAGTGGAAAAAGATAAAGTACGATGGGAGTGAAAAAGGGCAAATGTCATACCCTTCTGCACGAAAGGAAACAAAAAATGCACTGAACCCCAGACCAGTCTCCCCGATAATGTGGTCTGTAAGGTGCTGGAAACGTTAATCAGAATATAAATGGATAACTTTATACAAAGGAGAATTTACCAAAGTGAGAAGCAACACAGTTCAAGGTAAAGGTCATGCATCATGAACCCCTGATTTCTATGAGTGAGCTCTTGTCTTAGACAAAATGGAAGAAGGCTAGGCAGATTGTTTACATCTTGGCTGCCAAAAAGTATCTGACACAATATTGCATGGGAGTCTACTTAAGAAATGGGAATACCAGGAAGAAATAAGGGGGAGACTCCTTCAATGGATATAAGTTTACCTCAGAGGAAGGGATCAAAGGACACATGTTATACGAGCTTTCTCCAGGTGGATGTTAATCTTCTTGATATATGTAAATGACTTGCCTAAAGGTATAGTTCCCTCCTAAGTATATTCCCCGGTGATGCAAAAGTTGTGAGGGAAGAGAAAAGCTAGAAGATTTACAACAGCTTATAAGAGGACCTACACAGACTCCAAAGTTAGTCTGATAAGTGGCTAATGAAATTCAGCCAAAGCAAATGTAAGATAATGATGATGGAACATAGAAGGCCTCAATATGATTATCTGGTAGGATATGGGCTTCAGGATTTGGTATGTGAGATGGACTTGGGATTCAGCATCGTCCCTATCACCAGAGTTCTACATCTGAAAAACAGTAAAGGAGACAAATTGTCTCGGCACATATCAGAATAGCATTTAAGTACATGGATGAGGGAATATCTAGCAAGCTGTTCACATCATACATACGGCCAAAACTAGAATTTGTTTCTCAGGTTTGGTCACCTCATTTAAATGTATGGAATCCTATATGATTATGTTTGTAGATGATTCAAAGGTCATGAGAAAATTGAAAAGCAAAGAGGACTGCATCACCTTACAAGAGGATCTGAACAGACTCTAAAACTGGTTTGAAACATAATCAATAAAATTCACCCCAAGCCAATGTTAAGTAATGAGGGTGGTACAAAGCAAAAGATGGCCTCAATATGAGAATTACCTAACAGGAAATAAGCCTCAAGATTCTATGTGTGAGAGGGACTTGGAACTAGATATTGTCCCTAACCTGTCGCTAAAGTCCCATATTTGGAGAACATCTAAGGAAAGTGTCTGCTGACAAATATCATAATAGCTTTTAAGTATGAGAAGAGAAAGACTCAATAAGTTATTCATTATTTTATTTATTTTATTTTGCTTTGTCGCTGTCTCCCGCATTAGCGAGGTAGCACAAGGAAACAGACAAAAGAATGGCCCAACCCACCCACATACACATGTATATACATATACGTCCACACACGCGAATATACATACCTATACATCTCAATGTACACATATATATATACACACACAGACATATACATATATACACATGTACATAATTCATACTGTCTGCCTTTATTCATTCCCATTGCCACCTCGCCACACATGGAATAACAACCCCCTTCCCCCCTCATGTGTGCGAGGTAGCGCTAGGAAAAGACAACAAAGGCCCCATTCGTTCACACTCAGTCTCTAGCTGTCATGTAATAATGCACCGAAACCACAGCTCCCTTTCCACATCCAGGCCCCACAGAACTTTCCATGGTTTACCCCAGACTCTTCACATGCCCTGGTTCAATCCATTGACAGCACGTCAACCCCAATATACCACATCGTTCCAATTCACTCTATTCCTTGCACGCCTTTAACCCTCCTGCATGTTCAGGCCCCGATCACTCAAAATCTTTTTCACTCCATCTTTCCACCTCCAATTTGGTCTCCCACTTCTCCTCGTTCCCTCCACCTCTGACATATATATCCTCTTGGTCAATCTTTCTTCACATTCTCTCCATGTGACCAAACCTTTTCAAAACACCCTCTTCTGCTCTCTCAACCACGCTCTTTTTATTTCCACACATCTCTCTTACCCTTACGTTACTTACTCGATCAAACCACCTCACACCACACATTGTCCTCAAACATCTCATTTCCAGCACATCCATCCTCCTGCGCACAACTCTATCCATAGCCCACGCCTCGCAACCATACATCATTGTTGGAACCACTATTCCTTCAAACATACCCATTTTTGCTTTCCGAGATAATGTTCTCGACTTCCACACATTCTTCAAGGCTCCCAGGATTTTCGTCCCCTCCCCCACCCTATGATCCACTTCCGCTTCCATGGTTCCATCCGCTGCCAGATCCACTCCCAGATACCTAAAACACTTTACTTCCTCCAGTTTTTCTCCATTCAAACTTACCTCCCAATTGACTTGACCCTCAACCCTACTGTACCTAATTACCTTGCTCTTGTTCACATTTATTCTTAACTTTCTTCTTTCACACACTTTACCAAACTCAGTCACCAGTTTCTGCAGTTTCTCACATGAATCAGCCACCAGCGAACAACAACTGACTCACTTCCCAAGCTCTCTCATCCACAACAGACCATACTTGCCCCTCTTTCCAAAACTCTTGCATTCACCTACCTAACAACCCCAACCATAAACAAATTAAACAACCATGGAGACATCACACACCCCTGCCGCAAACCTACATTCACTGAGAACCAATCACTTTCCTCTCTTCCTACACGTACACATGCCTTACATCCTCGATAAAAACTTTTCACTGCTTCTAACAACTTGCCTCCCACACCATATATTCTTAATACCTTCCACAGAGCATCTCTATCAACTCTATCATATGCCTTCTCCAGATCCATAAATGCTACATACAAATCCCTTTGCTTTTCTAAGTATTTCTCACATACATTCTTCAAAGCAAACACTTGGTTGGTAAGGTTATTTAATGTATGTATGACTCATGGTGAGGTGCCTGAGGATTGGCGGAATGCGTGCATAGTGCCATTGTACAAAGGCAAAGGGGATAAGAGTGAGTGCTCAAATTACAAAGGTATAAGTTTGTTGAGTATTCCTGGTAAATTATATGGGAGGGTATTGATTGAGAGGGTGAAGGCATGTACAGAGCATCAGATTGGGAAAGAGCAGTGTGGTTTCAGAAGTGGTAGAGGATGTGTGGATCAGGTGTTTGCTTTGAAGAATGTATGTGAGAAATACTAAGAAAAGCAAATGGATTTGTATGTAGCATTTATGGATCTGGAGAAGGCATATGATAGAGTTGATAGAGATGCTCTGTGGAAGGTATTAAGAATATATGGTGTGGGAGGCAAGTTGTTAGAAGCAGTGAAAAGTTTTTATCGAGGATGTAAGGCATGTGTACGTGTAGGAAGAAAGGAAAGTGATTGGTTCTCAGTGAATGTAGGTTTGCGGCAGGGGTGTGTGATGTCTCCATGGTTGTTTAATTTGTTTATGGATGGGGTTGTTAGGGAGGTAAATGCAAGAGTTTTGGAAAGAGGGGCAAGTATGAAGTCTGTTGGGGATGAGAGAGCTTGGGAAGTGAGTCAGTTGTTGTTTGCTGGTGGCTGATTCATGTGAGAAACTGCAGAAACTGGTGACTGAGTTTGGTAAAGTGTGTGAAAGAAGAAAGTTAAGAGTAAATGTGAATAAGAGCAAGGTTATTAGGTACAGTAGGGTTGAGGGTCAAGTCAACTGGGAGGTAAGTTTGAATGGAGCAAAACTGGAGGAAGTAAAGTGTTTTAGATATCTGGGAGTGGATCTGGCAGCGGATGGAACCATGAAAGCAGAAGTGGATCATAGGGTGGGGGAGGGGGCGAAAATCCTGGGAGCCTTGAAGACTGTGTGGAAGTCGAGAACATTATCTCGGAAAGCAAAAATGGGTATGTTTGAAGGAATAGTGGTTCCAACAATGTTGTATGGTTGTGAGGCGTGGGCTATGGATAGAGTTGTGCGCAGGAGGATGGATGTGCTGGAAATGAGATGTTTGAGGACAATGTGTGGTGTGAGGTGGTTTGATCGAGTAAGTAACGTAAGGGTAAGAGAGATGTGTGGAAATAAAAAGAGCGTGGTTGAGAGAGCAGAAGAGGGTGTTTTGAAATGGTTTGGGCACATGGAGAGAATGAGTGAGGAAAGATTGACCAAGAGGATATATGTGTCGAAGGTGGAGGGAACGAGGAGAAGTGGGAGACCAAATTGGAGGTGGAAAGATGGATTGAAAAAGATTTTGTCTGATCGGGGCCTGAACATGCATATATATATATATATATATATATATATATATATATATATATCCCATTCCTCCCCCACTCCCCTTACTTCCATTGTTCTCACCTTTTTCCATTCTGTACACAGTCTCTCCTGGTACTTCCCCACACAGGTCTCCTTCCCAAGCTCACTTACTCTCACCACCTTCTTCACCCCAACATTCACTCCTCTTTTCTGAAAACCCATACTAATCTTCACCTTAGCCTCCACAAGATAATGATCAGACATCCCTCCAGTTGCACCTCTCAGCACATTAACATCCAAAAGTCTCTCTTTCGCGCGCCTGTCAATCAGTGATGGATTGCGCAAAAGATGCTTGTGGCATGAGAAGAGTGGGAGGTGGGCTGTTTAGAAAGGGTAGTGAGTGGTGGGATGAAGAAGTAAGAGTATTAGTGAAAGAGAAGAGAGAGGCATTTGGACGATTTTTGCAGGGAAAAAATGCAATTGAGTGGGAGAAGTATAAAAGAAAGAGACAGGAGGTCAAGAGAAAGGTGCAAGAGGTGAAAAAAAGGGCAAATGAGAGTTGGGGTGAGAGACTATCAGTAAATTTTAGGGAGAATAAAAAGATGTTCTGGAAGGAGGTAAATAGGGTGCGTAAGACAAGGGAGCAAATGGGAACTTCAGTGAAGGGCGCAAATGGGGAGGTGATAACAAGTAGCGGTGATGTGAGAAGGAGATGGAATGAGTATTTTGAAGGTTTGTTGAATGTGTCTGATGACAGAGTGGCAGATATAGGGTGTTTTGGTCGAGGTGGTGTGCAAAGTGAGAGGGTTAGGGAAAATGATTTGGTAAACAGAGAAGAGGTAGTAAAAGCTTTGCGGAAGATGAAAGCCGGCAAGGCAGCAGGTTTGGATGGTATTGCAGTGGAATTTATTAAAAAAGGGGGTGACTGTATTGTTGACTGGTTGGTAAGGTTATTTAATGTATGTATGACTCATGGTGAGGTGCCTGAGGATTGGCGGAATGCGTGCATAGTGCCATTGTACAAAGGCAAAGGGGATAAGAGTGAGTGCTCAAATTACAGAGGTATAAGTTTGTTGAGTATTCCTGGTAAATTATATGGGAGGGTATTGATTGAGAGGGTGAAGGCATGTACAGAGCATCAGATTGGGGAAGAGCAGTGCGGTTTCAGAAGTGGTAGAGGATGTGTGGATCAGGTGTTTGCTTTGAAGAATGTATGTGAGAAATACTTAGAAAAGCAAATGGATTTGTATGTAGCATTTATGGATCTGGAGAAGGCATATGATAGAGTTGATAGAGATGCTCTGTGGAAGGTATTAAGAATATATGGTGTGGGAGGCAAGTTGTTAGAAGCAGTGAAAAGTTTTTATCGAGGATGTAAGGCATGTGTACGTGTAGGAAGAGAGGAAAGTGATTGGTTCTCAGTGAATGTAGGTTTGCGGCAGGGGTGTGTGATGTCTCCATGGTTGTTTAATTTGTTTATGGATGGGGTTGTAAGGGAGGTAAATGCAAGAGTCCTGGAAAGAGGGGCAAGTATGAAGTCTGTTGGGGATGAGAGAGCTTGGGAAGTGAGTCAGTTGTTGTTCGCTGATGATACAGCGCTGGTGGCTGATTCATGTGAGAAACTGCAGAAGCTGGTGACTGAGTTTGGTAAAGTGTGTGGAAGAAGAAAGTTGAGAGTAAATGTGAATAAGAGCAAGGTTATTAGGTACAGTAGGGGTGAGGGTCAAGTCAATTGGGAGGTGAGTTTGAATGGAGAAAAACTGGAGGAAGTGAAGTGTTTTAGATATCTGGGAGTGGATCTGTCAGCGGATGGAACCATGGAAGCGGAAGTGGATCATAGGGTGGGGGAGGGGGCGAAAATTTTGGGAGCCTTGAAAAATGTGTGGAAGTCGAGAACATTATCTCGGAAAGCGAAAATGGGTATGTTTGAGGGAATAGTGGTTCCAACAATGTTGTATGGTTGCGAGGCGTGGGCTATGGATAGAGATGTGCGCAGGAGGATGGATGTGCTGGAAATGAGATGTTTGAGGACAATGTGTGGTGTGAGGTGGTTTGATCGAGTAAGTAACGTAAGGGTAAGAGAGATGTGTGGAAATAAAAAGAGCGTGGTTGAGAGAGCAGAAGAGGGTGTTTTGAAATGGTTTGGGCACATGGAGAGAATGAGTGAGGAGAGATTGACCAAGAGGATATATGTGTCGGAGGTGGAGGGAACGAGGAGAAGAGGGAGACCAAATTGGAGGTGGAAAGATGGAGTGAAAAAGATTTTGTGTGATCGGGGCCTGAACATGCAGGAGGGTGAAAGGAGGGCAAGGAATAGAGTGAATTGGAGTCATGTGGTATACAGGGGTTGACGTGCTGTCAGTGGATTGAATCAGGGCATGTGAAGCGTCTGGGGTAAACCATGGAAAGCTGTGTAGGTATGTATATTTGCGTGTGTGGACGTGTGTATGTACATGTGTATGGGGGGGGGGGGGCCATTTTCTTTCGTCTGTTTCCTTGCGCTACCTCGCAAACGCGGGAGACAGCGACAAAGTATAAAAAAAAAAAAAAAAAAAATATATATATATATATATATATATATATATATATATATATATATATATATATATATATTTATCCCTGGGGATAGGGGAGAAAGAATACTTCCCACGTATTCCCTGCGTGTCGTAGAAGGCGACTAAAAGGGGGGGGAGCGGGTGGCTGGAAATCATCCCCTCTCGTTTTTTTTAATTTTCCAAAAGAAGGAACAGAGAAGGGGGCCAGGTGAGGATATTCCCTCTAAGGCCCAGTCCTCTGTTCTTAACGCTACCTCGCTAATGCGGGAAATGGCGAATAGTATGAAAAAAAAAAAAAAAAAAAATATATATATATATATATATATATATATATATATATATATATATATATATATATATATATATATATATAATATATATATATATATAAACATAAATGCCCATACATGTACATATACATCCATATACATAACATATATACATACACATACATACATACACTTGTACATATTCATACTTGCTTGCCCTCATCAATTCCTGGCACCAATCCATCCCACAGGAAACAGCATTGCTAACCCTTGCTTCAGCAAGGTTGCGCCAGGAAAAACAGACAAAAAAAGGCCACATTCCCACATACTCATTCTCTAGCTGTCATGTGTAATGCACCGAAACCACAGCTCCCTATCCACATCCAGGCCCCACAGACCTGTCCATGGTTTACGCCGGACATTTCACATGCCCTGGTTCAGTCCACTGACAGCATGTCGACCCCAGTATACCACATCGTTCCAATTCACTCTATTCCTTGCATGCCTCTCACCCTCCTATATGTTCACGCCCTGATTGCTCAAAATCCTGCCATATCAATAATATCAGCCTATCAGTATTTTTCATACTAAAAGATGTAAAAAAAGGTAGTAAAATGCTTCCTTGTTTGCAAAAATAATAATTGCTTTTATTACACATAAAAAACTATCAATATGCCATGTTCAGAAGAAATGAATTTATCAAATAATGTTAACATATCAGTATCTTTTTATACTTTAGACATTAAATTCAAAATTTAACCAAATTCCATGAAAAACAAAAGTATAAATCCTTTCTTAAGAAAACAATAATCCTCTGAATCTAATCAATACCAGAACATGACATCTCAAGTAGTAAGTGCCCCTTAACTTTTTCAAAAGTGTCATTAAATGCCTTAAAAATGCAGATCATCATAAATTTCAAGAGAACCATAATGAAGTAAATAATCCATGAAATATGTTGCTACTTGACATTCAGCATGAACATAGGATTCTTAACAGTTCTGTTTAGTAATCAAAATAATAAACAATTTCCAAATCGAAACCAAAAACTGAATGAGGCTACACCAGGAGTGGAATCACTTTTGGTGGGGTTAAATAATCATAAATGGACAAACATAAGTAAAATCTAGTCCATGAACTTCTCATTCCAACAGAGTTCTACAGATCCCTGCAACTCACAGAACTCCCTGCAATGCACCTTGAAGCTATGGGAGCCCCACAAAAGGGGTTATTGGGTTACATAAAAGAGAGAATTCTTCCTTCATGTTCCCTGGGTGTCATAGAACATGACTAAAGGGAACAGGAGTCAGGGGCAGAAACCCCCTCCTCCATCTTGTATTTCAATTTCTAAAAAACAGGACAAAAGAAGGAGCCACACAAGGAGTGCTCATCCTCCTCAAAGGCTCTGGCTGGGGTGTCTAAATGAGAAAAGTGGAGAGATAGGGTAGTATGTTTGCAAAAGGAAACCTGGATGTTTTGGCTGTGAGTGAAACAAAGCTCAAAGGTAAAGGGGAAGAATGGTTCAGAAATATCTCAGGAGTAAAGTCAGGGGTTGGTAAGTGGGCAAGATTTAAGGAATGAGCAGCACTAGTCATAAAGCAGGGATTGTGGAAGTAACTAAATTCTAGACTGGTGCAAGTAAAAATGAAAGTGGATGGCGAGCGATTGGTGATTATTAGTGCTTATGCACCTGGCCATAAGAAAGACCATAAGGCAAGGGTTTTGGGAGCAGATGAGTGAATAAGTTAGCAGTTTTGATGTAAGAGACTGGGTATTCGTAATGGAGATTTGAGTGCAAAGGTGAATAGTGAGGCAGTTGAGGGTAAAACTGGGGGGCATGGGGTATTCAGTAAGATGAACAGAAATGGTGAACAGCTTGTGGAGTTGTGTGCTGAAAAAAGACTGGTGATTTGGAATACCTAGTGTACAAAAAAGGGACATATACAAGTACACATTGGTGAGGTCTCTTTATCAAGAGTGTAAGGAGTTGGTTAGTGGTTCCAAGTGAAGGTGGGTCTGCAGCAAGGGTGTGTGATGTCCCCATGGCTGTTTAATTTGTTTATGGAAGTGGTGGTGAAGAAGGTAAATGCAAACATCTTAGAGAAGGCAGATTTGTAGTATGTAGGGGGAAAAGGGGCCAAGGAACTGAGTCAGTTGTTGCTTGCTGAAGACACAGCACTGGAGGCTGATTTGAAATAGGAACTTTAGAAGCTGGTGCCTGAGTTTCGGAGAGTATTTACATAAAGGAAGCCACGAATAAATGTGAATAAAAGAAACATTATTAGGTTAAGTAGAGTAGAGGGATAGGTTAGTTGAGGTGTGAGTATGAATGGAGAAAATTTGAAGGAAGTGGAGTGTTTCTGATACATGAGAGTGCAAATGGCAGAAATTGAAACCATTGAAGAAGTGATTCGCAGGGTGGGTGAGGAGGTAAAGGTTTGGGGAACAATGAGGAAAATGTGGAAAGAGAAGTCGTTATCTGGGAGGGCAAAAATGGTTATATTTGAAGGGGTGGTAGTTTAAACAATGCTATACAGATGCGAGGCATGGGCTATATAGATGAAAATGATTGTAGAAGGTTAGATGTGTTAGAAATGAAATGTTTGAGGACAATATTGTGTAAGTCAGGTTGATCAAGTATATAGTAAAAGGATAAGAGAGACTTGTGGTAATAAGAATATGAGTGGGAGAACTGAAGAGGTTGTGCTGAAATGGTTTGTATATATGGAGAGACTAAGGAGGGATTAACAGAAAGAATATATGTGTCAGAAGTGGAGAAAAGGAGAAAGGGGAACACCAAATGGAAGGAAGGAGTGAAAAAGATTTTGAGTGCTCTGGGCCTAAACATGCCGAAGGGTGAACAGCACGCTTTGGATAGAGAGAAGTGAGCACTGTGGTAAATGGGCTGACACGCTGTTAATTGCCTGAATCTAGCTAATGCAGGAAATGGCAAAAAAGAATGAGAAAAAAAATAATAATAATTATAATGGTTTCAGTGCACAATGCATGACAACTAGGGAATGAATATGAGAGAATGAGGCCACTCCTTCAACTGTTCCTGATCCTACCTCACTAGTGAAAGAAATAGCAAAAATGAGACTGATCTAGTAAAATAAAATTAATAATAATATAAACACCATTTCTTGTAAAAATTACACACAAATGAAAAGCAACAATATAATCAGCTGTATTTTCATCCTCTTTCATATAAAACCTGGCATGCTACTCTCAAGAACTTACTACAATATTGAAAGCACTTATGAGAGTAATAATCATTTCCAAAGAAATTCATGTCACCACCACTTTACCAAACATAACTCCTATTTGACATATTTGCATTTACTATGTGCTTTACTTTCTGAAAAAGGGAAGTCATCTACCAAAGGATATCATTTAACAGGATAACATTCTTGAAAAATATCACGTCTGAAGACACCTCTCAAAAACATCCGATGTTTACCCAAAAATGTTTTGCGTTCCTCTTTCTTCAAATCTGCAACATCTGTCAAGATCATTGTTGAAATATGAATATCCAGCATTTCAAAAAAGTTTTTGCATACTATTCTGTCTGTGGGATTAAGTCTTTTGTAGCTACTTTTCCAACTTTTAAGATGTTTTATCTTTGATTTTAAACTGAGAGTGGGCTTGATATCTGAAAGCTTTTGAAACATAGTCCTAAAACAATCTGGTGCACTGGAAGGTATTGTTTCCTTTGTAATGAAAGGCTCTATTATCCTTGAACAAGGCAAAAATCTTTCCTTTTTATCAGGACACATGTCTTCCTCTTTAACCTGAGATAATTCTTCATTTGCAACTGCAAACACCTCTTTCTCCTCACAAGCAGTTGATTTTTCTTTACTGACTGGAATTTCTTTCTCTTCATTAACAGAAATCTTTTCCATCACAATGGAAGATGAATGTTTTTCTTTACAGACTGAAACGTTTTTCTCATCAACAGTAAACACATTTTTCCTCACAATGACAGATGATTGTTTTTCTTTGCAAAATGGAACATTATTCTTTGCATTAGCAGACACCTTTTCCTTGACAGCAGATGACTGTTTTTCTCTACAGACTGTAACTTTTTTCTTTGCATCAGCAGACACCTTTCTCTTCACACTGGCAGATGATTTTTCTTCCTTAATATCTGGAGCTTCATTCTCTGCCACTCCAGACACCTTTTTCTTCCTTGTAAATACTGATTCTCTTTCTAAGGGCAGAGATACATCTACTGGCATTACTTCCTTTACAGGCAGATTTTCAGTTACTAAAGTCTTTTTCTCTGATTCAGATAACACTAACCTTTTACCCTGGAGGTGGAAAATTATGAATTACTAAATACTCATACATCACTGAGATAATCCGAGCAAGGGAAAAGAATGGATGGAGAAGAATGAACGAGTGAGTGAGTATGACTTGTATGAAACGAGTGGAAGGTGAGAAGAGGTATAAAGTAGAAGGGTAGGGTAAGGTACTGGGAAACCAAATCAGATTAGAGAAAACATGGTTTTGAAAATGTAGAGTAAAACCATTCTTTAATAGGGATTGGGAGGACATCATGGAAAAATGAGAGGGCACACATGAAGACTTATTAAACCCAGGAAAAGACCCATGAAATTAAAAAGCTAATGAAATACTAATGACAAATACTTGGTTTAAATAGACAGAGAAGGAAAAAGGTATTCCAGGCATGCTTTCAAAAATTCTTATTACTGGAACTTGTTAATGAGAGGCAAAAGATGTTGCCATATAATTCCACAACACTGCACAATATATCTCTTACTCACTCATAAAAGGAGGATCAATATACATCTGCCCCTCACCATTGTAAATTGTCTTTATAGCCAGTACACTATTATCAATCTTATATGTGTTCATGCTGGTCATCAAATGTAATCATTGGCAAACTAATACTTCCAAGGCTATATGAAATATACGCTGTTCCAACCACATTGGTATATAGACCTATATATCCATATTTCTGATAAATGTTCCCTCTGAAAACTCCCTGAAAGGGGTGGCCATATCAAAAGTGTCTCCTTTAACTGGTGAACTCCAGTGCTACTTCTCAGCTTATAGTGCCTCACCCTGAATAGGCAACTGACAGTGGGCAACTCTAGCACAGTGTTTTCAGAGGCCCCTACTTCTACTTCTACCTGATGTTCCTACCGTCTAATTCTACCTAATTTTCCTGCCAAATGTTCCTACCTACTACTTCAACCCTACATTTCAACCTAATGTTCCTTTCTACTATTTCAATATCAAGTCTACCGTCTCACTGTTTACATAACACAATATAATAAATATACACATGACAGAAACTGAGTGTGAATGCATGTGGCCTTTTTGTCTGTTTTCCTGGTGCTGAAGCATGGGGTAGTGATGCTGTTTCCAGTGGGGCAGGGTAGTGCAAGAAATGGATGAAGGCAAGCGAGTATGAATATGCATATGTGTATATATGTGTATATATGGATAGAGTTGTGCGGAGGAGGGTGGATGTGCTGGAAATGAGATGTTTGAGGACAATATGTGGTGTGAGGTGGTTTGATCGAGTAAGTAATAATAGGGTAAGAGAGATGTGTGGTAATAAAAAGAGTGTGGTTGAGAGAGCAAAAGAGGGTGTTTTGAAATGGTTTGGTCACATGGAGAGAATGAGTGAGGAAAGATTGACCATGAGGATATAAGTGTCAGAGGTGGAGGGAACGAGGAAAAGTGGGAGACCAAACTGGAGGTGGAAAGATGGGGTGAAAAAGATTTTGAGTGATCGGGGCCTGAACATGCAAGAGGGTGAAAGGCGTGCAAGGAATAGAGTGAATTGGAACGATGTGGTATACCAGGGTCAACATGCTGTCAATGGATTGAACCAGGGCATGTGAAGTGTCTGGGGTAAACCAGGGAAAGTTCTGTGGGGCCTGGATGTGGAAAGGGAGCTGTGGTTTCGGTGCATTATGACATGACAGCTAGAGACTGAGTGTAAACGAATGTGGCCTTTGTTGTCTTTTCCTAGCGCTACCTTGCGCACATGAGGGGGGAGGGGGTAGTTATTTCATGTGTGGTGGGGTGGCGATGGGAATGAATAAAGGCAGACAGTATGAATTATGTACATGCGTATATATGTAAATGTCTGTGTGTGTGCATATATGTATACGTTGAGATGTATAGGTATGTATATGTGTGTGTGTGGACGTGTATGTATACACAGTGTATGTGGGTGGGTTGGGCCATTTCTTTCATCTGTTTCCTTGCGCTACCTCGCTAATGCGGGAGACAGCGACAAAGCAAAATAAATAAACAAATATATATATAGTATATATGTCTGTGTATGTATATGTGTATATGTTTATATGTATATGCATGTATATGAGCATGTATTGGCATTTATGCATATATGTGTGTATATGAGTGGCTGGGCCATTCTTTAACTGTTTCCTGGCACTACCTCGCTGATGCGGGAAACAGTGATTAGGTATAATGATAACAAAAAACAAAGACATACCAGGAACTTTTCAGCAAGAGTGTGCACCACAGCATTTTGACTTTGCCACCATGATGTAAACTCTTTGGTGTATGCAGCTACCATCTGTAAGTGAACATCATATAAGCAATGGGATATACAACAAATATAAAATCCATTTGGGTTAAGCACAGGGCCTCAAGTCCATAGAAAACTCAAACTTTTTTAACACATAATTTCATTATGTACTCAGTGTAGCTGAGTCCTGTGTAAGCTGAGAACAGTGACTGTAAAAATACATTAAACTCAATAAAATAGTAGTGATAAACATAGCTTCTAGAAGCTTTCCTCCCACACCATATATTTACCAAAACTTCCAAATGGCATCTCTCACAAACCCAGTACAATTTCTCCTGGTTCATAAATTCCGCAAGCAAATCCCTCTCTGTCCCAAATATTCCTCATGAAAATTTTTTCAGAGAAAACGCCTAATGAACATATCCTCTTTCAATGTTGAAGGCACAATGCTTCTGCCCAACCTGATGCTCTGCACATGACACCATCCTTTCATTCACTATTCTCCCACACATCTTACAATGTATATTCAACATACTAAATCCTCTGTACTTCAAGAATTCACTTTTGTTTTCCTTGCCTTTACATAATAGCAATATACCAGGCACTCTGCCAATTCTCAGGCAACTCAACCTGGGCCATACATACACTGAACAGCCTGACTAACCGATCAACATCCCTGAACTTTTTTCTTGAAAAATTCAACAGTGTTCCCATCCATTCCTGACACTTTCATTTTATGCAAGGCTTTCATCATCTTACTTTTCATTACACGATCAACCATAAGCCTCTCAATCTTCAAAACACCTCATCCCAAAAACAATGCATCTACATTAATTCATCCAATACATTATAAAGTCTTTCAAAATACTAATTCCATCTCTTTTTACCATTTTTTTTGCCTATTACCACTTCCTCACCTTTTCCCCCTTAGTGATGATCCGATGATCCTATTTGTTCTCTTATTCACATACAGTAGAAAAGTGAGGGGAGGACATGCTTCACACTACCTTTGTAGGCCAGAGTGAGGAGAGGGACAAGATGTATGCGAATTGGTATAAGGACTGCCTCCAATGCTGTTTGACACCGGGTGATTTTAGGGTCTAATTAAGTGATACTCATTGTAAAAGGTGCTGTTAATGAAGGTGCCATTTGCAAATTGTCACAGAAAAGGTGCTGTTAAAAATATTGTCATTCAAAAGTGCCTCGTTATTATCTGGGGTTTACACTAACTGATAAATCCTCTTTCCATAAATCTTCCAAAATACGTTATTTTCTTATCCTCCCTGAAACTTCAAGATAATCCCACCTCATCTACCATTTGTCTTATTCTTCAGCCAAGATGTAGGCACATGAGAAAGGGTAGTGAGTGATGAGATAAGGAAATTAATTGTATGCGAAACAGAGAGGAGCAGTGTATGGACAGTATCTGACAACCACTCCCTCTGGGAATTCCCACAAATGGGGTGGCCACAGCAAAAGAGTTCTTAAATACCTTCCTCAAATACCACTCCACGCATTCTTCCTCAACTCTCTCCTTCCATTACTCTTCCACTTTATTTCCCCAAGTCAAAAGAGGTCTTTCCTATGATAAACCAAGAGGCATCACTATGCTATGTTATGACAGGCTGATAGGTGTTATATGTTATTCAATGCCTAGCAGAGGCATATTTTCCAGTTTTTGTAAATTCTTAAACATTTTTCAGTATGTTTTTGAAGTTTTCTGGAATGAACTTTACAGCAAAATTTCGGGATAAGGTTTAAGATGCATTACATGACACAGTATTTCATGTGGTCAAGATGTTATACATTTCTACATTCTAAGCATGAGACTGACTTCAATGCAGTGCAAAAAAAACATGATCAAAGGGCTCTGAAAAGTATTTGACCATGAAAGCAATCCTATCAATCTCATATCTAATTCAATAGTGATATAATATATTCTGCACAAAGTAAATTGAATAATATAAAGAATATCACAAACCTTAATTCGTTTCTCCTTGTAAGCCAATCTCATATGATCAGGTAATTCTCCGAATTCCTTCAAGGCCTGAAACAGCCTATTAGGTCCATCTATATCATTATACTTCCCATTCTTTAAATTTTCCTCAAAATACAGATTGAGAGCTGAGACAGGAGGAAGCCAAGGCATCTCTAAAAACCTGATGATGAAAACACTGAAAGTCATGTTTGTGCTTTTTAAATTATTTTCCTACATAATCTTAAATGATTATTACATGCTGTATCACAGGTGAAAGCAACAAAGTTATCAGAGAGTTAATAATAAGAATCAAAGCAACAAAACAAACAAGGGTAAGTAAAAGAAAAGTGAGTTTTGAATAATGAAAACCTTTGTCTCTGAGGCAGTGTCTTGCAAATTATAATCTCCAGGGGTTAGGAGCCTCTGATTGCCCTACTTCAGGTGAGATTAATGCCTCTCACCCTTTCCAAACATCAGTTGCAGCAATAGATTGCTTCTGAACTCTCCCCTACACTCAGCAGTCACCACCTAGTGAAGATATTATTGTCCTCTTGTTTATCATGCAGCACCAGGCCAAGTACCTCATAATTCTTTGGAACATGGACATAACCATGATGGTGACTTCCATCAGTTGAGGCAAGGTTTTCCTAGTGAGGGGATAATACATCAGGAAGAAACAATTAGATTTGCCAGTAGGGCACCTCCTCAGAGAGAAAACGGCTTTTCATTCTTCAAAATAATTTTTTTCTCTCTTGGGTAAGTGTGTCCTGCGAGATATGAGAGTATAAAAGCATAGAGGCAGGGGTTAGAGAACAACTTCAAAAGCAACAGGAAGATGACCAAAAACATACCCAAAGATTATTGTGTGGTACATTATTGATCCTTCACCTCACAAGGGTGAGCCAAATGCCCACAGGACTGATCCTTGGCATCTAGATCAAAGTATGGTTGATAAAGTGTAGGGGAATGTGAAAGACTTCTGGGAAACCCCTCAAGGGAAAGCTTCCACAGAAATGCTAGCTTGGAAGTTCCTTCTGACAGGGCTTTGACAAATAGGCCAGGTTGGGCCAACAAACCAATCTTTTAATCAAAAATTAAATACTTCCTCGGAGAAAGATTCCAAATTTTTGATGCAAATAAAAAAATGGGGCTTCCCAGACAATTCAATGAAGATCTCAAGGTATTCTCCAAGATATCACACTGAATATAAGGCAAGCTCTTCAACAGCAGTCTTCATATAGCAACATAAAAGTAAGCAAAGCTAACGTGCTTTACATAAATCATGTTAACTTCACAGCTAGGGAGCTAAAATAAAATCCTTGGCTGCAACACCAAAATCTTTACCAACCCCACTTATGAGAACAGGTGCTCCTGGGGAAAACAATCATATCCAGTCCCAATTAGTCCCCATACATGATAATTCTAAAACCCCTAACACAGGTGTGAGCAATATATGACCTGCAGGCCATATGGTATGGCTGGGGGCCTTTAAGGGTGTCTTTAAACTTTAACTATATTCTTGTATAAATTGTTCCTTCTGCTGATTCTATTATACTGTACAAAGAGGAAAATTATTATTTCCAATATTTCCATCTCATTGTATCTTTTATGTCTGTATCATGTTGGGCTGAAAATCTTTGGCTAAGAATGAATCTTTAGTGAACACATACATTTATGGGTTATCGGACTCCCCCTGCCTGGGTAACAGTGCTAGTGAAAAGACACCTTTGGGTGAGGCTGTTTCTTTGTCTGTTGATGAAAGAGAGTACAAAGCAGTACAATCTTACAGAAGAACTTCTCAATCCAAAGGAGTCCATTCTTTCCCTGACATTGGAAGCTGAGCAGCCTTGAAGCTGCAGGAGCTCCTGGGAAAGGGGTCTTGGAGTTATACCAAGATCTTTTAAGGAAAAGGGTCCTTGGGCAATTATAAATACATAAATTACAATTGGAAAAAAATATGAATAATGTAGTTTTGTAGAACGGTCTTTTACAAGAAAGCATGCTGTAATTCATATGGGGTAAACCTGTATCTATCTGAAATTGGGAATTCAAAGAAACTGAAAACAAAAGACAACAAAAAAGCATAACAATGTTAACCTAAATAATAAATATATATCAACACTGGAAAATTCTACAACAAACTTAGGCTGCACCACTCACCTCAGGAGAATTTCACTTTCTTTTTTACTGGGCCCTCCTCTTATAGAATCATTCCAATGAGAATGACCCATATTACACACAGCAGCTTCTCGCTGAAAAACAACCATCATATAAGAAAACAAAACAATAGAAACATTACCACACCCACATATTTGGTTACTGCACCTAAAGAAGCACAAAGGACTAACAGAAAAGGTCCAATGGAGAGCAACAAAGATGGAACCAGAATCACGGGGCCTTAGACTTACCTATTCTGTTAGAAAGGTGAGGGGTGACCTGACACTACCCATATGTTTTTAAATATGTTACTGATGTAAACAGTTCTCTGAGAGGACATAATATGAAGATAAGCAAGAGAACTTTTGAGAAGGATGTGAAAGAGCACTTTTACTGCAAAGATATGGAATATGAAAATGGTCTAACACCATCAGATAAAGTAACAAACTGAAAATGTGACATTACCATACTCCATCTTCTTGTACATCATCTTTAGTGATGTATCATTTTCTAAAATACATCCCATAAACATTAACAGTTTAAAGCAATTGATATACTACTGGATCGACTGAAAATTCTATAATAATCTACGGTATCTTTTACTCCTGAAGGTACAGTACATTCGTCTAAAGACAATATATAATCTATTCAGGATATCTTTTATCATACATGCTCACTGCGTACCACATTAGTGAGGTAGCACCAGAAACATGAAGGAATGGTCTCAATTGCTCATTTCCAGCCTCTAGCTCTAGTATCTCTCAGTCTGTTACAGTAAAGCACTGCATCATTATGGCAAAGTCTACCTTCATCAATACACAGAAACATCAGTGCAGGACTGCATCATACTAGCTAAATCTATTTTCATCAATATAAAGAAACATTCCTTTCTCTATTTGTCAGCTATGAGGAGTCTAAATTAATGAAGCTTCTGTATCTAACATTCTAACATGTAACCTCTTTTTTTTACAATGCAATAAATATTTTGATTAACACAAATTTGGCTTGCATACCACTCTCTAGGATTACATCCTCCATGTAAATCAAGGGAAAGGAGCTGTATAAGTATACTAATCAGACTGCTATTAATCTCTTGTAAAAGCTCCTGTAATTCTCTATAAGTCATAAGCACAATGTTTTGGTCTCAACATTCATGAGCGAAAGAGGTTTCACAGTTTCCTTATGCATAAAATACAATGCAGTAGAGCATCATATGTCATAATAGCATAAATGGTTATGATTAATGATTTTTGTTGTAGTAAAACTTCATATAATGAGGAAAATCTGCATGCAAACAGAGCTTTTGGACTTTGTTCCAAGTTCTGCAGTTTAACTTTCTCCTCATTTATTACCTGCTATCTCCTGTGTGATATGAGGATGAGAGAGAGTCGGCATGAGGAATACATAATTACACATTCAATCAATGAATGCAAAGTAAAGATGGGAATTTTATATAAACATATGCACCAAGTTCATAGAAAAAACTAAATACACACAACTCTATGTGGTAATGCTTACAACTGTATTGTACAGATCCACAGCTGACCTATAAATATAGGGATATTTCTCCTTCACACTAAGAGTTTTATACTTCTCCATCTGTTCCTTCCTGAAATTGAGATTTCTTTCAGCCTTTACTGTGCAATGATAATTGTAGTATACCTGAAAAAAAAGTTGATCTATGTTAGACTGTATACATATATATATCATTTATCTATTATATTTAATTGCCATCTCCTGCGTTAGCAAGGTAGCACAAGAAAACACACAAAGAATGGCCCAACCCATCTGCGTTAGCAAGGTAGCGCAAGGAAACAGACAAAGAATGGCCCAACCCACCCACATACACATGTATATACATAAATGCCCACACACGCACATATTCATACCTATACATTTCAACGTTTACTTTTTTATTCATTTTGCTTTGTCGCTGTCTCCCGCGTTAGCGAGGTAGCGCAAGGAAACAGACGAAAGAATGGCCCAACCCACCCACATGCACATGTATGTGCATACACGTCCACACACGCAAATATACATACCTATACATCTTAACGTATACATATATATACACACACAGACATATACATATATACACATGTACATAATTCATACTGTCTGCCTTTATCCATTCCCATCGCCACCCTGCCACACATGAAATAACAACCCCCTCCCCCTCATGTGCGCGAGGTAGCACTAGGAAGACAACAAGGCCCCATTCGTTCACACACAGTCTCTAGCTGTCATGTAATAAAGCACCGAAACCACAGCTCCCTTTCCGCATCCAGGCCCCACAGAACTTTCCATGGCTTACCCCAGACGCTTCACATGCCCTGGTTCAATCCATTGACAACACGTCGACCCTGGTATAGCACATTGTTCCAATTCACTCTATTCCTTGCACATTTCAACGTATACATACATATACATATATACATGTACATAATCATACTTACTGCCTTCACCCATTCCCCCCCCCTCCCATGAAGGGCAGCACTAGGAATGTATGAACTAAAAGTCAAAGAAGAAAGATCATGAGAGGCAAGTGTTTTGGGAGCAGCTAAATGAGTGTGTTAGCGGTTTTGATGCACGAGACCGGGTTATAGTGATGGGTGATTTGAATGCAAAGGTGAGTAATGTGGCAGTTGAGGGAATAATTGGTATGCATGGGGTGTTCAGTGTTGTAAATGGAAATGGTGAAGAGCTTGTAGATTTATGTGCTGAAAAAGGACTGATGATTGGGAATACCTGGTTTAAAAAGCGAGATATACATAAGTATACTTATGTAAGTAGGAGAGATGGCCAGAGAGCGTTATTGGATTACGTGTTAATTGACAGGCGTGCGAAAGAGAGACTTTTGGATGTTAATGTGCTGAGAGGTGCAACTGGAGGGATGTCTGATCATTATCTTGTGGAGGCTAAGGTGAAGATTAGTATGGGTTTTCAGAAAAGAGGAGTGAATGTTGGGGTGAAGAAGGTGGTGAGAGTAAGTGAGCTTGGGAAGGAGACCTGTGTGGGGAAGTACCAGGAGAGACTGTGTACAGAATGGAAAAAGGTGAGAACAATGGAAGTAAGGGGAGTGGGGGAGGAATGGGATGTATTTAGGGAATCAGTGATGGATTGCGCAAAAGATGCTTGTGGCATGAGAAGAGTGGGAGGTGGGCTGTTTAGAAAGGGTAGTGAGTGGTGGGATGAAGAAGTAAGAGTATTAGTGAAAGAGAAGAGAGAGGCATTTGGACGATTTTTGCAGGGAAAAAATGCAATTGAGTGGGAGAAGTATAAAAGAAAGAGACAGGAGGTCAAGAGAAAGGTGCAAGAGGTGAAAAAAAGGGCAAATGAGAGTTGGGGTGAGAGACTATCAGTAAATTTTAGGGAAAATAAAAAGATGTTCTGGAAGGAGGTAAATAGGGTGCGTAAGACAAGGGAGCAAATGGGAACTTCAGTGAAGGGCGTAAATGGGGAGGTGATAACAAGTAGCGGTGATGTGAGAAGGAGATGGAATGAGTATTTTGAAGGTTTGTTGAATGTGTCTGATGACAGAGTGGCAGATATAGGGTGTTTTGGTCGAGGTGGTGTGCAAAGTGAGAGGGTTAGGGAAAATGATTTGGTAAACAGAGAAGAGGTAGTAAAAGCTTTGCGGAAGATGAAAGCCGGCAAGGCAGCAGGTTTGGATGGTATTGCAGTGGAATTTATTAAGAAAGGGGGTGACTGTATTGTTGACTGGTTGGTAAGGTTATTTAATGTATGTATGACTCATGGTGAGGTGCCTGAGGATTGGCGGAATGCGTGCATAGTGCCATTGTACAAAGGCAAAGGGGATAAGAGTGAGTGCTCAAATTACAGAGGTATAAGTTTGTTGAGTATTCCTGGCAAATTATATGGGAGGGTATTGATTGAGAGGGTGAAGGCATGTACAGAGCATCAGATTGGGGAAGAGCAGTGCGGTTTCAGAAGTGGTAGAGGATGTGTGGATCAGGTGTTTGCTTTGAAGAATGTATGTGAGAAATACTTAGAAAAGCAAATGGATTTGTATGTAGCATTTATGGATCTGGAGAAGGCATATGATAGAGTTGATAGAGATGCTCTGTGGAAGGTATTAAGAATATATGGTGTGGGAGGCAAGTTGTTAGAAGCAGTGAAAAGTTTTTATCGAGGATGTAAGGCATGTGTACGTGTAGGAAGAGAGGAAAGTGATTGGTTCTCAGTGAATGTAGGTTTGCGGCAGGGGTGTGTGATGTCTCCATGGTTGTTTAATTTGTTTATGGATGGGGTTGTAAGGGAGGTAAATGCAAGAGTCCTGGAAAGAGGGGCAAGTATGAAGTCTGTTGGGGATGAGAGAGCTTGGGAAGTGAGTCAGTTGTTGTTCGCTGATGATACAGCGCTGGTGGCTGATTCATGTGAGAAACTGCAGAAGCTGGTGACTGAGTTTGGTAAAGTGTGTGGAAGAAGAAAGTTGAGAGTAAATGTGAATAAGAGCAAGGTTATTAGGTACAGTAGGGGTGAGGGTCAAGTCAATTGGGAGGTGAGTTTGAATGGAGAAAAACTGGAGGAAGTGAAGTGTTTTAGATATCTGGGAGTGGATCTGTCAGCGGATGGAACCATGGAAGCGGAAGTGGATCATAGGGTGGGGGAGGGGGCGAAAATTTTGGGAGCCTTGAAAAATGTGTGGAAGTCGAGAACACTATCTCGGAAAGCAAAAATGGGTATGTTTGAGGGAATAGTGGTTCCAACAATGTTGTATGGTTGCGAGGCGTGGGCTATGGATAGAGATGTGCGCAGGAGGATGGATGTGCTGGAAATGAGATGTTTGAGGACAATGTGTGGTGTGAGGTGGTTTGATCGAGTAAGTAACGTAAGGGTAAGAGAGATGTGTGGAAATAAAAAGAGCGTGGTTGAGAGAGCAGAAGAGGGTGTTTTGAAATGGTTTGGGCACATGGAGAGAATGAGTGAGGAGAGATTGACCAAGAGGATATATGTGTCGGAGGTGGAGGGAACGAGGAGAAGAGGGAGACCAAATTGGAGGTGGAAAGATGGAGTGAAAAAGATTTTGTGTGATCGGGGCCTGAACATGCAGGAGGGTGAAAGGAGGGCAAGAAATAGAGTGAATTGGAGTCATGTGGTATACAGGGGTTGACGTGCTGTCAGTGGATTGAAGCAAGGCATGTGAAGCGTCTGGGGTAAACCATGGAAAGCTGTGTAGGTATGTATATTTGCGTGTGTGGACGTGTGTATGTACATGTGTATGGGGGGGGGGGGGTTGGGCCATTTCTTTTGTCTGTTTCCTTGCGCTACCTCGCAAACGCGGGAGACAGCGAGAAAGTATAAAAAAAAAAAAAAAAAAAAAAAAAAAAAAGTCAAAGGTATAAATGAATCAATATTTTCTTTTGTTCAGAAAGAAACAATATATGTTATGAGAACAGGTAATAAATATAATGGGAATAAAAGATTAAGAGAGTGAAATACTGCATGGTAAATCCCTCAAAACACTGAAAAAGAGGATGTGCTCAAGGAGGGGAGCTAGGCGATACATGTATACAAAGTTATGTGTGAAAGCAAAAACAGAAAACAGTATGCCACAATTATGAATGGATGCCCTGAAAGTGCCACCACATAAAGTGAAAATACAGAATGCAAAAAGACTGAGCAAAATTGGCTCATTGTACAGTGAGAATGGTAGTATGGCAAGGAAGAATGGTTATGGATACATTAACCTATAAAGCACTGGTAAAATAGACTGTATGAAGTCCTTACTTAACTGTCTTCTGTGAAAGTTTCATTCTCAATAATCATTTTACCAAACTTTTAAGGAAGAAGCAAAGTTCATGAACACAATGCAGCATGCTTCCATGAGGCCCAACACATATGAAAAGGTTCTTTTAGCCTGAATGATGCTACTGGTACCTTTTCCTTCCTGAATATCCAATCCTCAGTAACAAAATCATTGGGCACTGCTGGATAATCAAGAAAATTTACAATATCTTATAATTGTGCAGAACATGTATGCTAAATTTTCATAATAGAAGTACTGCATTGGAACAAAGTTACACTAAAAGAACTAAATCTAAAACTTGGTTAGATACTGTAGTGACAGACACCCATCATATGTCTAAAATGTGTTCCAGGGAAATGCAATGGCTGCTCACTCCTGACAAGCACTCCTTTGTACCCCACTTTTTAGTAGGTATATACATATCTGTTTGAGGACCTCCATATCAAATGTTTATCTAAATGGCCTACCCCTGATGTCAAATTTGTACTTCCCCATTCTGATAATGCTTTTTCACCATTAAATGACCGAGCTCTGGAAATTTAGGAGGGTTCCTAGGATGAAGGTTTATCTAGTGCTTGATTTGGAATATGTGAAGGATCATGTGGTAGGACAAAATGGAATAAAGAAAGAAACAAGTGGGTGCATGGAAGATTTGGTAAGGCAGGAAATGCAAAGGGAATAATCTGTGGAGTGGTAGAACGGATGAAACATAATACTTTGAGGTGATTTGGGCACATGGAAAGAAGACAAGACAGGATGTTTACAAGGAAAGTGTATGATATAATGACTAAAGGACCAGTGTGAAAGGAAGAACACCTCTAACACATGGGGAAATAGAGTGGTAGAGTACCTGGACAGAGAGAAATGGTAGAAAAATGCAGAGAATGGTGTATGCGAGGGAGCCATGTAATTACTGGGATAAGTGAAGACTCTTCTGCTTTGGCCACCGCTTGATAGGAAATCCCAAAGGGAACAGGCATCACAGGTATACAGACAGACAGAAAGACACACATGAGGGATCAGAGCAGGTAAAGAACCCAGTGCTTGATCATGAAAGTGCAGGATGAGGACTCAAAGAGAGGGATTAGAAGTACAGAATCCAAAAAGCAATAACAAGTATATTATGTGGAAATGATCAAGTTTTTGACAGAATTTATTGGGAAAGGGAGTTTTATAACAAGAGTACAAACTAGTGGTACTAGTTTCTGTAAAATGTGTGACAGAGGAGGAGGATCAATAGGATGTGAGGTATAATATGACAGGAAATGTGATAACGTGAAAGAGCTCTGTGATGTACTATGGAGGAGATATAAAAGGCACTGCAGCCACCCAGCAAATGAAAAATATATGAAAGAAAGGAAGGAGTACTGCAAAGTTGAGGTAGGAGGAAGAGAGATTTTCAAAAGAACAATCCAAAAGTTCATCAGATGCAAGGTTAATGGAATAAAAGGGAAAAATTTTTGACTAGCAATACCATTTCAGGGGAAAGGTCAGGCATGATCGATCAATCTTCTAGACTTCAATGACAAGGTAAGCTCCATCTTAGATCAAAGAAAGGAATGGGCAAACTATATGTCATTGGATTATCAGAGAGCCTTTGACACTATGCCTCATCAGAGGATGATAAGAAGCTAATATTATTGGAAGAAATAAGGTGCAGAATACTTCAGAGAACAGATCATCTTTGTAGAAGGGAACAAAGAACACAGGTAAAAGGAACATCCTCAAAATGGGATGGTGTGATAAATGGCATGGTGCAGGACTTCGTCTTGGGCTAACTGCTAATATTGATGTATGCAAATGACTTGCCTTCTGAACCGAAGTCCTACCAAACCATGTCTGTGGATGATGTCAAAATAAGAAAAGATGATCACTTCAGCTTAAAGGAGACCTAGACAAACTCTAAAGCTGGCAAGCAAATGGATGATCAGATTTAATCCAAGTTAGAGCAAGATAATGAGAGTAGGACACGAAATACAAAACAGGAATCTAACAGGTGGAAGAGACCTAGTGGCTGTCATTACACTTAATCTGTCACTAGGGATATTCATAAAGAGAAATGTAAAAACGGTGAAGTGTTTGCTTGCAAACTTTATAATCACATTCAAGGATGTGGCTAAAGACATCTTCGTAAACTACCCGAAACATACATAACATCAATATTGGTCTATTTTCTACAAGTGCAGTTACTGCACCTAAAGAAGCAAAAACATCTCAATGAGAAGGTACAGAGAGGAGCAACTATGATGGTACACAATTAAGAAAACTAAGTGCTACATAACCATCTACTATGGAGGGTTGGAGAGAGAATGGGGATCTGATAACAGTTTATAGGTTTCCAAATCAGATGGATAACAATGACAATGAACAGTTCTTCAAGAGAGGCAGTACCAGAGTAACCATATGCCATGACAATAAGCTAGAAAAAAATACACGTAAAAAAAGGATGTACTGGTTCAGTGTCGGGGTAGTGGAAGGATGAAAGAAACTGACCATGGACACTGTGAATGCAAGTAGTTTAATAGGTTACCTGATGGCAAAGAAAATTCATGAGATGGGCACCATGAGTGGAAAATTTTATCCCAGTGACTGTGCAAGTAGATAATTACAAATGGGTAATTACTGTATTCTTTAAAATTAATATTCAACAAAAAAAATAAAGTTTACCTCAAATGGTGTCATGACTTGACGTTTTTTCTCACATCTGAAATAAGAAAATTATTTATCAAAATCTGTAAACTTTATCAAAGACATTACAACATGAGAAATGTGAAAGACTTAATGTGAAAGCCAAATCTGTCAAATACAGGGACAACTTAATTATTTTTTTTTACAAAAGGAGGAACAGAGAAGGGGACCAACTGAGGATTTTCCCTCTTAGGCTCAGTCCTCTTTTCTTAATGCTACCTCGCTAATGCAGGAAATGGTGAATATGTATGAAAAAAATATGATAATTTAACCACCTAGAAGTACATGAAACACTTACTTCCCAAATGTGAATAAAATTTGATTATCCACAGGTTTGAATTCAGTGAGGCATGCTCTGCATAGACTAGAATAACACCAGTCAGGTACCTCTTGGCATTACATTCCCATCTGCTACCCTCACTAATGCTTTCACTTGTTCTCTTGCTCTCATCACACTATTCACCTACTTCAAAATCATTTTCTAATTCTCAATGAAGTTTGCTGATCCTCTGTCATCCTATCTATTATTTGCCCTCTTTTTCAGCCCTTGTAACTTCCTCTTGACCTCCTGCCACTCCTACCTTTCTATCAATATACATCTCTGATATCCATTTCCCCAGAAAACTTCCATCATGGAGATGGCCAAGGCAAAATAATGTCCACTAATCCATCCTTACATGCCTCCCTCACATAAACCATTCCATGCATTCTTCCACCAATGCTCTCACTCTAGTACTCTTCCACTATATTTGATGTTACAGGCAGCCTTCCTCATATACCAACCTCCTAAATCATACTATTATACACTCTCCTTGTAATCAACCATCTTGCATTCTTCCCACATGTCAAAACCATCTCAAAGTACTATGTTTCACCCACATTACTACTCGACAATTCATTCCCTTTGCATTTCTTGCCACACCAAATCTCTCATACATCCCCCCTCAAACCCAAGCTTTTTTTTTCTTCATTTTATCTAGTCATACCATAAGCTCCTTTCAAATAGTTCATATCTACAGCCTGGACTCTTGGCCTATGCAACTCATTTCATGTCCATGTTTCAGCTGCATATGTCAGGGTCAGGAGGATTATGCTGTCCCTTAATCCTTTCTTCACTTCCATACTTACACCTCTAACCTTCATTTTCCTATTAGGGGACCCAGTAACCCTTCTACCCTGTACTGCTCACTCCCTTATCTCTCCTATATCACCAGGTTTACCTAAGATAGCTCCCAAATACTTAAATTATGTCACCTCTTCTGATCTTTCTCCTCCTATAATCTTTATCACCTATTAGCGTACTTTCTTCTCACTCTGCAGGACTTTGCAAAATCTATACTTTTATGTTGTTTCCATTCAAACACCATTACTTTACTTTTACTCACATTTACCTTCAATCACCTCCACTTACATAATTCATAAAACATGTTTATAATCTTCTGCAACTCCTCACCACTCTCAGCATACAACACAGTATCATCTGCAGATGGGCTTGTCACTAGCTACCATACCTCACCATTACACTCAACCTCTGCATACATCATCCCTAGTTTTCCTTTCATCTCTCTTATCAGTACATCCAGACATATGTTCAAAACCTACATTGACATCAAACAGCCCTGTCTCATACATATGTATACTGGAACTTTGCTTAACTCTTCATCTACTCTTACACATGCCACTTCCTCACCCACAAATCCCAAACACTTGCACTCCTTCCATTTCAGTAATGCTCATACATTTCTCTTGTCTCTAACAACTCAACTAACTCATCCTACAGCTCACTACCCTTACAGGCCTACATCCCATCCTCCACACGCCACATATGTAATCAATGCTTCCCTAAATAACTCCCATCCCTAAATATCTTCCGTATCTTACCCTCTCACTTTGCTTCATTTATTCTCACATTTTGCCATTCTTCATGTCCTGATATCTCATTACATAAGCTTCTTATTCTTGCTCATTCACTTGCATTACACTCTTCCTATCCATTTAATTTCTTCTTTTCCTGAAGTCTCTATAGTTTTCATCATTACCTCCATTACGAAAAGATCAGGCATCCCAACAGCTGCTTCTCGCAGCACGTTTACATGATCCAATCATGCTTGCTTGCCATTATCCTCATTCATCCATGTATACAGGGAACTCTTGAATTACATGTGTTTGATCAAAACCATTTTCAGAATAAGGTGCATGGTCCTCTTACACCCTTTCTTTAATTACATGGACTTATGTTGGAATAACACTACCATCACTGGGTTAGCATGCATTGGTATGGTGTTACCAGCGCCATACAAGATTCATGCGTCTACATGACATAGGTGTGCAGCTTCACGCTTTGCAGTCCTTAGTGCATATATACTGTCTATGGTCACAAAGTGCTACAGTATTTTATGCTTCAGTATACTGTATACTGCATGTGTCTTTCCCCTTGCATCATGCCATCAAAAAGTCTTTTAACTTCTCCTGGTGTCAGTGCTTTTCAAAAGTGTAAGGCCATCACCATTTGAGGTTACGATGGTTGTGCTCAAATCTTATGAGAGGTGAATGAACAGATGATGTTAAGCATGTCCTTGGACTTAGTTAACCTACTTTATGTACTATTTGTGATAGTGCAGACAAATTCAAGAAGCATGCCAAGAGTGGAACATTAACCAGAGCATTTAAGACCTTGTATTCCTGAAGTTTGATCACAGAGAGATTGGAATACACGATGAACATGTGGATCAAACAAAGAACTCATGAAAATGTTGCTATTAGCAAGCTTGTGATACAAGCAGAGGTCATGAGTATATATGATAACATGACAGTGGAAGAAGCAGCCACAGCATTTCCAGCAAGTTCTAGTTGGTTCATGAATTTTAAGAAACATTGCAATTATTGCAACATAAAGATGGAAAGGAAAAAGAAATGAAAAGGTTTATGAGAGATGTGGTATGGCAGAGAATGCAAAGAGAGTGAAGTGTGGAGTGATAGAATGGGTGAAACGTAATACTTTGAGGGGGTTTTGGCATATGGGAAAATGCAAGACTGGGAGTTTACAATGAGGGTGTAAGATAATACAATTAAAGGGGTTGGTGTGACACGAAGATCATGTGACATAGGCAAACAGGGTGGAGGAATACTGGAGGGAGAGAAATAGTGGAAGAATGCAAGTAATGGTGTATGCAAGGGAGGATTGTAAGGACACAGATAACTGAATACTCTTTTGCCATGGCCACCCCTTGATGTGAGTTCCCGGAAGGAATGGTTGTCAGAGATATAAATAGGTACACAGAATCACATTTACTCTCAACTTTCTCTTTTCACATACTTTCCCAGACTCAGATACCAACTTCTGCAATTTCTCAATCGAATCTGTTACCAGTACCGATTCATCAGCAACCAACAATTGATTCACTTTCCAGGTCCCACCACCCCATGCATACTGCATACCTGCCCCTATTTCAAAGATCTTTGCATTTGCCTCACTCACCAACACATCCATAAACAATTCAAAAGTCATAGAAACATGACACACATCTGCCAAAGACTCTCCTTCCCTCCTCCCTACCTTCTTACACACTTGCTTTACTCCCACACCATACATTCATACGACCCTGCACAGGGTATTTCTATCCACCCAATCATATGCTTTCTCCAAATCCATAAATGACTCATACAAATCCTTATGTCTCTCCAAGTAATTCACACACATTCTTTAAAGGAAACACTTAATCTGAACATCCTCTACCACTCCTGAAACCATATTGTTCCTCCCCAGTCTGATGCTTCCATACAACTTTCCAGCTCCACTCAACAAACTTATACCTACGTAATATGAACACTTACCTTTGAACCCCTTGCCTTTACATAATGGCACTACACATGCATTCTGCTAATCCTCAGGTACCTCACCATGATCCACTAATACACTTAAAAGTCTAAAAAAATCAGTCAGTAACATAGACATACTCTTTATTAAGAAATTCAACTGTAGTACCATCCAATCCAGCTGCTTTGTCCTAATATCCTTAAATTTTCATTACTCTTCTTTGCTGAGTTTCCTACTGAGTCCTCAGGTTTTAAGTGAAAGTGACTAACAATGTTTTGCAATTTCAAAACCAACTAAGGAATTAAACTTTATAAATGGTGCCTACTTCAGATGAAGTAACCAAATAATAGAGGGCAACTGCAATGCTTGTAAAACAGAGCTTCATAATTTGAAGCAAACCATTAAGTGAGCTAGTGTATGAATGTAAATCAACAAAATGAAGCCAAAGGAAGAAAAGATAAAATGAAAAGAGCAATCCCCAATCCAATGATCCTTTTCTTTCAATGGTAACCAAAGTCAAGTTTTTTATCACAAACAAATTATCAGGTGCTACCAATAAACAACTTTTGAGATTATTCTATATCACAACAACCTTCTTTGGGCAGAAAACCTAGAAAGATAAGACAAAACTTACCCTGGAACAATCACATTCATTCTTGCTACAATGGCCTCTTCAATATACTTGTACTTCTCTTTTTTTGGAGTTTTCTTCCAAGCCTCTGCACAACTTTCAAATATCTTGCTCTTTAACAGGAAATAAATATTGATAAATTAACCATAATAAAACTAAATTTCAAACTGAAAAAGTACTTATCACATATTAAATCAATACTACATATCTTTCTATATCAATTATAATTACATAATTTACTCCAATCCCTGGTTAATGCACACTTTCACCTAAAAAATGGCATCAGACAGATGACAAATATTCTTTGGTGTATATTCATATTTTATTATTCATTTCATTATACTTTGTCGCTGTCTCCTACGTTAGCGAGGTAGCACAAGGAAACAGACGAAAGAATGGCCCAAACCACACACATACACATGTATATACATACACATCCACACAGGCACATATACATACCTATACATCTCAACGTATACATATATATACACAAACAGACATACATATATACACATGTACATAATTCATACTGTCTGCCCTTATTCATTCCCGTCGCCACCTCGCCACACATGAAATGACAACCCCCTCCCCCCACATGTGTACGAGGTAGCGCTAGGAAAAGACAACAAAGGCCCCATTCATTCACATTCAGTCTCTAGCAGTCATGTACAATGCATCAAAACCACAGCTCCCTTTCCACATTCAGGCCCCACAGAACTTTCCATGGTTTACCCCAGATGCTTCACATGCCCTGGTTCAATCCATTGACAGTATGTCGACCCCTGGTATACCACGTCGTTCCAATTCACTCTATTCCTTGCACGCCTTTCACCCTCTTGCATGTTCAGGCCCCAATCACTCAAAATCTTTTTCATTCCATCTTTCCACCTCCAATTTAGTCTCCCACTTTTCGTTCCCTCCATAAACAATGATACTCTCCCACCCCAACTCTCATTGCCCTCTTTTTTCAATCCATGCATCTTCCTCTTGACCTCTTGCTGCTTTCTCTTATACATCTCCCAGTCACTTGCATTCCTTCCTTGTAAGTATCATCTAAGTGCCTCTCTTTTCTCTTTCACTTACAACTTTACTTCTTCATCCCATCACTCACAACCCTTTCTAATCTGCCCACCTCCCACCTTTCTCATGCTATATGCATCTTTTGCACATGCCATCACTGCTTCCCTAAATACATCCCATTCTTCACCCATTCCCTCACATCATTTGCTCAACCTTTTGCCATTCTACACTCAATCTCTCTTGGTACTTCCTCACACAAGTCTACTTTCCAAGCTCACTTACTCTCACCAGTCTCTTCTCCCCAACAATCTTCCTTCCTTTTTGAAAACCTCTAAAAATCTTCACCTTTGCCTCCACAAGAAAGTGATCAAACATTATCTTTTTCAAAAGTATTCATCATTTTCCACATTAGTAAGGTGGCATTCCAGAACAAATGATTGAGCCTTAGAGGGAAAACTCCCAACTTGGCCCTCTTCTCTGTTCCTTCTTGGAAAAGTAAAAATTGGAGATGGCCTTGATGAGGGCCTCAGTTGCTAGTACTGTCATGGCAAGACTAACAAAAAAAAATCAAGAATTTGACTGCTAGATCTATAAAATATATCTCCAATTGATAGTGAAAAGCTAATGAATACCTGCAAGTAATAATTTTATTTTGTTGGAAAACTGACACTAGAGAAGTACCCGGAAAATCAGTTACACAGCAGAAGGGTTAATATGAACTTGGTGTTTTGAAGACCAATCTTGTGAGAGCACTAGAGCAAAATAATGTCTTTTCCTTTATACTTGAACACCATTTCCTATGTTAACCAGGATGTAAAAACTAGCAAACAAAGGCCACATCTACTCACATACATTCTCTAGCTGTTGTGTGCAATGCACCAAAACCGCTGCTCCCAATCCAAAACCAGGCCCTACAGACATTTCCAAAGTTTATCAAGATGTTTCATATTCCCTGGATCAGTCCACTGACAGCATATCTAACACAGTATACCACATCACTGCAATCACTCTATCCTGTGCACGCCTTTCACCTTCCTGCATGTTCAGGCCCAAATTGCTCAAAATCTTTTTCACCTCACCCTTCCCTCTCCAATTTGGTCTCCCTGTTCTCCTTTTCCCCTCCACTTCTAGCACAAATATCCTCTTTTTCAACTTTCCTTACTCATTCCATCCATATCTCCTAGCCATTTCAGGACACCTCTCCTGCTCTCTCAATCACATTCATTTTATTACTAAACATCTCTCTCACCCTTACATTACTTTCTCGATCATACCACCTTACATCACATATTGTCCTCAAACATTTCACTTCTAACACATCCACTCTCCTCCGCACAACCTTATCAATCACCCATGCCTCTCATCCACATAATTTTTTGGGATGACTATTCCTTCAAACATACCCACCTTTGCCCTTAAATATAACGTTCTCTCTCTTAACACATTCTTCGGTGCTCCCCCAGAACCTTTGCCCTATCCCCAACCCTACGACTCATTTCCAATTCCATGATTCCACTTGCTGCTATGTACACTCCCAGATATCAAAAACACTTCACTTCCTCCTATTTTTCTCCAATGAAACTCACACACTAACTACAATACTCACCGGGAGTATCCTTTCCTTGTTTTTTTCAATAAAGGACTTTGCAAAGATCTGTCTGTCCTCAAAAATCAAACCATCGCTTATTTGTCCTTCCATCAATTTCTCTTCCAATTCTGAAAGAATTTCAGTCATTGTTCTGGAAAGAGAGACACAGTTAAAATATTATGATATTTGTTTCTAATCCATTAATTTTCATTCAGTTATATGCAAGGTAAGGAGGAATGAGGAAAAACTTTAAAAAAAAGCAAAGAACAAGCCAAAACTTTTCCTTGATTTCATCACTAAGATGATGAAACATTTCAGGAACTAAATGATAAGTTTAAAAGTGTTTTTATAGTGGTAAACAATACTACCTCTGCAGTAGCAAAGTGAGCGAGAGAAGGTCTTGGAAGGTACAGAAATTGACGGAAATGACATGATTTGGCTATGAAAACAACTTGACTCACATACGGCTCATTGTACTATAGAAGTCTTCCTATATGCAATGAAGGAATGTGCACAGGCACCTGCTGGACCACTGGAAATATTGTTAGATAGTTCATAAGGAATAGTGGTTCCAACAATGTTGTATGGTTGCGAGGCGTGGGCTATGGATAGAGTTGTGCGCAGGAGGATGGATGTGCTGGAAATGAGATGTTTGAGGACAATGTGTGGTGTGAGGTGGTTTGATCGAGTAAGTAACGTAAGGGTAAGAGAGATGTGTGGAAATAAAAAGAGCGTGGTTGAGAGAGCAGAAGAGGGTGTTTTGAAATGGTTTGGGCACATGGAGAGAATGAGTGAGGAAAGATTGACCAAGAGGATATATGTGTCGGAGGTGGAGGGAACGAGGAGAAGAGGGAGACCAAATTGGAGGTGGAAGGATGGAGTGAAAAAGATTTTGTGTGATCGGGGCCTGAACATGCAGGAGGGTGAAAGGAGGGCAAGGAATACAGTGAATTGGAGCGATGTGGTATACCGGGGTTGACGTGCTGTCAGTGGATTGAATCAGGGCATGTGAAGCGTCTGGGGTAAACCATGGAAAGCTGTGTAGGTATGTATATTTGCGTGTGTGGACATAATGTATATACATGTGTATGGGGGTGGGTTGGGCCATTTCTTTCGTCTGTTTCCTTGCGCTACCTCGCAAACGCGGGAGACAGCGAAAAAAAAAAAAAAAAGTTCATAAGATGAAGGAAATGTCACACAGACATGGAAAAATACAAATACCATGCCTATATCTATGAAGGATTATCATGATACTTTCCTGAACTACAGGCCAGTGTCACTAACAAGTGTTGTCTGTTAATACTGGAAAAGATACTTAGAAAACAAATAAACACCTACTTGCAGAGGAGAAACTTCCTTACTGGGAATCATCACAGATTCAAGCTAAAGATGCCATACATTATGCTCCTCTTAAACTTCTATGACAGGGTGAGTTATGTCTTAAATCAAAGAGAAAATACATAGCCTGTTTTCCTACATAGACAAAAAGCTTCTGACGTTGTACCCCACTGAAATAGCTAGAGCTACAGGAAGGAATAAGGAGTACTCTCCAACATGGATGGAAGATTACCTTAAGTGTACCTAAAAGTACCTACTTACAAAGAGATTTTGCCATGATGGTGAGGTTAGCACATGGAACTCACCATAATACTTGCCCTTTGGTTAATGCTATTTCTGTCAACCACCTTACTTCTGCCCATCAAGTATCATGCTTGCTGCATAATGTTATTTTTCACAGAACCAACTACTCTGGTGTATATACATCTACACAAGGTTCATTCGGTACTGTCATTAAATACGAGTCTTACCTTCTTTTAAATCTTTCTATCAAAATTCCATGTAAAATCTTAGTTTTCTTGGCGTTACATTTAATACATATTCCAGCTTCCTTCCTGAGTATTCATATATTTACATCTAGTGTCCTTTTCATTTATTTTCAGGTATCACACATAATTTGATGATTCTTTATCTACTTTGCTGATATATTAAAGGAAAGACAAATGTATCCATACTATGGGTCAGATTTGAGCCCTAGAAAGGGCATCTGGCCACCTTAGCCACATGGAGGTTAAAAGACACAAACACACTGAGAAACTGATGCCAGTGCCTTTTAACCTCCATGTGGATGAAGTGGCTGGATGCCCCTACTGGGGAGTGAATCATTTGACCTGTAGTGTATATACTGCTTTGCTGAGTTTCACACTTAGGATGCCACTTTTCAAACCTTCCATCATTCTAGACTATGGATTTCATTTCTCTCAGTCTTTCATAGTAGTACATATGCTCCACTCCACTGGTTAAATAATTTGCTCATTTCAATCTACTTCACAGTGACCATCAAGACACCTTTTCACGTTTTCCCCTAACAGCTTCACATACCTTGGTTCAGTCCAGAGACAGCATGTTACCCCCTGTATACTACATTGCTCCAATTAACTCTATCCTGTATATACCTTACACTTTCCCATATGTTCATGACCTAACCAGTCAATATTCAGCTTCTATAGGGCCTTATTACAGAAAGATAGGGTACTTATTTTGGTAAAATTCCAGTTTAAGAGCACATCAAAATTAACTGTGAAATATGACAGTCTTCCATAACTCTGAAATATGACTGTCTTGCAACCATAATGAATTATGTAGAGAACGAAATAAAATATAGTTTAGATGTGCTGGGATTGAGGAAACCCATATCCTTGGGCAAGGTGTATGGAGTAAAAATGGAAATGATGAAAGCAAGTTATGGGGCCATGAAAGGAGGAGTGGTATGGACAGAAATGAATGAAAATTATCAGGAAAGAGAAGAAGAAGGATGTGCAATTGTGCTATCACCAAGAGTATGGGAAGGTGTTACAGAGCATGGATAGAAAGGATAAAAAATAGTAAGAGTGAAAGGAAAAATTGGAACTGTGTAGTATGCATAGGTATACATGGATGTGCGTGTGAATATGAAGACTGTGTGAGGTAATGAAGCATTTCTGGAAAAATTTGAATGCCTGTAAAAATGGGTTTAGGAAGGAGAGGAAGGATGTATGGGTGATATGAATGTAAAAGTGAGATGTAACAAAACTGGTGAGATACTTATAAAATGGGGAGTGCCTGGAGTAAATGAGAATGGAAGTAATCTTGTGGATGTCTATGCTGGGAGAGGTTTACTCACAGCATACACCTTTTCTCAGCACAAGATGCAGCACATATATATGTGAATGAAAATTGATGGAAAAGAACAATAAAAGGATATGACTGATAATTTAGCATTGGATGAAACTTTAAAAAGGTTGTGAGAGGACTCTGAGATTCTGACCATTTTGCAGTCCTTCTAGAGGTTAGGATCAGGAGAAGAAAAAGTGCTGGCAAGGGAGACAATGAATCAGAAAGAATGCAAGGACGAGTAGGAAAGATGAGTGACAAAATGCTTAGATAAAAGAGCAGAAATTGTAGTAATGCCATCATGTGAATGAAGTGTTTAAAATGTCTAGAGAAGATTGTTAAAGGCTGTAGAATTAGTAGTTGGATACAAAGCTGTAAGAAAAACAATAAAAGGGGAAATGCATGGTGGCCAGATAAGATCTAAAATGCTGTGACACACTGCTCATAAGAATAAACCATAGAAAGTTCAGCAAAGCAGAAAGGAAGACTATAAGAGGTGTAAGCAGACTGTTAAGAGGCTAATAGAGGAATGCAAAGAAAGAGCGGATGATTTGTGAAGAAAACTAAGTGAAAAGTTTAAGGAAAATAAAATACTGTCGTGGAAGGAGGTGAAGAAGGACAGAGGTGGGTGTAAGAAAGGAAAAGTAAATGTGAGAAGTAAACAAGGAGAGTTGCAGAATCAAAAGGAGGCTGTGAAAGTAAAATGGAAAGAGTATTCTGAAGAACTGATGAATATGGGAGAAGGTGAGGCACCAACTGTTACATACATGGGTATGGAGAATGGAAAGAATTGAATACAAGTGCATGACTAGAGGAAAAAAGGGTGATAATGAAGTTGAAGCAATGAAAGGCACCCGGATTGGATGGGATTACAGCTGATATGCTGAAATATAGACAAGAAAGCGTGACAGAGTGGATGCACTTGAAATGGAATCTGGCATGAAAGCAGAAGGTTGTGTCTGAGGATTGGGTGAGATCTATCATTGTTCCTTTATCAAAGGCAAAAGGTCCAAAGGATGTATGTAGAAATTACATGTGAACAAGTTTTTTAAGTATACTAGGAACAGTGTTTACAAGAGTCTTGACTGACAGAGTGATGGACATGACTGAATGCAGAATGAGTGAGAAGCAAGGGGTTCTTAGAATAGGTAAGAGATGTATGAATCAGATTTTTGCAGTGAAAGGGACTATGGAAAAGTATCTAGCAAAGGGTAAAAAGCTGCATAAAACTTTTATGGATCTAGAGAGTGACAGGAATTCTTTATGGGATGTGTTAAGGATATATGGGGAAGGAGGTTAACTGATGAATGGCATGAACGCCTTCTACAGAGGAACAAATGCATGTGTAAAAGTGGATGGGGGATTGAGCAAAATTTTTGTGATACATGTGGGTGTGAGGCAGGGTTGTGTGACATCACCTTGGCTTTTTAACATATACATGGATAGAATCACAAAAGAGAAGAAAGCAAAACTTGGGAAAAAAGGCGTAATGATGAAGTGTTGTGGTGAAGTATGGTGGCTTGCAACAAGCCTGTTTACAGGTGATACCGTATGATTTGGTAAGCACGACAAGAAGTTGCAGGTTTTAAGCATTTTATGATGTACAAAAATGTAGGTAATTGAAGGTGAATGCAAGTAAAAGTAAAGTAATGGTGTTCGAAAGGAAACAGAGTGAAAAGGTAGAATCTCCAAAACCTTATAGAATGAGAGCAGAGAATGTACTAAACTGTATTACAGATATGAGGAGAGAAAAGCTGAAAGAGGTGACAGAACATAAGTATTTGGGAGCTATCTTGGGTAAGTCTGGTAATATGAAAGGTGAGAGAAGGAAGAAGGCAGTACCAGGTAGGAGTCATTGGGTCCCTTAAGGGAATAATGAAGGGTAGAAGTGCAAGTTTGGAAGTGAAGAAAGGATTAAGGGACAGCACAGTCTTCCTGACCCTTAACTATGTAGTCAACCATGAACAAGGGATGAGTCACAAAGGCCAAGAGCCCAGGCTGTGGAATGAGTTATTTAAGAGAAGCATATGGGATGACCCATGGAATGAAGACAGTAATGAAGGGGTGTATGAGAGATGTGGTATGGTAGGAAATGCAAATAGAATGAATTGTGGAGTGGGAGGGTGAATAAAACACAATACTTTGAGGTGGTTTGATCATGTGAAAAAAGCAAGACGGAGCATTTACATGGATCATGTATGATAGCATGAGCAAAGGGTTGGTGTGAGAGGAAGTCCACCTGTGACATAGGGAAACTGGGTGGAAGAGTACTGGAGGGAGAGAAATGGGGGGAAGAACGCATGGGATGGTGTATGCAAGGGAGGCATGTAAAGGCAGGGACAAGTGGAACACTTTTGTTGTGGCCACCCCCTTGATGGGAGTTCCCTGAGGAAACATGCATGAAAGACATAGATAAATAAACAGAACAAAATGACTGGTAGCATGAGATCTGGATTATCACCTTTGATTCTGTAATAAAAAAACAAATCACAAGTAGGGGGGTTCTGAAGATTGCAACAAAATGTGGGGCTAATCAATGTAACAGTATATGAAACATTTCTAGCAATTACATAAGCTTAAAAAAAAAAAAAGAAAAAACCTCAATACTGTAGTTACTGAAAAAAATATCCAGACCTTCAATTTGAGGCTATGTATATTACAAGAGAGAAGACTTATGTAACAAGCTTACTTTAACATTCTTATCTTAGCCATCAAATGGTGCATCTTTCTTTTACAGTCTTCAGCAGAATAGTAATCAAAAGCAACTTTCTGCCAATCATACTTCTTGAGTACATTTATACAGCACTGATTGGCGGAAGGAAGTTGTTCCTTCATTCTGTTGATTAGTGTGTGTAATTCCTCTTTTGTCCAAGGTTTAAATTCTGCAAAAAATTTACATTATGGATAGGGAAACCTTATTAAAAAATCTAATCAAATCCTCACTAAATATCAATATGCTCAAATATCAATATGTACAAACGTACACATACAAGATTTTTAACACAAACGTACACATACAAGATTTTTAACAAGAGAAAATGACTAAGGAACATCCGGATCCTTAAAGAAGAGATATGACATGGAAGTATACATTCGAATATTGTATTAAAAAAAATTCCTTTGGAAAAAGCCTTTTGAACACAATATTCTTATGCAGATACAGCAGGTATTCTCAACAAGAACATATGTTACTGCTGACATCTTTATCCTCTTTACACTCAGATAGAATTCTTTAAGACACCTAAATCAATCCTTTATTCTTATGAACCCATAATCTAAAAAAAAGTTTTATGAAAGTAAAGCAATTGCTCTTTAAAAGTCTGCCTCATAGGGATAAGCACTGTACATACAAATTTTTGCTTCACAATTCTGAAACTTCTAATTGCTCCTTTCTTCTGTTTCTGAATACATGCTAATTCATCCGGAAATTCATAATTCTCAGTTAATTTACTGCTGATACTGTTACAAAAGCTAGATTATGAGGACCTATGAAAATAAATCTATTTTGCTTTTATTTATTTTGCTTTGTCGCTGTCTCCCGCGTTAGCGAGGTAGTGCAAGGAAACAGATGAAAGAAATGGCCCAACCCACCCACATACACATGAATATACATACACGTCCACACACACAAATATACATACCTATACATCTCAATGTACACATATATATACACACACAAACATATACATATATACACATGTACATAATTCATACTGTCTGCCTTTATTTATTCCCATCGCCACCTTGCCACACATGGAATAACATCCCCCTCCCCCTCATTTGTGTGGGGTAGTGCTAGGAAAAGACAACAAAGGCCCCATTCGTTCACACTCAGTCTCTAGCTGTCATGTAATAATGCACTGAAACCACAGCTCCCTTTCCACATCCAGGCACCACACAACTTTCCATGGTTTACCCCAGACGCTTCACATGCCCTGGTTCAATCCATTGACAGCACGTCGACCCCAGCATACCACATCGTTCCCACTCACTCTATTCCTTGCCCGCCTTTCACCCTCCTGCATGTTCAGGCCCCGATCACTCAAAATCTTTTTCACTCCATCTTTCCACCTCCAATTTGGTCTCCCACTTCTCCTCGTTCCCTCCACCTCAGACACATATATCCTCTTGGTCAATCTTTCCTCACTCATTCTCTCCATGTGACCAAACCATTTCAAAACACCCTCTTCTGCTCTCTCAAGCATACTCTTTTTATTTCCACACATCTCTCTCACCCTTACATAACTTACTCGATCAAACCACCTCACACCACATATTGTCCTCAAACATCTCATTTCCAGCACATCCACCCTCCTGCGCACAACTCTATCCATAGCCCACGCCTCGCAGCCATACTACATTGTTGGAACCACTATTCCTTCAAACATACCCATTTTTGCTTTCCGAGATAATGTTCTTGACTTCCAAACATTCTTCAAGGCTCCCAGAATTTTCGCCCCCTCCCCCACCCTATGAATCACTTCCGCTTCCATGGTTCCATCCGCTGCCAGATCCACTCCCAGATATCTAAAACACTTTACTTCCTCCAGTTTTTCTCCATTCAAACTTACCTCCCAAGTGACTTGACCCTCAACCCTACTGTACCTAATAACCTTGCTCTTGTTTACGTTTACTCTTAACTTTCTTCTTTCACACACTTTACCAAACTCAGTCACCAGCTTCTGCAGTTTCTCACATGAATCAGCCACCAGCACCGTATCATCAGCAAACAACAACTGACTCACTTCCCAAGCTCTCTCATCCACAACAGACTGCATGCTTGCCCCTCTTTCCAAAACTCTTGCATTCACCTCCCAAACAATCCCATCCATAAACACATTAAACAACCATGGAGACATCACACACCCCTGCCGCAAACCTACATTCGCTGAGAACCAATCACTTTCCTCTCTTCCTACACGTACACTCGCCTTACATCCTCGATAAAAAGTTTTCACTGCTTCTAACAACTTGCCTCCCACACCATATATTCTTAATACCTTCCACAGAGCATCTATATCAACTCTATCATATGCCTTCTCCAGATCCATAAATGCTACATACAAATCCATTTGCTTTTCTAAGTATTTCTCACATACATTCTTCAAAGCAAACACCTGATCAACACATCCTCTACCACTTCTGAAACCACACTGCTGTTCCCCAATCTGATGCTCTGTACATGCCTTCACCCTCTCACTCACTCAATCAATCAATCAAAGCAGAAAATTTTTTGAGATTCTTTAATTTCTACCCATTTCCTCCTCTGTTTGATGCAACTTCACTTTCCCTAGTTGTTTACTAACACATTAAGCATTTCAAAATACTTATGGTGCAAGATCAACATTTTCACCTAGTGTGATGATTTTCACTGCATTAATTACATTTACAATTATACACAAACTCTTACTTACCATCAAACATTCTCTTTCCATGCCCAGCAGCTTCAGATGAGGACTCTTCCTGTAGTGAATACACATAAAGAAATGTATGTGACATTCATTTTTTCATTTCATTTCAAGCTAGAAGTTTCAGTTTTCTAAATTGTTTCTTACATTTTTCATATGTATATATGTATATGAGTGTGTGTGTGTATATGTGCGTATGTATGTGTATTTTTTTTTTTTTTTGCTTTGTCGCTGTCTCCCGCGTTTGCCAGGTAGCGCAAGGAAGCAGATGAAAGAAATGGCCCAACCCACCCCCATACACATGTATATACATACGTCCACACACACAAATATACATACCTACACAGCTTTCCATGGTTTACCCCAGACGCTTCACATGCCTTGATTCAATCCACTGACAGCACGTCAACCCGGTGTACCACATCGATCCAATTCACTCTGTTCCTTGCACGCCTTTCACCCTCCAGCATGGTCAGGCCCCTATCGCTCAAAATCTTTTTCACTCCATCTTTCCGCCTCCAATTTGGCCTCCCACTTTTCCTCGTTCCCTCCAACTCTGTCACATATACCCTCTTTGTCAGTCTTTCCTCACTCATTCTCTCCATGTGACCAAACCATTTCAAAACACCCCTCTTCTGCCCTCCCTACCACACTCTTTTTATTACCACACATCTCTTACTCTTTCATTACTTACTCGATCAAACCATCTCACACCGCATATTGTCCTCAAACATCTCATTTCCAACGCATTCACCCTCCTTCGCACAACCATGTAACATTGTTGGAACTACTATTCCTTCAAACATACCCTCTTGCACCAGGAGTCCCTTTCATTCCTATGAGGCTTCATCAGCACTGAGAAAGATTCCACATCCACCTGTTGGGACCACAAATCATAAAGTGTTGTGATGGTATGAGTGTAGCTTGTAGAGGGCAATAAAGTAATAAGTGCTCAGTGTTTTCTTTAAGGTAGGTGCATCATAGGCGTGAACAGTCTTCAATACCTGAAGTTGCTCTCCCCTCAAATCATACAACTTATGTACAAACACATGTATATACTGCAGCTACTAAGAAGGCAAATCCTACTCAACTGGTTCTTAACAAGAAACATTACCTTTTTAATGGTTGTACCCATAATTGCTTTCCTTTTTGTTGTATCTCTATCAATACTGACTGAATCCTTTTCTCTGCTCTTCACCTCTTTGTTATCAGTCAATCTGACTGTATCAGTAAATAATGCACTTATATCTTCTCTAGTTGATTCATTATCATTCTGGTCATCATAGATATTTTTGTTCTCTTCATTCACCTTTATTCCTGCAGGCAGCTTTATTTCTCCATAACCACAGCATGGTTTCCTCTCTTCCTCTATTGTTGATTCATCATCATAGCAAGGTAACCCTTCCTCTCTGGCTGATTCATTACTGCATGGTGTCTCTTCTTCCTCCCTAGACGATTCATTATCATCACAAGGTGTCTCTTCTCTCTCTTTGCTTGATCCATCATTAAGGTATACCATCCCTTCCTCTTCTCTGGATGATTCATCATCAGTGCATGTTGTCCTTTCTTCCTCACTGGTTGAATCATCATCACTGTATGGTGTCCCTTCCTCTTCTCTAGGTGATTTACCATCAAAGCATGGTGTCCATTCTTTGTCACTGGTTGATTCATCATCACTGCATGGTGTTCCTTCTTCCTCTGTGGCTGACTGTTCACTGCATGATGTCCCTTCTTCTTTTCTGGTTGATTCATCCTCACTGTTTGGTGTCCCATCTTCCTCTTTGCTTGATTTATCCTCACTGTATGGTGTCCCTTCTTCCTCTCTGCTTGACTCATCGTCACTGCTTGGTGATATTTCTTCGCTAGTTGAGTCCTCTGCTGTCTAGGTTATCAAGACATGTAAGACAAAATGTTTACTGACAGAAAATCACAGCTATCAAAATCATTTTTCTTTGAATAAAAATTTAGAAACCAAAACTGCAAATACTGTAACAAGCGAAGCCTATTACAACCAGACTGCCCTGTACATCTAGATTAGTTTTAATCTAAACAAAAAAATATCTGACTCAAAATTCATAATGATTTTACCAAATAAAACCAAGACTGTAAACTGAAAAACTACCAATACATGTCTATGAAAAGGGCAGTTTTTCATGGTACCAAACATCAATTTATATATTATCATTACTTCCATTCATCTACTTCTAAAAGTACCTATTTCATTACCTAACCATCCCCACCAATTCAATTAAAAAGAATTTAAGTAACTACAATTCATTTCTGTCCTCCCACAAAGCTTGCCTTGTTCCATCCCTACAGAATCATCTTTCACTACTACCCATATCCCTACCATCCCCATTACCAAATAACCTTAATAGTTTCATACTTCATAACATCAATAACTACCATTTTTTTAGTGCTCCTAATGATTGCTGTAATTCACAATCCCTCCCTTATCCATGCAGCATACTCCCTTCTCCTCCCTGAACCAAGCATCTCTCCTACCTGAGTCACATATCCCCTCCCCTACCTGAGACACATGCCCCCTCACCTACCCTTTTACCCTCCCTCCAACTCAAACTGCACATCCCTTCTTCTCCCCATGCTGCAAGCCCCTTCCCCACCTACATCTGCATAAACTCTCCTCTACCTGAGTCACATATCCCCTCCCCTACCTGAGACACATAGCCCGCTCCCCTACCCTTTTACCCTCCCTCCAACTCAAGCTGCACATCCCTTCTTCTCCCCACGCTACAAGCCCCTTCCCCACCTGCATATGCATAAACTCTCCTCTACCCAACTCACATATACTTTCTTTTATCCTCACTACCTGCTCCCCAGCAGTATGCCACACCACTTTCCCAAACAACAGACTCTTTCTCCCCTCCCTGACTTACACACTCACTCCTCTTCCAGAGCTGCATATCTCCTCTCCTACCTGATTCAAAAGCTCCATCCCCTACCCAAATCACATCCACTCCCTAACCAATACTGCTTGACCCTACCACTTTCCATACTGTTCATTTCACATACTACACAAATTCTCCATTTTCAATGCCATTAAACATATCACTTTCCCTGACATAAGACTCTCCACTTTCCATTCTGGACAACTATTATACAAGCCACATCAAGAAACTCATCCTTTACCTATGCACTCCAAATCCTCCATTTGCTACATTATAATTCCTCCTTAAAAGGTTTTTAGAATATGTTCTTGTACCACAGAATTTTTGCTTTAATTTCTCTAACCTAAGCCTACCCGAACATTAAGCAGATATGAAAAGAAAATCCAAATTTAAATGTGCACACTGGAATTCATTGAGTAAAACTTTTTACTTTATTCTAAGGGTATATCTTCATGTTGAGGGAATTCATTTTAAATTTGTTATATTTCCTAAAACAGACTGAAAACTGCACTTACATTAAAAGAAGTTTTTTATCTACTAGTCTGGTTAAATATGAATGAACACATCACAAAAGACCCTGACCTAAACTATAAAAAAAGTATTCCAATTATAAGTTCACCCTTTGGAACTGTTTCCATTAAGTGACACAAATCACTTGATTTTCATAAATGTTAGTTATCATTTAAGGGGTAGCAAATGCACTTTGACCATTTCAAATGAAAAACATTAATTTTCATAACTGTATGTAAGCAAATAATGGTACATCCCTATAATATACTTTTACTGTTTGGTGTATATAATACTAAGTAAATCCACTTAATGTGGTTTTCATAAAATTTTACCTCAGAGTATCCAGGCTGGGAACAATACAATCCTTAGGCAATCATTATATTTTCATAATTCCCAAGATAAATGATATAATTAACACATCAACCAGCTTATCTTTCAAAATTGTTTTTGCACATCTTTGTGGTTAAAGATATAGTAAAAAATAACAAATAAAAACTACCAAAACCTTGGAAAATGAGTACTTTTGATCTCTAATGGCAATGCAAGGTTTAGAAAATTCAGTGAGTTGCAGGGCATTGCATTTTATTCTACAATGTTATGTAAGGTGACTGCAATGTGAGTTTCATATATCAAGGACAATATAAGGTTAATACAAAAATAGATAAAATACTTGTAAAAATATAATAAGCAGAACTAATGAAAGCTGCACCTAACCCCTCATAGATAAGAGGTATAGCAGAAATATACCACTATAAAACTAGTCTCCTGTCTGCTGCTAGGGATAATATATAATGGCTGATTTTAGGAAGCTGGGCTGTAGCATGACCCATTGCTCAGTTGTCTGCTCATTGACATTCATCGGCACTAGTAAAATACTATATTTTGACTATCCTGTTGAACACTAAACCTCAAATGCTTGAATGGTTGGGTGTATATTTCATCCACTTTTACATAAATTAACCCCACATTCTCCCTTACTATAATCACCCTATTTAACATCACAGGATATAATAAAATGCTCAAAACTATGTTGACCAATTTCTTCTTTATTCACTAAACACAACACTAGCACTCAATGTCCCAAACTTTTACGGCATGAGTAAACAAGTAATTTACCATGATGAATATCACATGCATACTTTCTGAGGTTAATTCTGTCAAGATTATCCAAGCCTTTGTTGTCCCCATCTCTTAAAATAAACATGACTCGCTCTCAGCCAACACATTCTTCATAATCATACATAACAACAGGCATTATACACGACAACTGGAGGTTGTATGTGTGTATATGAAGCCAAAGGCATACTTATGCAATTCCTATCGACCCGCAAGTTCTTTCTTTGGTGCACCTAAACTGGAACTTTACCATGATAGCCAAAGGCAAACAATCATAAGTATAAAATTATCAAACTTTGTACAGCTGACTTTGGGCAGGGAAACATGAACTGGAGCTATGGTTTTTATCCAATAATAAAATACTAATACTACCAATAATAATAATTAGTGGGGAGGGCTATATTTTTCTTCAAAAATAGGGGGTAAAAGTGAAATACACCTAAACATAACCAGTAACTCTGAAGCCATCCATACCTAACTTCTCTAGCAACTTAAATCTATCATTCTTTTGATGCAACTTTAAAATATGTTATGACGATTCCAGTCAATTGCTCGGAGATTTGTTTTTTTGACTGTCTGTGCTAAGTATGCAGAAAGAAGATAAAACCTTTGACGTATTTCGACAACAATATGATTTCAGATAACTCTTCTGCTAAGATGTCTGTCATCATGTCGTGTTATCAGTGTACATTCACTTATTACACTTATTAACTTTCCAAGCATTTTCACTAATCATGGGAGTCCCCACAGTATCATTCCCAGGAAAAAAATTATGCACCAGGTCATGATAATAGCGTAAATAAATTTCACAAACACATTAAGGGGGAAAAAATTGAAAATCTCCCAGAATAATTAAGAAATGAATAATTACAACTTCCATACCATCCAAAAAGTCGAACGTCTTTACCACAAACCCTACAAGTCCTTTACTGTCTGTCTCTGAGAATGTTGTTGTTATACTTCTTACTGGCTATCATTACTTTCCGTCAGTCTGATATCAGAATTTAGTGTAACCATCAAACAGAAAAAGCAATTTACCTGAGTTATCTTAAGTCGCGACATTATGTCGTCCATGATCCACCCTCCGACTTGTTGGTATCACTAGGTACACCACTTTTAATAATAAAATATTGTCATTCTTTTCAGTTATTCATGCAGTTCAATATATTCATTTTACATTTCTTAAAAGGAGTTAACGAAAAAAATATGTTCAATTCGGAAGTTACTATCTTTTCAAAAATTAGTAAAGATGTTCAAATAAGAATGTCATACCTTGGTCACCATCCCATAAACTTACTGAAAATATTTTTTTTACGAAACATTGGTAAAGATCGTCTCATGAGTGACATTTATACTTTTGTGAAATGTAAGAAATCAAACTTGTCGCTATGACAATCATAAGAGAAATCAATAGTAAGGGAACAATTGATATGTGTTAATGTTAGAAGTTTAGTAATTACGGATAGACCAGTGACAGCACCATTGCAAAAACCGACATCATGAGTTCTGGTATAAGATCACATTGTTCTTGTATAAGATCACAAGTATAGCCATATGATGAATTATAAATCAGTTGCTACAGGCCGATGGGATCAAGAGCCAACCTAAATCAAACACTTTACTGTTTAAACTAACTCCATAATGCAAGAAAATATTACTAACATTTTTCTTCTGAGCACGAAAGGATATTGATAAACCCAGTCAAAAAGTATGTATTATATCTTTACAGTTAATAATTTCACATACATTCTTTCATACAAGGTATTTCATTGTATTATTTAATGGAGGAATACCATCATGTCATGTATAAGAATGACAAAAACATCCACAAGCGTCTGTTTCCTAGCGCTACCTCGCTGACGCGGGAAACAACGATTATGTATGATAAATAAACACAACAACTGACTCACTTCCCAAGCTCTCTCATCCCCAACAGACTTCATACTTGCCCCTCTTTCCAAAACTCTTGCATTTACCTCCCTAACAACCCCATCCATAAACAAATTAAACAACCATGGAGACATCACACACCCCTGCCGCAAACCTACATTCACTGAGAACCAATCACTTTCCTCTCTTCCTACACGTACACATGCCGTACATCCTCGATAAAAACTTTTCACTGCTTCTAACAACTTTCCTCCCACACCATATATTCTTAATACCTTCCACAGAGCATCTCTATCAACTCTATCATATGCCTTCTCCAGATCCATAAATGCTACATACAAATCCATTTGCTTTTCTAAGTATTTCTCACATACATTCTTCAAAGCAAACACCTGATCCACACATCCTCTACCACTTCTGAAACCACACTGCTCTTCCCCAATCTGATGCTCTGTACATGCCTTCACCCTCTCAATCAATACCCTCCCATATAATTTACCAGGAATACTCAACAAACTTATACCTTTGTAATTTGAGCACTCACTCTTATCCCCTTTGCCTTTGTACAATGATACAGCGCTGGTGGCTGATTCATGTGAGAAACTGCAGAAGCTGGTGACTGAGTTTGGTAAAGTGTGTGGAAGAAGAAAGTTAAGAGTAAATGTGAATAAGAGCAAGGTTATTAGGTACAGTAGGGTTGAGGGTCAAGTCAATTGGGAGGTGAGTTTGAATGGAGCAAAATTGGAGGAAGTGAAGTGTTTTAGATATCTGGGAGTGGATCTGGCAGCGGATGGAACCATGGAAGCGGAAGTGGATCATAGGGTGGGGGAGGGGGCGAAAATTCTGGGGGCCTTGAAGAATGTGTGGAAGTCGAGAACATTATCTCGGAAAGCAAAAATGGGTATGTTTGAAGGAATAGTGGTTCCAACAATGTTGTATGGTTGCGAGGCGTGGGCTATGGATAGAGTTGTGCGCAGGAGGATGGATATGCTGGAAATGAGATGTTTGAGGACAATGTGTGGTGTGAGGTGGTTTGATCGAGTGAGTAACGTAAGGGTAAGAGAGATGTGTGGAAATAAAAAGAGCGTGGTTGAGAGAGCAGAAGAGGGTGTTTTGAAGTGGTTTGGGCACATGGAGAGAATGAGTGAGGAAAGATTGACCAAGAGGATATATGTGTCGGAGGTGGAGGGAACGAGGAGAAGAGGGAGACCAAATTGGAGGTGGAAAGATGGAGTGAAAAAGATTTTGTGTGATCGGGGCCTGAACATGCAGGAGGGTGAAAGGAGGGCAAGGAATAGAGTGAATTGGAGCGATGTGGTATACCGGGTTGACGTGCTGTCAGTGGATTGAATCAAGGCATGTGAAGCGTCTGGGGTAAACCATGGAAAGCTGTGTAGGTATGTATATTTGCGTGTGTGGACGTATGTATATACATGTGTATGGGGGGGGGTTGGGCCATTTCTTTCGTCTGTTTCCTTGTGCTACCTCGCAAACGCGGGAGACAGCGACAAAGTATGAAAAAAAAAAAAAAATAAACACACACACAGACACAGACACACACACACATATATATATATATATATATATATATATATATATATATATATATATATATATATATATATATATATATATATATATATTTTATACATATATTATCGACCTCCAGGTAGTTTTCAGAATCTTTACCATACATATGAAGCACATGTAATAAAACATATCAATCAGAAAAAATCATTGGTTGACATTTTAATTCAAACAATAGCATAACTTGATAAGCAACCGATTGTCTCTAATCAGAACTGCTACAAGTGATGGAACAAGTTTTTTAAGGGCTTCTATGCACACATACTATATATATATATATATATATATATATATATATATATATATATATAGAGAGAGAGAGAGAGAGAGAGAGAGAGAGAGAGAGAGAGAGAGAGAGAGAGGATTGAACACGAGAGCATATTGAGTTATTTTTCTATTGCCATATGTTGTATTTAGATTGTACTACCTCTCATGAGACTTATAATTTGTTCAGTGTTTCTCTTACTTTTATGTGTTAGGTGTTGTGTTTTTCCAAATACTTTTATACACAGCGTTTTACTTTTCTTAACAAATTTTGTGACGCAGTACATTTCTCTTTTTGTAGATTCCTGATGATGCTTCTGAGGATGTGAAATCTTGAATGTATTAATTGCTGGACTCCCGACAACTGATGTTTGACCACCCGCTTAATGACAGAATGATACTGAGAAAATTAGAGAATATTAAAGAGTAATAACTCTAAATGTGCTGTCTTATTCAATCCAATGTGCCTTAGAGAAAACTTGCTCTCAGCTCTCTTTAGTTATATATATATATATATATATATATATATATATATATATATATATATATATATATATATATATATATATATATATATATATATATATGTATATATATATGGCGAATAAAGTAGAAGAAAAAAGAAAGAAAATATACATTATATTATATTTTGCTTTGTCGCTGTCCCCCGCGTTTGCGAGGTAGCGAGGTATATATATATATATATATATATATATATATATATATATATATATATATATATATATATATATATATATATATATATATATATTATCCCTGGGGATAGGGGAGAAAGAATACTTCCCACGTATTCCCTGCGTGTCGTAGAAGGCGACTAAAAGGGGAGGGAGCGGGTGGCTGGAAATCCTCCCCTCTCGTTTTTTTTTTTTTTTTAATTTTCCAAAAGAAGGACCAGAGAAGGGGACCAGGTGAGGATATTCCCTCAAAGGCCCAGTCCTCTGTTCTTAATGCTACCTCGCTAACGCGGGAAATGGCGAATAGTATGAAAATAGAAAGATATATATATATATATATATATATATATATATATATATATATATATATATATATATATATATATATATATATATGAAAGAAGAAAGTTAAGAGTAGATGTGAATAAGAGCAAGGTTATTAGGTACAGTAGGGTTGAGGGTCAAGTCAATTGGGAGGTAAGTTTGAATGGAGCAAAACTGGAGGAAGTAAAGTGTTTTAGATATCTGGGAGTGGATCTGACAGCGGATGGAACCATGGAAGCGGAAGTGAATCATAGGGTGGGGGAGGAGGCGAAAATCCTGGGAGCCTTGAAGAATGTGTGGAAGTCGAGAACATTATCTCGGAAAGCAAAAATGGGTATGTTTGAAGGAATAGTGGTTCCAACAATGTTGTATGGTTGCGAGGCGTGGGCTATGGATAGAGTTGTGCGCAGGAGGGTGGATGTGCTGGAAATGAGATGTTTGAGGACAATGTGTGGTGTGAGGTGGTTTGATCGAGTAAGTAATGTAAGGGTAAGAGAGATGTGTGGAAATAAAAAGAGCGTGGTTGAGAGAGCAGAAGAGGGTGTTTTGAAATGGTTTGGGCACATGGAGAGAATGAGTGAGGAAAGATTGACCAAGAGGATATATGTGTCGGAGGTGGAGGGAACGAGGAGAAGTGGGAGACCAAATTGGAGGTGGAAAGATGGAGTGAAAAAGATTTTGTGTGATCGGGGCCTGAACATGCAGGAGGGTGAAAGGAGGGCAAGGAATAGAGTGAATTGGATCGATGTGGTATACCGGGGTTGACGTGCTGTCAGTGGATTGAATCAGGGCATGTGAAGCGTCTGGGGTAAACCATGGAAAGTTGTGTGGGGCCTAGATGTGGAAAGGGAGCTGTGGTTTCGGGCATTATTGCGTGGCAGCTAGAGACTGAGTGTGAACGAATGGGGCCTTTGTTGTCTTTTCCTAGTGCTACCTCGCACACATGAGGGGGGAGGGGGATGGTATTCCATGTGTGGCGAGGTGGCGATGGGAGTGAATGGGGGCAGACAGTGTGAATTGTGTGCATGGGTGTATATGTATGTGTCTGTGTATGTATATATATGTGTACATTGAGATGTATAGGTATGTATATTTGCGTGAGTGGACGTGTGTGTGTGTATACATTGTGTATGGGGGTGGGTTGGGCCATTTCTTTCGTCTGTTTCCTTGCGCTACCTCGCAAACGCGGGAGACAGCGACAAAGCAAAATAAGTAGAATAAAATAAAATATATATATATATATATATATATATATTTATTTATACATATATATATATATATATATTATATATATATATATATATATATATATATATATATATATATATATATATATATATATATATATATATAACTAAACAGTTTAGATACAGCTTAATATTACTGGCATACTGTCGATCACTTCACGTGATAAAGTTTGTTTTGATGAACTTTTAATATTTCCAGATGGGAACGCAGTTTCTGGTCAGATGGTTTTAATCTTCATTAGTTAAGGTCAGTCTTCTTATCCTCGTTTTCTGTCATGTTATTGGCCACGATGTTTCAATATCATTTTCTGTGTGATCAGATGTACAAACGGTAACAAATGTATTCCAAGTTCTGATGTATTTGTGGGTCAATAGCTTTCATTGCATTTCTACGATGCTAAGAGATCCTACAAGATCTCTCTATCAGAGGAAATTGTGTTAACATTACTACGAATATCTCCACATTCTTTTTTTTATTAGAAAATGAAGTTGAGTTGGAGATGATACTCAGATGTGTCGTCTATTTAAGATGTCTATAAAACTTTGCTCATATTTTGGCTTCCGTCATTTCTAGAGATTTCATATTTCACATATCAAAAACCTCCAATGTGAAGTGGAAAAGAGGCCTTTCTCAAATTCGATTTTGCCTCGCTAGTTTGATACTGAAGTAGTTTCTGAGTGAACTTTCTCAAGATCCCCTTTGAAAGCTTATCATGCACTATTTCATCTTGGTAATGAAACAATCAACATGATGCCTTATTTTTCATTATGCCTAGTCATAACAGTCATGTGCCGTTACCTTATGTTACGTAAGGTTCTTGGTTTTGACCGTTTATGTCATTCATATTATATTGCACATTTGTTTATAATCCCGGACGTCAGTTGTGGTGCTGCAAAATTACAGAAACTGAACGACTATCATGCCACAACGTGTGATGTTATACTGGTTCTTCTATTGTTCCCGAGGTTCTTAGTATCTTGGACTTTAATCATCGTTATCTTCCCCAAGTTCGTCTCATACTCTCGCCTTGTTCCAAAGTGTTTTTACTGATTTTATCTCCTCAAATGTTCTTCGTACTTAATTTTCTTTCTAGTTTATGTTTGTTTCCAGTCGTTCATATTGTCCCTACACAGCTTCTCCCACATATATCATTATCTTTTCTCAGGAATTCATATCGTCTTCGTTTTCTCCCCAGTTATGTTTACATAGTTTTCTCCAACATGTCTACTGCCCTTGTCTCCTCTCCCCGCCAGCATAAGGATCTTGATCCTGAGGTCGTATGCCGATATCCTGGAAGCCTGGGTCACTCCAGTTGAAGACCAGCTCTGTGTCGTAGTAGGAGTACCAGTACCAGAGGTTGAGGAGGCCGTAGGACAGAGGGAAGAGGATCCTGCTGATGGTGTCGATGACGGAGACCGAATTGATGGACCTCTGTAGGCACGCCGTCCTCTGCCGTTCCCTTCGGTAGCTGTCGTCTCCTGTAGGTGGGAAGGAGGGTAATGGTGATGAACGGGTCAGTGACGTGGTCCTCTCCTTATGGGAAGGACTGGGGGTCAGTCAGACGCAAGACACCAACTGAAGTGTCCATGTAACCCGGGAAACATGATGGCACTACCCCTGGGTACGACGGTTTGGCCTTTCCTGTCATCATTATGGGTCAGGTCAAAGGCCAGGTCATCATACATGAGGGAAGTATCATCATGCTCAAGGGTCGTCAACCTGCCAAAGACTGTACCGTCATGCTCAATAAATGACAAATCTGGTGTTTAACTATACCTGACATGTATGACCTATGACAGTACTGAGGTCAAATAAAAAGAAACAGGAGAGAGAGAGAGAGAGAGAGAGAGAGAGAGAGAGAGAGAGAGAGAGAGAGAGAGAGAGAGAGAGAGAGAGAACACCCTACCAGAGGTAGAAAATGAACCAGACTGACAACCACATGAGATACATCTTGCAAGAATGTTTACCAAGTATCAACATCCTGTTCCACGTCAGTTTACCGTGAGAATTTATTGGTCTTCACATCTCTCATGTTCACTACCATATGTTGGAAGGGGATCATTGTGGTTCTGGAGAGTCCTGAGAACACGGGGCCTCCACAAACGCCCTAACTATCAAGCAAGTCATGCCAGAAAATGTAAGTACTAAGATAACAGCAGTGGTGTCTGGTTCATAATTTGTAATCCACATTCGCATCAGTAATGGCTAAGAGTGTTATGTTTCGCTTGGCAGTAGCGCATAAAACACTGTCGCTTTATCCAATTGCAGAACTTGACATGTTTAGAAGAACTGTGTCAGACAGCTAGTTTAAGCCACTTACACAATCACTGGCTGATTTGTGTTGCACGAATAGTTAGTTTAACCTAATTACATTTCTAACATCAAGAACAGTGTTATAGGAAAGGCGGGTAATCTCCCATTGGCTGACACCAACCAGGAGGGCCCCTTACTGACGCCACACAGGAGGGCCCTCTACTAACTGACGCCACACAGGAGGGCCCACTACTCACTGACGCCAGACAGGAGGGCCCCTTACTCACTGACGCCACACAGGAGGGCTCCCTACTCACTGACGCCACACAGGAGGGCTCCCTACTCACTGACGCCACACAGGAGGGCCCCCTATTCACTGACGCCACACAGGAGGGCCCCCTACTCATCGACGCCAGCCAGATGGGCCCCCTGCTTATCGACGCCAGCCGGGTGGGCCCCCTACTCACCGACGCCAGCCAAGTGGGCCCCCTGCTTATCGACGCCAGTCAGGTGGGCCCCCTGCTCACTAAGGCCGGTCAGGTGGGGCCCAACTCACCAAGGACACAGTGGTAGAACTGGGTCCAGCACCGCTCCTTCATCTCCGTCTGGGTCTCTGTGCTCTTGAAAGTGGCCAGGCTGTCCCCTGCATGATTCAACACGCCCGCGTCCTGCCGCCACATCACAAGAATAACAACACATCATGTTACTGTGATAATACCTACATCAGAACATGTTACTGTGATAATACCTACATCAGAACATGTTACTGTGATAATACCTACACCAGAACATATTATTGTGATGATATATACACCAGAACATGTTACTGTGATAATACCCACACCAGAACATATTATTGTGATGATATATACACCAGAACATGTTACTGTGATAATACCTACAGCTTTCTGAATGATTCTGTATACTGTAAATCAAGATAATTCATGAAATACAATAATAATCTTTTTTGTCCTCTCTGGTGCATTTAGATCTTACATTTTAGATTCAATATTCAAGAACTTTACAATCGGTAAACTTGTTCTTCACAGTTAAATAAAACCTCTGCTTTCGTGTAATAATCACATGATCAGGGGAGATACAAGATATATAACAGTCTTTTCATGTTGTGACATATACTGTGTGTGTGTGTGTGTGTGTGTGTGTGTGTGTGTGTGTGTGTGTGTGTGTGTGTGTGTGTGTGTGTGTGTGTGTGTGTGTGTGTGGTGGGACTACTCCCACGTGATCGCCTGGAACCAGAGGTCTGCGGCAGCCTGGCTTGGTAGGATGAACCATGGATGAAAAGAAAAACTTTATTACCTTCATGAACACCCTCATCGAAACTGTCATTTATAACATGTCATATTATCTTTTCTTCGGAGGCTCTAATGTCAGACAAAAGTGCATATCAAGGCCGGGCCTTAATTGAAATATAGAGAGGTTAGTGAAAGGGAAAATGAACAAACAAGGGAAAGTATATAAGAATTTGGAAGGAAGTGAAAGACCTGCTTTTAAAATATGCCAAGTCATAGTTACTAGGAAAGACATGAGAGGGTAGAGTTCCAAAGCTTCGACGTGTAGGGAGAGAAACAGTTATCAAAACGACCCACTGAGTTGATAACGGCCACACGGTACTCATGAGAGGCAGCAGCTTGTCCAGTATTGTGTGCTCTAGGTAGTGGTAGGGGCACACAAGCAGCCAGCTCTCGGGAGCAAAAACCAAAGTAATACTTAATAGAAGAGGGAAAGTGAACCATTACGTATCACTGAAACTACGTAAATAAATATCAGTAAAAACAAGAGAAAAAAAAAATTGGCACATAGGAACTTCATACCTTCGTAAAGTTCAAAAGTTTAGAGGAATGTGATCTGACGAAGTGGAGACGACCACTACTGAGGGACTCACAGAGTTGAGTGTGGCGTAAAGCTTGGCTGCATTCCTAGGACAGTTCTTCTTATGGGTCGAGTTGAGGAAGACTATCTCCGGCCGGCTGTCCAGGGACGCGTCGATGGAACCGTCGAAGGAAGTGTCCTGGGCCTGGACCAGCTCCTGCATATCTCCTAGGCTGCAGCGGTCCTCCAAGATCTCCACGTCCTCCCACTCCTCCTCCTCCGCCATGATCTCTCCAGAGCCGACCTGTGGCATCAGGCTGGGTTACCTCACTGCTACAACAACACCTCACACACTCTCAGCCAGACACTGCATCATCCCTCCCTCACACCTCATCTCCAACTTCATTTAATTGTTTACTCTACACTTACTGGCTGGGCAAATCTCGACTCTACTGTTTTCTTGAAAATAATATAAAATATTCTAATTCCTTAAAGTTGTCAAATTCTATGATCCCTGTGTCAGGGTACACTACCTACAGTCTTACATCCCTATCCTCAATGGATAGACGGGAGTTGTGAAGGATGCAGAGTAAGGGATGAAAAGCAAGAGCATAACTAAAGAATCAAGATACACGACAAACAGAATATTATCATAGAAACGTCAACACAACACTCTCCCTCCACACTATCTCTCACCATCGTGTTCAATACATAGGGAGGCACAACCAAACACAGCTTCACCACATCCTTGATCAACCTGAAATAACCTCACTCTTACGGGTAGGTTAGGTCAAATGCCACCTACTACACCATCTTCACCGCAGCTTCTCCCTCCATACAGTACAGTATAGTTCAGGTCAGACCACTACACCCTCGATACCAAAGGCCTTTGACCTGACCCAGCAAAATATGAGAGGGTAAGAAGAGAGGGAGAGAGAAGGTGACCCTCTGACCCCTGCTGGGCCTCTGTCCCTCCTGACCTCACCTTAGTGAAGAAGTGGACGCCGGCAAACTGCAGAAGGGTGGCGATGCAGTAACCGAAGCTCATGAGGATGAACCAGTCGAGGGCGGTGGCATAATGAACCTTGGGCAGGTCTGTCCTGGTGTCCAGGCTGATGGTGGAGAGTGTCAACACTGTGGTGATACCTGTAGGAGGAGGAGCCGGCTTCAGGTGGTGGATGCCAGGCTTTGCTACAGGAGGTAGGAGGGTAGGTACGGAGGGAAGGTTGGAAAAGGAGAACGGAAGTGAAAGGAAGACAGCGGAGAGCAAACACGAAAATGGAGTAAAAGAAAGAGAAAACAAGGAAGAATAACAGAAGGACTCATAAAGAATGAAAGAAAACTACGACTATAGCAGGAAGAGGAAGAGCAAAACGAAGAGAAGGCGTGGGAACAGGAAGAATCTTTCTTTATGTTATAAAAGGGAACAAATAAATTTAAATAGCCGCGACCATCCTACCTGCCATATGATTAGATCACCAGGCAGGAGTCTATGGTTGGCTGTGTGTAGTTACGGCAGTGTGGGAGGAGACAAAACACATCATGTCTTAACTGGAGAGAGACGAACACATGAAAGCAAGAACCTGGTGCTAAGGAAGGGTGAGACTAGTGCTAGGGAAGGGAAGGACTGGCCATAAGGAAGGGAGGGAGAGAGGCAGGACTACTAGTGATATATATATATATATATATATATATATATATATATATATATATATATATATATATATATATATATATATATGTGTGTGTGTGTGTGTGTGTGTGTGTGTGTGTGTGTGCGTGTGTGTGTGTGTAAGAAAGTTATCATAGAAATTATACGTAAAACCTCACAGCCTGGAAGACCAGCATATAGCAGGAAGGAGGAGGTTGTGGCAGCATAACACGTCTCGTATTGTTAAGAGTAAGAACTGAACAGACGGTGAGGGAGAGACGAGAGGCGAGGCAGTGACTACCTTTTCTTCTACCTCACCAGTAGCCACATTAATCACAAACACAACCAAAGCACAGTGTAACGTGTATCATACAATTATGTAACGTGTATCGTATAAATCAATCACTGTGCCCCCCCAGTCTCCGCGCCTTCTGTGTCCACATGCTCCACGCACAGCATGTGTGAAGTGAACACTATTTTTGGTGACAAAAATCAAAATACTGGATGGTGCGACGGCTGTATGAATCCCTCCCTCCCCAGCTATGCCCGTGCGTCTGGCAGGGGCGTCGCGTACCTCTTTTGTTTGTACCTCTGGCAGGGGCGTCCTCCCCTCCTTAATTGTACGTCTGGAAGGGGCATCTCTCCTCCCTAATCCTACGTTCTAATATGGGCGACATCCCCAGGCTTGTTCGTATGGCAGCGACGCCCCTCACCCCTCCTCGCCTTGATCGTGCGCCTGACAGTGATGCCCTCCCCACCCTGGTCGTACGCCTGGCAGAAGTGTGCGGTTCCCCGGCCGCTGACGACTCACCAAGGCCGACCCGGTCGCTGGTGGCCTCCCGGTTGATCCAGAAGGAGACCCAGGAGAGGACGACGATGAGGATACACGGGATGTACACCTGGATCAGGAAGTATCCTGCACTCCTGGACAGGTTGAAGTTTACCCGGAGCGCTGAGTACATACCTGGGGGAAGTAATGCCACATACTGAGTACATACCTGAGGGTAGTATTGCCACATACTGAGTACATACCTGAGGGAAGTATTGCCACATACTGAGTACATACCTGAGGGAAGTATTACCACATACTGAGTACATACCTGGGGGAAGTAATGCCACATACTGAGTACATACCTGAGGGAAGTATTACCACATACTGAGTACATACCTGAGGGAAGTATTGCCACATACTGAGTACATACCTGGGGGAAGTATTGCCACATACTGAGTACATACCTGGGGGAAGTATTGCCACATACTGAGTACATACCTGAGGGAAGTATTACCACATACTGAGTACATACCTGAGGGAAGTATTGCCACATACTGAGTACATACCTGAGGGAAGTATTGCTACATACTGAGTACATACCTGGGGGAAGTAATGCCACATACTGAGTACATACCTGAGGGAAGTATTACCACATACTGAGTACATACCTGAGGGAAGTATTGCCACATACTGAGTACATACCTGGGGGAAGTATTGCCACATACTGAGTACATACCTGGGGGAAGTATTGCCACATACTGAGTACATACCTGGGGGAAGTATTGCCACATACTGAGTACATACCTGAGGGAAGTATTGCCACATAGAGTACATAACTGGGGGAAGTATTACCACATATCCTTGCATACTGATATTACTATACACTAAAGATAAAACATAAATGCTAATTACATCAGCAGCTAATCACATTGAAAATATGAAACATAAATTAACATAAATTAATGATGTTATCATTATCATTGTGGCAGCACATCCACCATCAACCTCTCATATGATGAAAAGAAACACTGAGGCAAGACGTCTGAATATATGCCATCAAGCCAGAGGAAGGTGTTTACATAGCCACACTGGTTTAGTACTGTCTTGAGGACACGGAATATGACGTACAAGTAAGTGTAAAAGTATACACAAGCTGGAGTGTGTTTTTCTTATACTTGTGTTTGTGTAGTATCATAAAGTGTCCACACTGTCAGCGTCTTCCAATGACAAGTTGTTTAGCGATAAGTAACGGAGGTACTCGCTGTAGTAATCACTGTAGTCTTAAGTGTAACATTCAAATATGAAATGATTTGATATATATATGACAGACGAAAGTACTCGTCATCTTTTCTACAATATAGTAGAGTTAATACAATACAGAATACATCATGTAATACAGCATTGTAATACAATACAGAATACATAATGTAATACAGTATGTAATACAATACAGAACACATAATGCAATACAGTATTGTAATACAATATGCAGCATCTGAAGCAAACGATTGGTTGGTTTTTTGAGCTTTAGTTTCATCAAGTGCTAAGGTCACTAAGGTCAATAACGTCACATTATGACCACTAGAGTACAGGTGTTGCTGTACACACACGGCCAGATCTGTGCCAGTAATGGCACACAACACACCAGGCTGACACTGACTAGTGCAAAGCGACACACACACACACACACACATACAAGGAAATTACAAAGAAAATGTGAAAAAAAGAAGGGAAAACTCAGTTACTCAGGAGAAAAATAAGCTCTGGCTTGGCGAGCGTTAGTTCATTTAAAGTTGTAATGTTTGTAAAAGTTTAAATTGATGCATGTGGTGTTGCCAAGGTAAACACTGGAGGTGACGGAGCCTGGCTGTGACAACCTTGACTTATGCATGAGGCAGTATCTCACTCCCCTCATGATGACCTTTACAGGTCATCTACCTGACCTTCAAATAGTTCCAGTACTTCAAACATTCCTGGGGAACTAGTATCCTTGATCGGAGCTTCTACGTAAGATGGAAGAAAAAAAAATGTAGATTTGTTCACATCAATCCTTCCAAAATTATGACATAACTAAATTTACTAAAATTAAAATCAAGAATAAAATTTGTGACCCAAATTGGCCTGACCTTTCCCTGCGCGCCACCTGACCGAGTAATTGGTACACTTGGTGTTGAGGATTTCAAACTGGCTCATGGCCATGCCGGGAACGAAGCTGACCAGCTTCTGGTCCCACACGAACTTCACATCCTTCTCTGGATACCCATCTGTTGGAGGAGCACCAGAACTCATGAAATCTCAGACTTCCTGTAGGTGTGAAGTGAAGTGAGGTGAGGTGAGGTGAGGTCAGGTGTGGTGAGGTGTGGGTTGTAAGGTGTGGTGAGGTGAGGTGTGGTGAGGTGTGGGTTGTAAGGTGAGGGTTGTAAAGTGTGGTGTGGTGTGGTAAGGTGTGGGTTGTAAAGTGTGGTGTGGTGTGGTGGAGGATGGGTTAGTCTGCAGGAAGGTCGTTCATATGAAAGATTTGGATAATTTGTTTCGTGCAGAAGGTTAAGGACACGCGAGTGAGTGAGGAATAATACAACACTTCACACATTTTGTATGACTCTTAAGAAACTACAAAATGACTTTATATATACAAATGATGATCAGCTTCCTTTACTTCAGACACGTAATGATTGTAATGCAACACTTCAGTACGATCCTACCATCATAACTGATCCAATATATGGAACTAATTGTTTGAGTCAATCTTTAATGCCCTTAAATATCATCTAGGAAATGGTCTAATTAAGCTTGTTCACTAGGTATACCAAGGCAAGGGGAAGAAGCATATTATAGTTACCGTGGATACGAATCATGTCTACACCGGTTACCATGGTAACCCAAGAGGAATGGTATATGGACTGTGGTTACCATGGTAACAGGTGAGAGGATTTGTGCACTGCCATGGTAACAGGAGAGGCGGGTGAGGGTTGTGCACTACCATGGCAACAGGAGAGGTTGGGAGGGGGTGAGGGTTGTGCGCTACTCACAGCTGCTGATGACCAGAGGACATGACTGTTTGTCCATCGGGAAGTTACGAAGTTCCATGGGACACTTGGCCTTGATCGTCAACCTGGGCGGGGACGAACACTGTGTGAGAGAGAGAGAGAGAGAGAGAGAGAGAGAGAGAGAGAGAGAGAGAGAGAGAGAGAGAGAGAGAGAGAGCACTACGGAAGGTCAGGTCATGTACCGACTGTTCTTGCCCACAATAGACATACCACCACAACCATCATAACGGATAACGACAGTTATTATAATTGGTACGCATTACATATAACCTTAATACTAAGATGAAGTTTAAAAACCATCCAGACGTTTTCTATCACTTCGTGAGAATAAAGAGATAGCTAATGTCAACTTATGGTTGACGTCAAAACCTAACCTGTAGATCTTGAGTATATATGGAGAAATTGGCAACATTTCAAGTCCATTCGTCGATAATTGAGATAAGGTGATAACATATTGTGACATGATCAGTACTGCACCTGACCCTCAAAGGTTAGGTCACAGGGCATGGTACAATGACCACAAGTCGTATCATCTCTCAAGGGTCGTACCGTCGTTTTTAACAATCGTACCATCGCGCTCAAAGACCGTAACAGCGTGTTTCAGGGCTGTAACGTTGCGCTAAGGTGATTACAAGATGAAAGACATATCATAATGTTATGACGTGAGAAATTCCTCTGCTACTCAATGGGTGTCAACTCTGCCCCCCAGACCTCACCTCTGCCCCCAGACCTCACCTCTGCCTCCAGACCTCACCTCTGCCTCCAGACCTCACCTCTGCCCCCAGACCTCACCTCTGCCCCCAGACCTCACCTCTGCCCCCAGACCTCACCTCTGCCCCCAGACCTCACCTCTGCCTCCAGACCTCACCTCTGCCCCCAGACCTCACCTCTGCCCCCAGACCTCACCTCTGCCCCCAGACCTCACCTCTGCCCCCAGACCTCACCTCTGCCTCCAGACCTCACCTCTGCCTCCAGACCTCACCTCTGCCCCCAGACCTCACCTCTGCCCCCAGACCTCACCTCTGCCCCCAGACCTCACCTCTGCCCCCAGACCTCAACTCTGCCCCCAGACCTCACCTCTGCCCCCAGACCTCACCTCTGCCCCCAGACCTCAACATTGTGACTGGGACGCCACACGTACTGAACACGAAACATACATTATAACTTGCCCGGGTCGGAGTGTAGCGCCCTTGTCTTGTGGTGGTCGTGGTGATGCAGCCCACGTGCAGGGAGAGGCAAGTTGTCCAAGAGGCAAGAGAGGCTCATTATGAACACTAATGGCACAGCTCAGGGTATATGTCACGGACGCAGCTCACGATGTACAGGAGGAAGGGGCTGTAGTTTCTTTTCTGTACGGGACAGTTAGCAGAGGTGGTTTATATGCAGGAAGGGCGGTTTAGCCAAGGAACTGGTTTATAAGATGCGGTTTATAAGGAAGGGACGGTTAGAAGGAGGGGTGATTTACCACGAGCAATGGTTTACAACGAGCGCTGTACATGAAGGGCAGGTTCACGTGGCTGGCGCGGGTTACAAATGTTGTACTACATTCAAGATAAGAGCTGATGGTTGGTAGAGATAGTCGACCGGGTTGTGCAGTGCCAAACACTTGTAAACATAACAAACAGACAAACAAACGCCACCCGGTTATTATAAGGTTATTATAACATGAAATTACAAACCATCCAGGCCTCTGGACGTAATCTTATGTACAGATAAACTATAACAATAACAAAATAACTGGAATTAATATATTATGAGATGAATTCACCTGGTCTTAAGGAAATTATTTCCTCTATATATACCAAATAGAGCAACATGATCTTTTTGCAGGAAAATATAGTGAGCACGACAATATATTAAGGAAGTATCAACACCTCTGTAAGATCTGCTCTCAGACCTGTACTCTTGTAATGTTAATGTCAACATAACAGGAGGGGAGGGAGGGGGGGGGGGAGACTAAAAAAAATACTGAATAGAAAACGGAAACCATAATATTTCTGTTTTCCAAACAACAGCTGACATTTATTAACACAAACAAAACTTCTCATCTGTAACCCCCACGTGGGTCATGTAAATTATAGGCTGGTAAATACACACACTGGAAAGTATTACAATCGACATGATCAAATTTATTCAATATTTGTATGAGTAAAGGTTTGTTATATTGTATGGTTTTGTTGTGTTATTCTGTAGGATAAGTAATGTTTTATTAATTTTGTGTAGGAGAAACTTAATAGATGGCAGCATCCACACAGTAGAGTATGAGAGTGTGTTTATGTGACATTGTAACATGGGATCTTCATTGTTATCAAGTACATTTTTTTGACATCTGCTATGGTTTGTCTCCATATCTTTATGTCATCAGTAACTACCTATCAGGTTATTGACAAAATGAATAAACGAGTTTCTTAAAGCAAAATATTACTAATTCATTTCTTTAAAGATTAAACAGGAACGTTACCGCGAGGTCTGGCCTAGATTACTATTGGCTAATCTTTTCTTACGATCAAGTAATCAGTTTCTCCTGGCAACAAAGTAATTAGTATAATTACATTTGGATGGTCATTATCGATGGCATACAAACTCATTTCAAAATAACATTTTTCTTCGACTTGTTAACATGATGCTGTAGAGCGCCTAGTGTACACACACCTCCTATTTGTTCATTGTACCACGATCACGTGTCTGCTGACCAGTTTACACTGTCGGGTGCACAGGCTTGTTCCCTGGACCTGGTAGTTAGCGTCATTCAGATTGTTGTCCTTCAGTTTCTCGTTATATATAAAAAAAAAATATATTCCACACAACACAATTCGTGACCGTCAGACTCAGGCTACGCAATTTCTGGCCACGAACGTTGAGACAACGCAGAAAATGGGGTTCAGTTTCATCCATGATAACTTCTCGTTTTCATTTTTTTTTTTCCTTTTCCGAAAGAACAGAAATATTGAGGAATTGCTGGTATGACGGACCAACGCTGGGAGCCTGGCAGTTCATCTCCCAGTTAACAACAGTTTGGTCTTTAACTGTCACAAACTGTATCAGTCGATCCTGCCAGGTTGTGAGGCAGACCATATATGACTTATATGTTACGGTCAGGAGCTGATACAGCAATCATACACTACATCACGGATACAGCAGTCATACACTACGTCATGGATACAGCAGTCATACACTACGTCATGGATACAGCAGTCATACGATAAATAATGTGTAATCCATACAGTCACTATAACTTCACCTTATATAAAAATATTTGTAACTTACGATATAACTGACCAATTCAGTCATTAATATCTTAACAAATGGAACTAAAAAAAATAAACATCAGGAAACTTTGCGATTCTCATCTCTATTTCTTGACATTTTTCTGTTGAAATATTGATCTTCATTTTGTGTGTGAAATACGGTGTTGTAGTGTGAAAGAAAATGGATGTGCATTGTTCTGATCCACCAGTCCTTTTGTGGCAACTCAAGGCCACTCCACACAGAGCTGACAATGCTGTACAACAGGGTAGACAATAGTGGCGGGGTATACATCAGTTCTCTACCCGCAGTGTACACAAACAGATGAGTGACTCATCCTCCGTACACTGTTCCTGCATGACTACTGCTTCTCCTCCATTGTGATATCCTCCATATTTCACCCATGTCTTGTTCCCGCATTGCCTACTTCAATCTTCATGTCTCCTCCTCGTCTGCCACTTCACTATAACCATCTCCATCGTTTCATGTCATTTCCTTTCATCCAGCACCAACCACACACATCTCATCCACCAAGAATATAAAGTTAGGAAGGCCTCGTCATCCACCAGTCTGCGTGTTTACGCTCATCCAACATCCAGACCAGCCAGGCACGTCCTCACCCGGACAGACCATCTTTCCGTAGGCCTTAGAAACTCATCTGACCAAACCCACGTCTACTGTGTCCTCAGCCTCCGATATTTTGCCATTCCCCTCGCTCACTCCCTCACCCCCTCCCACCATCACAACACACTTCATTCAGTACAGTCGCCGAGGCTCTCAGGGAGCTGCTGGTGTAGCTGCAGGAGGGTCGAGTATACATACTGTCGACTGACTGACTGTCAGTCTGAGGGTGAATGATGAGCTGGGTGAACAGTGTCCCTCACCGTCCGTGATTGGCTGACATTTCAAGTATTGCATTCAGGGGCTGGCTGGTGGGGAGGGTGGTCGTGCAGGTTGGGCAGGGAAGGAGGGAGGCAGGAAAGACGGGACTTCTAGTCTGACTTTACATTACCTGGACTCTGGAAGAGCGAGAGTAGGTTGTGAGACTGAGACAACATGGCGGAGGAGATTTATCATAAAAACTTTACAGAAGACAACTTACCAACGAGAGTACTGACTGCCGTGGTAACACGCGTCTGTAGTCTTCCTCTCCACAATGACATCCAATAAGAGCAACACATTCAAGTGCTGGTGAACACAACTTATGGAACTTTAGGGATACAAGTTCCAGGAGCAGAACGGAACGACCCTTGAGCACGACGGAACGATCCTACAGAAGGACGGAATGACCCTTGAAGACGAGGGTACGACCCTCAGCTATGAAGGTCCTGACTTCTGACCTGATTCTCATAGGTCAGGTCAAAGGCTGGGCCATCTATATACTGAAGGGTCGTACCACTGTACTCTAGAAGTTAAGAATCATTATTGATTACCACAAACCACGTCACGTGGCACCCACAACTACTCATCACGAAATTAATTCGTTGATCTTCACAAGGTGGTTGGTCGCCTTCGTGAAGGTTCGTGAGGACGGCATCATTCGTGTGTTCTACGACCAGACAAAGGTTGAATCTTCCGTCCCATCAGCCAGGCCGGCCGCCCGGGGTCGCTCCACTAACTTTCTCCCTCTGGTTGATTACCTAAGCTTCCACCTTCCTGTGACCAAGTTTGTCACAGTCGCAGGAACAAATATCATACAGTACAATTCTCTCTGTATTTCAATGTTTACAAATTTCACTTCAGATAGTACGTCAACTTAACAGACCAAGTTATATGTTTACTGTCAAACATGGACTCATGATTCACTTTATGAATTCGAACGCGAAGTATGAACTACACGGGTTCATGAGTGAACGAGTCATTATCTCTGATTTTAATGCTATAAGCGTCTTGTCCGGCGGGTGGGTAGTCCACAGTGGAGCCGACCCTGGGCCCCAACAGCTTAGCATGGGCCGTCCTAACGCGCGGTGTGGAGCAGGCTTTACCTTCCTCCTAGCATCACTTATATCATTGTCCTCACTTGTTGCCTCGTTAGTACATACAGACAGGTTCCTGTGTGCTGTCACTCACTCAGTATATCGTGTACAGTGTACGTATCCCAGTCAGTCAACACATCCCACTAAGACTACCCACATTACATGCTCAAAACAACTGGTCGCTGAGACGTTTCCAGAGGTGTGAGCACCAGCACCCGCCTCAGTGTGCCTCAGGCTATCTTGACGGAAGGCTGTTCTTTCTTTATTCTCCCTGGCTGCTCTCTGACAAAAGCCAGCATTAAGCTTAGTCTTAGCGAACTTTTACATAACTACACATTCCTATCAGCAGCTGTGAAGTTACAGCGGAGATCATATCATACGATAAACAATCTAAAATGATAGTTGAACTATGTAACCATCATCTGATTAATAACAACAGCTGAAACAGCCGGTATACAGATTAAAAGTCAATAATAAGTAAAGCCCAAAAGACTGTAGTAACATATCAGAATTATTTAAAAAAAAAAAATTATTCAGATGTCATAGCAGAAAGAAAACAAAAAGTACTGAAATATAGTTTCCCCGCCAAGTAAACACACTAACTCAGAGGCAGTTTCGTGTGCACCAAGGGTGGGTCTCTACTGGTTCGTGTATAAAGTTCAGATATGTAGGGACGAAGATTTAGCAGACTTCGTACACATCATCAGGAGAGACAGACCGCTGGGTCTTATGGATAAATGAACATGGGTTGTGGCAAACAACTTCAGTAAACAATAAGTAAAATAGTAATAAAATAAAAATTAATAGAAAAATAGTAATAATAATAATTATTATTCATAATAATGATAATGATGCAGACGTCATCTTTTTGTTCCTCCTGTGGAAGAGAAGATTATGTCTCTACTGACGAGGATGACTGTTGTAAACGATGCCAAATTAATTAAACGTTTGTCGTCTACGTCCACCTGTGGCGGACAGGTGGCGCAGCGGGCAACAAATCGTCTCTTTCCAAAATAAAGATTGGTATTGTTAGTCACAGGTGGTCTTTATGCGGTCTGTATGGGGTCTCTGGAGGAAGATGGGATGGTTAGGTTGTGTTCTTATTTAATGATCCATACGACCAGTTCACCACAGTAGTGTCTGTGTGTGTGATCACTAATTGTGTGTTACGGGGAGACAGTTTTACACTGGTGCTGCCCCGTCTCTTAACCTTGTATATATGTACCATCTCTTTACTCACACCCACACCCTACACACACACACAGCGGCGGTCGAAGGGTATTTTCAGGATGAACACAACACAAGTGTTGTCAGGAAGATCTGATGTTGGGAGAGGCGAGCGAGGACCTGTACCGGGCGAGGAGGGAGTGGGAGGTACGGGGGGGGGGGGGGGGGGGGGGGGCTCCGGCTGGTGGCGAGGGAGGAGGAGGAGGAGAGACAGTAATGTGGAGGGAAGAGAAGGATTATCTTACTTCCGGAGGCACAGGTGAGGAAGACATACAACAACTTAAACACGGAAGGAGGAGGAGGAGGAGGAGGAGGAGAGGAGGAGGAGAAGGAGTTGTCAATAAAATAAAGAGACTACTGTTCATGTGGCACTGTAGGAAGGTCTGCCTGCTCCCCACACCCCATGATCCCCCCTTCATACAAGCGTATCGTTGCCTTCATCATCCGACTCACAGCACACACGACCCTCCTGACGGAAACGTCAGCAACAGTCTCCTCCTCCCATGCCCTCAGGTGACGAGGGCGCATCCCGGCTTACCATACAGAGCACAACTCTCTCTCTGTCTCCCCCAGTTAACGGGGTGAGGTGAGGTGAGGTGAGGTGAGGGGAGAAGGTGTTCATGACGCACCTCATGGAGTACAGGATGTCACCGTTCTGGTTGATCCTGATAAGTTTGTTGGGTCTGGTGGTCATGTGCACGTAGGAGCCCAGGCCGTTGTGGAAGTATGTGTCCGGCTTCCAGAGGGCCTCCAACATCTTGATGTTCAGCGTTAACTGCTGCAGCGGCCCGTTGAACCGCAGGCGGTCGTCGCTCCACTCCTGACGCAGGTAGCACTCCATCGAGTACTTCTGTACCGGGAGGAAGAAGAGTCAGGTGGGTGTAGTGGTCATGCTGATGTGAGGGAAAGTCAGGCAACACACGACCTGACTTTTCTATCTTTTATTTTTTTTGCTCCAGTCACGGAGAAGAGTCCACATCAGGGCCAGACCTTACCTGAAATATAAAGAGGTTAATGAAAGGGAAAAAGAGATGAGGTTATCTGCTGAAGGACAGTAATAGTATCCTGCAGTCCTGATCTATGTATATGTAAACTGGAAATAACAGATGGTGGAAGAGGTCTGGATAGGTAGAAGAAATGGTCTGGTTGTGTGAAGGAAGGAAGGAAGGAAGGAAGGAAGAAAGAAAGAAAGAAAGAAAGAAAGAAAGAAAGAAAGAAAGAAAGAAAGAAAGAAAGAAAGAAAGAAAGAAAGAAAGAAAGAAAGAAAGAAAGAAGAAAGAAAGAACGGAAGGAAGGAAGGAAGAGCAAGTAAAAGGTACAAAAAGGCGAAGGAGAAGGCATGATGGTGCGAGAGACAAAATATAGAGATAAGTAAGGTAAGCGGAGACAAAGATGTTATTTCAGTTATTGTGATGCTGTTGCCCATGACGGCTACGCTCGAACAGGACGGCACGACCCTTGGCTATGACCTTTTACCTGACCCTTAAAAATCAGGTCGAGGGTCAGGTCTTCGTACCCAAATACCGTCATACTCAGGGGCCTCACCGTCCTGCTCAAGGGTTGTACCGCCGTTCTCAAACGATCGTTCCCGTCATGCACAATGGTCATCTCCGGGTTCAAGGGTCGTAACGATGTGCCAGGTGGGTCAAGCGGAGCCTCAGCCGTGTTAACCTCTGACCTCCTCTACTATCATCAACCATCAACGCACAACCATCATTCATTATAGTATTTTCATATTGCTTGTGTTAGGAGAAAGGTTCAGCAAGGTGGGAGTGTTAAAATTGGGTTAATTTTCTATATAATGAATTAAGTTTCACGTGGTTGAAACATTTAGAAACATAGAAAAGAAAAAGTATTTTGTTGAAAAACGAAAATGAGAAAAATGAAGTCAGCTGATGTCATTTCTCGTTTCACATGTATAAAAATATTTTTCTTGTGTAATTCCGTTCAATGATCGTTCACTGATTTAGAGATTATCTAAGATAAATCTAAAATCACATAAAGTTTTTAAAACAGGCGATGAGAGGCGTTGGCGCCACGCCCCCCTGACTCCTAGCAGCAAACCTGGTCACCAAGTGTGACCCAAACTTGGTGTGATGTTATGCGAACACTTATTAAGTCATTGTCTTCGTAATGGTAAATAACAGTAAAGGAAGTGTTCACGATCATGTTGATACTCAGAGAAATAAAGTGGCAGGATATATATTCTTCCCTCTCATCATCCAGAACTTAATGTCTTTACTGACGGGAAAGTTTTGCATTTCGGAAAAAGCAGAAAAGAAAGAAAAAAGCCAAATGAAATGTCGAGTCAAGCGAGGTTCGTCATGATTCAGTAGCCATCACCAGTGTACCACCAGAAGCGCGAGGTAACACTACACAAGTAACAACCATGCTCGAGGAGTGCAGGTGGGGATGATAAACACCATCAGTAATGACTCATCTGCAGCAGAACCGTGTCAAAAATCGTCGAGCCTTCCACACTGACATGATAGTCTCCTGTTTACAACTTACTGGCGAGGCAAAAAAGGCGGTTTAAAATTCATCTCCATTTGCAATTCAGTAGTATACCTGGATCCGCTGATATCTAATCTGAATTTCAGAGAATGCGATGCCACAGATTTCCACAACACCCTGTGTTTCCCTGACAATGAACCCATTTCTCTGTAACAAAAGCAATATACATATGTTGTTGTTGTGCCCATTTTCTTAAGACACATTTCCTTTGTGGGAAGTAGGACTACAGAGTTTCTGTTATAAAAGTAGATATAAGTATTATAACTACATCTATTTCAATAACTGATGGGGATGTAATACAATTTATTCTTTATATACAAATTTCTGGCCTTGGTCACGAGAATGCATTTCAGTTATTCATATTTTAGGTTTCACTGAAAACAAAAAAATTAAATATTTTCGTCGAAATATCACACGTATGAATCCTAGAAATGTGTGTTCTTGTCAGAGTTCACCATATTTTCTCAAGGTTCATGTTCTCTACGCTACATAATACAAGCTTCCCCATCTGGCGGCAACACCTTAGTTATATGTAGATGATTCTGTTGTGATGTTTTGTCTCGTCCTGGTACGTCTGGACCATCGTCTCTCATGCAGTCACAGGAATGACCCAACTCCTGATGACTCAGGTCATCATCATAATGTTTACTGTCTCGTCAGTGACACTGTGTAGACGTGTACGATTTGCTTCATGTGTGTGTGTGTGTGTGTGTGTGTGTGTGTGTGTGTGTGTGTACGTCTGTCGTGGCTCTCGGGAATCATTTCTCCGCTCGGGAAGACAAAAACAAGGGTTCGGTCACTGCCTGGTTTCACGCCACGGCTCGAACGGTCACGTCACGACATAACGACGACTGAACAACCCTTGAGAACAACAACAACAACAACCTAAGTGTTGAGGAGGCTGACAACACAAGTAGGACAGGTTTAGTCATCGTACTAATGAGGTTAAGTCGTCATACTCTACACCCGGATACAACAAACCACTGTTCATGTAAATCCAGGTGGCCCCGTACTAACGCAGGACACACACCATACAGTTATGAACAATTCACTAGATCCAGTGCAGCTTGGGTGAGGAAACTGAGGAAGAACTCGACAGCAGACACGCCAGGCAAGACGGTTACAGGTGCGTCATGTATGGTGTGTTCTGATGATGGACAGAGGAAAGGTTGTGAGTCGACATTCAACATTATGAACCACATCTGTCTAGAACTGGAGACGGTGACGAGGTCTGCACGTGTCCGACAGAAGGGGTCAGCTCTGCACGTGCAGGCTTGGAGAGGGCCACAACACAGGATCACAATGTGATTCTGCATCAAGTAAGGCCGTCAGCACGAGGGGACGACCCTTGAAAACGACGTTATGACATTTGCTGTGACGTTCTGGTCTCTGACCTCACCCATCTCCGGTCAAAGACCATAGAATGTAACTGTAATTATAACACAAGCAATATTCGTCTTTCTGTTGAAATTAAGAATTATTGGGTTGGATCAGATGTTGATAATAAATAATTTCTATATGTTCATGGTATATCTGGAAGCATTAATCTTGATGTCTGCTAACTAAAGTTAAGTCTGACCATCTCATCAGTCTATCATAAAACAGCTCAGCAGTTTTCAGCGGGAGAGCAACTTTTACATTCCAGGGGTCTCGAACCCGCCAATAAACTACTTAAACAAAACTCTGAAACAGAATGGTGCAAAAGTTCGTGTTCCCTGCTGTGCTGGAGTGACGCAACTTTTTGTTCGTCCCTGTAGGAAAATGAACAAGAGAAATATCACTACAGAGGAGCACATAGACGACCCAGTGAGAGATCGTATTATGCTCCTGCAATGATGCTGAACACCTACCTGAAGGAGACGTCCACGATATTTCAACTGGTGGTTATCACTTGACGTGGACAGCCTTAATGACCCTGGTGATTGAGAAGACTAAAGCCCAAACAAGCAACCAATTACATATCACTTAATGACCTCGTTTAAGCCTTGCATGACCCCAAGATTGTAGGGTTTGGGGGTGGGGTGGGGGGGATGGTGGAGACTGAGAGAGAGAGGAGAAAGGGGGAGGGAGCCAGGCACCATACAGGCCACAATAGGCTGGTCACACTACACTTGCTCGTCAATATCGGCCAGTATGACCACGTCGTGTGGCCGCCCTCTGCACACCTCCTGGCGCGCCACACTACACTGTTATCCTCCGCCGCCAGACACATGCACGTACTGCTGTCTGTTAACGTTCGTCCTGGACTGTCTTTAGCCAACTGTCTAGTCTTCTTTTGTAAGTTTCGGTCACCCCTTCCAGAGAGAGAGAGAGAGAGAGAGAGAGAGAGAGAGAGAGAGAGAGAGAGAGAGAGAGAGAGAGCGTAAATGAGATGGCCTTGATTAAGGCATACAATTGCCCATGTCGTTTCACATAACATTAATAAGGGTTATTTCCTTTTGTTTAAAGAAGTTATTTCATATGTTCACCTTCCATCATAATTTTACCTGATAATCATTACAGAAGAAATACATCAACAGTATATTTTTTTGTAATTCATTTGTCTTATAAACTTTTCAAAACAGAAAAGGTAAACGTTAATAGAAATTAGAAAATAATAAATTCTCAGATTTTAAGAAACGTTTTTTACAACCACAATCACCATGACTGTGTGTGATGGCATGTCAGCTTCCCTCAACTTCTGGGTTTTAACGGTTGATTTTGATTTCACAGCAAATATTTGCATATACTGACGACTGGAGAATGTAACAAAATTGATTTTAAACCAAAAACATACAGAACCTGATTTAGATACATTCAAGGTAATATCAAAATGTATTTTCTCACGTAGACAGCATCAACCCCCAGTGTGCTGTAAATCAAGTTTGATTAAGAGGTTTTGATGCACATATAATACTAGGAGGGTAGGCAACACTCACTGATCTTCAAAACCTCAATGCATAACGAGAATGTCATTAATATGATTTAATTTACCTTCATTTCAATGTGTGCGAGAACAAATCCTCACCATTGTGGTCAAGAAATATAAACACTACATAAGTTTACAGGAATTCAAGATGGGTGTCAGAAATGAATAATGTTACCCCCAGTGAACGCTGGCTCTCCTGTTAACCCAATTAGAGTGAGGAGATGCCGAACGTCGCCAGGGAATGGGACAGAAGGATCGCAATCTGTGCTTGAAGAAAACTCATAATTAAACATCTGAAAGCAATGTCGTCTGGGTGAGCGAAGGTTCTGCATTGTGGGAGCAGGAATTCTGGCTTGTAGGACCTGGTGTTTGCAACTGTCGAGGAATACAGCAGTGAGATACAGCATATCTTTTGTTTTACCATGTAACGCTGATAAACAATATCTACAACCAGTATTTATAACCTTGTTATTCATAATAACAAGCTTGTCTTCAGGAACATTTGGTATTATTTTTTCTATACTTTAGTAACGATTTCTTTTATCTTAGATTAACATTATCATTACGTAAACGGCGATCGGGTTTTTCTTCCACAGTTAAGTTAAAAATGCTTTACTTTAGGCTATCCTAGGTTAGGTTAGGCTCTGCTAGGTTACACTAGGCTAGGCAATGCTAGGCTAGTTCACTTTAGCTAGGTTGGATTACGTACGTAGAATATCCTGAATAAACGTTTCACTGACCGTTGCCGTATTTAACGAACGGTACAATACTCTCTCTCTCTCTCTCTCTCTCTCTCTCTCTCTCTCTCTCTCTCTCTCATGTAGGCTATAAAACATCACTACATCCTCCTCAACCGACTTTCTCGAAATCTAAATACTGTTTGGTGTTAACATAGGTGTAAGGGCGAATTCGAGGTGTCTTTAAGATAGGATTCCGGGTCTTATGCGTGTCCGGGAATCCCACCTCATGTTAGGTGACGGTTACAGGGGCAATAACGTGGTATACATCGGCGGACCTTGTAGTTGGCAGAGTATAGCATTCTCTTCCGCTAGACTTCACCATAAGGATGTTTATCTTGTTATCAAGTAATACACTTGTAAACCTAATGATTTCTGAATGTAATATGATCTCTATACAGTATACCAGCAGTAAGAACGACTTTCTCCTCCTCTTAGATAGGACTATGAACCTTGTGAACATTATAATACTGCCTTGTCATCTTCTAAATTCCTACCAAAAGGAAGGCATTACCATAGTTTATGCTTAGATTACAGACTTTATGTATCTTTGTGGAACTCATATCTTGGCACATTCTGCCTACTGCATTTCCTGAGAGAGAGAGAGAGAGAGAGAGAGAGAGAGAGAGAGAGAGAGAGAGAGAGAGAGAGAGAGAGAGAGAGAGAGAGAGTCGAAAACAAAGAAACAATGAAGGAAGACAAGAAAAATGAAGAGGAAAGAGCTGATTGATTAGTTGGCGATTTGGGCTTTCGGCCTACGATCAGCCAGGGTCATTAAGGTCATCAACGGCAAGGTATAACTACCAGTTGAGACTACATGAACACCTTCAGGTGTTCATGACCCTCCACGTGGGCACCTGCCAGTCAGTGAGGAACAGACAGGTAACGAGCGGGTTAGTGGGCGACCACAGGATGACCGTTGTGACGACTGTTTGGAAATAACCCTTCATCTGTCTGGGATCAGTCTGGGACATGTTGGGCTCGGGAAGGGATGGGATGAGACGATAAGTTTAGTAAGGCATAGGAAGGGAATAGGTAGGGGTTGTGGGAGAGTGGCTGGAAGTGGAGAGGGGATAGAAATACCGTGATTTTGGTATGGGATATGACAGTTGGGATATGGGACATGACAGTTGGGATATGGGACATGACAGTTGGGATATGGTACAGTCTGACATGGCTGGGAGATGAGCTACACATTATATTAGATGGGAAGATGTAGGGACATATGACAGATAGCAAGGTTAGGTTAGCATACGATCCTGATGGCATAAAAATGATAAAAAATAGTCATATTAACTGACACAATCAGAGTAAGACATGCGCTTCAACAAACTAACACTTACAACAATAACATGGCACTAGACACACTGCCGTGCATACGATTGTTTACATATATGAAACTTAGTGAGTAACCTACCATGTCTTTCTCAGAGATGGGGCCCATGCTGCGTATTAGGAGGCTAAACTTCACGATCGTAGTCTGTCCTGGAAAAAAGAAAATAGAAAATCAGTTAGTGTAAGCGTGTACGTGCGTCAGTAAGTGTGTGTGTACGTGAGTGTGTGTGTACGTGCGTCAGTGAGTGTGAGTGTGTACGTGCGTCAGTGAGTGTGTGTGTACGTGCGTCAGTAAGTGTGAGTGTGTACGTGCGTCAGTAAGTGTGAGTGTGTAAGTGCGTCAGTAAGTGTGAGTGTGTACGTGCGTCAGTAAGTGTGTGTGTACGTGCGTCAGTGAGTGTGAGTGTGTACGTGCGTCAGTAAGTGTGAGTGTGTACGTGCGTCAGTAAGTGTGAGTGTGTACATGCGTCAGTGAGTGTGAGTGTGTACTTGCGTCAGTAAGTGTGTGTGTGTACGTGCGTTTAACATTTGGCAAGAGCTCTTGTCAGTAACGGCCTGGTCCCGGATGTAGCAGTTAGCGTTGCTGACCGTGACGCATTCGCGGGCCGGCCAAGCTCAGGGTATCGCTTTACATCCTGGTTACGGCAGTCGGCCCACAGTCAAACCACATGTTCATCAACCCCTTGAGGTTGGTCGATAAAATGGGTAGCTGGTTCAGGCTAGGATATATATATATATATATATATATATATATATATATATATATATATATATATATATATATATATATATATATATGAGATGGGTTTGATTAGGGTCTCCATTGTCCGTGGTGTCTTAGCCACATAGAAAAAAACTGGAAGTACAATACAAAAGATCAGGAATGGACCTAAATATCCTCAGCACAACAATGACATACAAGAAGCCAAGATCATATTGACCAGGGAAAACTAAGTCATGTTTTAAACTGCCACAAACTGACGGTGCCAAACTTAGCGAGAAACTTGTTGCTTCCAGCCAGCGACTGACGACCAAGTTTTAAGAGACGCCTGGCAGGGGGTGGGCTGCCTCGCTTAATCGACGACTGTCTGTTAACTGTTAAGAGTTTCCCAGGGCCGGGACGACCGCCAGCAGTGGTTCACCGGTGGAGATTTACCTCGTTCTGGGGTTGTGTGTGTGTGAGTGAGGGAGGGAGACTGGGTCACCTTGGGTCTGGTAATTAGGATGTTTTCTGATGAGCAGCGAGGATGATGACTCCTGGAGATCAGAACACGTGGGTCGTCACGACCACAACCACTGAGGGGTTTGTCGTAACGACAACAACCACTGAGGGGTCGTCATGACCACAACCACTCAGGGGTCGTCACGACCACAACCAGTGAGGGGTCGTCACGACCACAACCACTGAAGGGTTTGTCGTAACGACAACAACCACTGAGGGGTCGTCATGACCACAACCACTGAGGGGTCGTCACGACCACAACCAGTGAGGGGTCGTCATGACCACTACAAAGTTGAGGTCATTACCATAATGTTACTACGAGCAAACTGTGTGAGGAAACATGCCATCAAATTCAATGTAAATTATAATATGTATTGGTTATGAGCAGGTGGTCGTTATGCTACCATCACTACCAAACACTATGCAAGAAGTGTATGTATGTGTACCTGATTAACAGCATCGGACAGGCCAATGGTCATGTAAGCAGAGGCCGTTGTATGAAAGAATGATAAAAATGATTCAGAGAGAAGGTTAATCATCTTTTCATCTACAACTATAAAACTGTCTTGTTCCTGGAAGTACCAAGGACAGTTTACGATAGAACACTACATCCAGAGCAAGAAGGAAATGACTTCATAACGTAGAGCAGCAGTCTGGCTTTACTCGTGAGATGTTTTCTAAATTTTGTCTTATGATTTGTTTCGCTGGTGACCGCACGACGCAGCAGAATCCAGAGAGAGAGAGAGAGAGAGAGAGAGAGAGAGAGAGAGAGAGAGAGAGAGAGAGAGAGAGAGAGAGAGAGAGAGTTCACAAGGCAGGTCTGACCTATCTCTCGATGATCACACAGGAGAGAGGGCAGGTGTACCCAGTGGTAGGCTGGGGAGGAGAGGGTTCAGGAACTTGTGTGAGGGAGTGGGGAGAGAACTGGGGAAGCAAGCGAAGGCTGGGAATGAAGGAAGGCTGGGAAGGAAGGACGGAACGAAGGAAGGGAGGAAAGAAATTTGGAAAGTGTGGATGGGAACTCTCGGATGTGGAGTAGGAGGGATCTATGTGTGTGTGTGTGGGAGAGAGAGAGAGAGAGAGAGAGAGAGAGAGAGAGAGAGAGAGAGAGAGAGAGAGAGAGAGAGAGAGAGAGAATCATGGGAGATAAAATGTCTGGGCAGTAAACAAACTTCAGCTCATCAAGCTGATAGTGAACACTTGGTGTGGATGGTTGGCCAACACTACATGTGGACCGTAAGATCCAACATTCAGGTAAATACAAATGTTCTACAATAATGTTCTAACTTTCAGCCCGGTCTGTAGTTATATTACAACATCCACCTCCAGGATGACTTACCATACGACTATCAAAACATATCAGTACCAAGTGATTCAATTTACCAAAAATCTTTTTTTTCCTTTTTTGTACGGTGAAAGTTAGTGAAGGTAACCACTATACAGAAACAACACAAAGAAACTACGAAAGGGAATGACACTCTCCATACAGTGTACATACGTACATAACGACGGTTGGGTAACAATACAACATTAAAATCTACGGACGTCTGACGTCACTACTCACGTAAAGAACATGGATTCAGAGAAAGAACTGTGTATGAACTTATGAACTCAAATCCACACACACACACACACACACACACACATTGTCTAATAACTTATTAAACAATTTGCCGACGGCGAAGTGCTGGACTTGTATCTTATCCTCTGATCTTGATCAGAACAACATGTTATTACTGACGGCCAGACGATGGATGGTATGGTGCCTGCAGCCACCACCATGGCCAACTGAGGCTCTGCCACACTTATAATACAACAAGACTACAACATATAGCAAGTACACCAGGCAAACCTGACGGACACATGTTCCTGCTGGTCGCATGTAAGACTATATGTTCCTCACGTCAGACGTGACGCGAAGAGTAAAAGGATAAACAGAAGAACTTGAAAATTAGAAAATGAAAAACAGGGAAGCAGGTGGGCTGTCCACCTGGCGGACACCAAGTGAACCTTTGAATTTTTGTGTAAATGAAAAAACTCACAAGAGAAAGAGGGATGTGCGCCCCCATTAGATTCCCTGAACGACAGTATAAGGAGTTGGGTCAAACTTCCTAGGTTGCAAAATTACACCAATTAACTGCTACCTATCTTGACATCTTTTGAGGTAACACTCTTAGTCCTCAGACAGTAAGAGCCTAATAAAACATGATCACAAGGTCACCAAGCCTTTACCGGGATTTAGTTTGAGCCTCGTAATTGATAGTCAGATTCTATGTTACCGGAGATTCAGGTCTGATAACCTGGCAAGAGAGGAATCCGATTCCACACTCCACTGGCTAAATCTGATTGAGTGACGGAGATGATCTGATGACAATGTTTCCTGGAGTTTCTACGCGTCAGGGGGTGCGGAGGGTCAGCGGAACAGCGGCTTCCCTTCCCTGGCGGATACGGACGCAATTATATTTTTCCATTCGCGTTGGCGGGATTTATCGGCGCCTCGTATATTCAGAGATCTATTATGTAAAACAGATTCTCATCTTGTTGTGACCGCCGTGACAAGAGCAAAACGTGCCCTAATCATGATCATCTCAAGGGGAGAAAAATGAAGATATCAATCAAGAACTTCGACGATGACTGTACGTCGACCTGAGTGTTAATGGCGGGGAGGTTACTGGGAGGGGGTTAGAGGAGTGACGGACGAGTCCAGTAGCTGTGCTGGTCGATGGAAGAAGAGTTACCACGATCATAACGGTCAGTCTTCGTGTGGCTGGTCTCCACACACAAACTGTGCGGGTTCCAACCTTACGTGGAACAACGCAGACAGATCATGGCAGTAATGGCTGAGGTTGTGTGAGTAGGACAGCTGGGCAGCAGCGGGAACGTAAGGCATGGCTGGAGTGAGGTGATGCCGGAAGAATTAATGAGACTAAAGGCTTTGGATTCCGTTGTGGTGAACAAGGAGGTGGGTGAAGATACACGCCAGGAAGGTGAGCAATGCTTCATACTGGGGAGAATAACAGCCCTATGCACATAATACAGTTCCCCACAAGGGAAGTATTCACAGCACGTACGCCACATCGCCAGCTTTTGAGAAGCAGATTTTTGTGATGATGATGACGATGGATTGCCAGGAGAGAGTGTGGAAAATATCATGCCCAACACGTTAGTGTTATCACAGGAAGACAAAATGACATTTAGAATGAGGAAGATGTAGAAATTGTACTTCAGTGTTAATATATTTGACTAGAATACAGCTTTTCCGTTAAAATATACTGCAAAAGTTCAAATTATAATGAGAGTCATAAGTTCAGTGCGAGAAAATACACGTACGAGGATGTGGGAGGGGAGTGGGGGGAGTAAGCGGAAATGCTTAAAGTGGAATTACCAGCGTAAGAGCGTATAGGGTTGGCTCACCAGCGCAAGAGCTTACAGAGTTGGTTCAGGAAAACAGATCAATTAAGGATAGAGGAAAAAGGTTAAGCGATATGACAGAATGGCTGAGGGGCAGAAGGTGGGGAGGAGTGGCTCCATCCACGACCAGTGCAGTTGAGCGACACAGGAGGAAGCTGTCCACTAAACATGAGGACGAATCAAGGAAGCTAAAGGCAGGAAGTTTACACAGTAAGGACTCTGCCACACCGTCAAATGCTTTCAAGATGTCAGAAAGAAACATCAATCTTAACGAACTGATCAACTTTACTGTACGAGTATATATATATATTGGTCCTCAGTTTCTATATCAACAAGTATCTGTCAGTTGTTGAAGGATTCTGAAAGAAGCATTTTGATGAGAGAGCAGTTGAGTGTATTACGTCGTTGTAAACATTGTTCAGAGGACCAGACAATGGTCTCGGCCAGCATAGTGAGCCAGCCACTACCCCAGCAGGCTCGGGCTGACCTGGCATCAGTCAGTCACAAGGGAGACGACACAAGGAATCAACCTCCACCATCGGGTCAACCAAAAAAGTATTCGAAATTAGTCGTCTTTCGAGGAATGATGATTGGCCAGGATGAAGGAAGGGGAAGTAAAGATCTTCTACGTGTAATCAGGAGTGGCAGTCCCCTACTCGGGCTCCGCCATTACTGGAAGTCATTCGCTAATGCCACCGAGAATCACAAACCAACTTCACAATTCTTCAGTACGACGACGAAACTTGATGACGAGAACGTCCCGCATACAATGAGACCATTAGAGGGGAAGGAAGGGAGATTACCTCGCTACCTACGAGAGTTTCCCACTGGCCAGCGTAGCTTACGTCTCGAGCTTTACATATGGCCAGACTTCGAGACTGTTCCCATCGTACGAGCATATAAGACACCACCACGTCATCAGGCCAGACAAGTGCGGGAGGTTGGCCGTCGCTGGTGTGCCAGTGTCCTGGTACTGCGGTAATTTGCATACAAAACGGAAACGGATTTGTTTTGGATGTGTTGGTGGGAGGCATCGTAGACGTGGCCGAGCTGCCTGGCTCCCGGGGTGACAACATGAGTTAGTGAAATGAAACTGATAACGTCAGCGTCTCCAGCAGGACCCGTAGCTTGGGTAACGTAGTCTGATACATCGATGGAATCCACGTTCTGCGATATACTTTATAATGTTACTTGAAAAGTATACAACTTAACACTGTATGTAAGTACGCTATGATGACAGCGCTGAGGTCCGTGGTCTCTTGCAGTACTCATGTACAACTTCAAAACCTCCTTCAAGGAATACTCCCGCCTGCGCCACGCCCTCTAGAGACACCCTCGTCTTTCCGTCAGTACGTGTCCCGTGCCCCACACCTGACGTACGTGTCCCGAGCCCCACACCTGACGTACGTGTCTCGTGCCCCACACCTGACGTACGTGTCCCGAGCCCAACACCTGACGTACGTGTCCCGAGCCCCACACCTGACGTACGTGTCCCGAGCCCCACACCTGACGTACGTGTCCCGAGCCCCACACCTGACGTACGTGTCCCGAGCCCCACACCTGACGTACGTGTCCCGAGCCCCACACCTGACGACACCCTCCCAGCCTGACACCACAGCCCCCCCCCCCCCTCATCCTTCCTTCCTTCACGTGAATACAATGATCGTCGCTTCTGCATTCACTGGATGACCACCAGGACGACCTCCCTTACATCATCATGTTGACCTCTGTTACCAAAGAAGGCAACACTCCAGGGTCATCAGGGTGACATTATCTTGCCCCTGGCGCACCTCCCACAGGCTCATCCAGGGTCACATGCACTGACGACCCCTGACCCGTGAATTATCCAACATAATCTGACGTCTTCTACAACTAATTGGATTAGTTGTAGATTGATCTACAACAGCTTACCATCACCTACACTCATACAGACACTGTAGACACCTTGTTGTTGTTGTTGTTGTTATTGTTGTTGATGTCTTAACTCACATGTTGTAGGCCTCACCACCGCCTTCACATGTGCCTCGCTCCGCCTGAAGTGCCCACTTGACCTTATCATGTCATTGGTCACTGAATGACATCTAAATGGTGGTATCGTGAATGGCCTCGTTAGCACCGGACAGCTTAACCAACGGAAGCTCGTTGGGAGAGAGAGAGAGAGAGAGAGAGAGAGAGAGAGAGAGAGAGAGAGAGAGAGAGAGAGAGAGAGAGAGAGAGAGAGAGAGAGAGAGTAGAGAAGTATGACAGAGAACAGTGAACATGAAGAACAGAACACATACTGAATGGAAAGTCAGCCTCGTGTGGACTACATCTTCACTTAAGAATAACAAATCTGCTCGAGTTTCTTACATTCACGACTTCATCAAATCCCTGACTCACGACTTCATCAATTCCCTGACTCATGACTTCATCAATTCCCTGACTCATGACTTCATCAAATCCCTGACTCATGACTTCATCAAATCCCTGACTCATGACTTCATCAAATCCCTGACTCATGACTTCATCAAATCCCTGACTCATGACTTCATCAAATCCCTGACTCATGACTTCATCAAATCCCTGACTCATGACTTCATCAAATCCCTGACTCATGACTTCATCAAATCCTGACTCATGACTTCATCAAATCCCTGACTCATGACTTCATCAAATCCCTGACTCATGACTTCATCAAATCCCTGACTCATGACTTCATCAAATCCCTGACTCATGACTTCATCAAATCCCTGACTCATGACTTCATCAAATCCCTGACTCATGACTTCATCAAATCCCTGACTCGTGACTTCATCAAATCCCTGACTCATGACTTCATCAAATCCCTGACTCATGACTTCATCAAATCCCTGACTCATGACTTCATCAAATCCCTGACTCACGACTTCATCAAATCCCTGACTCATGACTTCATCAAATCCCTGACTCATGACTTCATCAAATCCCTGACTCACGACTTCATCAAATCCCTGACTCACGACTTCATCAAATCCCTGACTCATGACTTCATCAAATCCCTGACTCACGACTTCATCAAATCCCTGACTCACGACTTCATCAAATCCCTGACTCATGACTTCATCAAATCCCTGACTCACGACTTCATCAAATCCCTGACTCACGACTTCATCAAATCCCTGACTCACGACTTCATCAAATCCCTGACTCATGACTTCATCAAATCCCTGACTCATGACTTCATCAAATCCCTGACTCATGACTTCATCAAATCCCTGACTCGTGACTTCATCAAATCCCTGACTCATGATTGAATAAAAAGAAGAATAAATCAAACCCATCTCACATTTATTTTAAAAATTCCTTTTTTATATGTCAAGATAAATGTAAGTTCGTTGAAGCTCCAAGTTGAATGTTTGTTCTTCATTACCAAGTTTATTAACCATTTTCGTTACTTGATATAAAAACTAAAACTCCCGGTCAACTCTTCACATTTCCCTAAATTATAATTTGGAAAAGAATGATAAATAATCAAGAACTAAAAAACATTTGAAAAAAAAGGATGGCTTCAGTTCAGATGATTTCCTGGTAAACTTGAAACTATAACATTACAATTGAAATCTTTGGTTGTAACAAATTCTCAGCGTTACATGAGGTGACAACCATCACTTATAATACAACACAAGACAAGCACGACCACTTGTGGCCACACATGAGCGTCGTGGGGCAGGAAGTCTGCCTGGATGACACAACGAACCACTTGTTAGGTCACAGCAGGAGGGGAGGTGGGCCCGGGCTCCATGGTTGTGGGGAACGTGGGGATGTCATCAGGAGGACCAGGTCACCCGAGGTCCAGGTCACCTGCAGGTCCAGGTCACCTGCAGGTCCAGGTCACCTGTAGGTCCAGGTTACCTGCAAGTCATCAAAGGAACTAAACCAGCAGTTACCCAGCCAATTAGGGTCAACACTGTGGCTGACCCTGGACCTCCGGGCTCTTTAACAGCCCCGAATCGCTATAAGCAGTGAGGCTCGGCAACATTTCAATAGGACAAGATTAATGAATAGACCAACATTCCGTTCAGTTCCTACACTCATATAACAGGTAAACCTGCAAGGCCTACCCTCCACCCTCGCTTCTCTTCTCTCCTAATTATACCGCCATTTGAACCCTTTAATTACCCTATGGGGGATCAGTCCACCTTAAGAAAACGTCGCACGAAACCTGAATAGAAAACAGAATTCGATATTACACTAAATCTATCTACGACCCACGACCACACATTACGTCACCACATGATGCACCAGATCTGGCGGGTTCCATCACTGAGGACGCACAACATCTTATAATCTCTCTCTCTCTCTCTCTCTCTCTCTCTCAGTGCCTACTTTCTCCAATCCTCTAACTTTATCTATTCATAAACCTCCCTCCCTCTACCATCATCTTTCCCTCACTCACATTCTTCCTTGCTCCTACTCCCTCTACATGCATACCCCTCCCTCCCTCCCTCACCTCGTGCCTCAACTTAGTCTACATAAATCTTTCATTTTCTGACGTCTGGTGGATCATGCGAGGCCCACCTGACCCCAGCTCGACCTCTTCCTCACACATTTGTGAACATATAGACCTCCACGTCCGTGACATGTACTGGACACGTGGGACAGAAGATAGCAATTTACCTCTGGGTCAGGAGGATTCGAACCCAAGCAAGCAATCAGGCAGGTAGCGTGCCAGTCTGCCGCTGGGCAGGATAACCTGCCATATTCCTTGTCCTTCCGTATAACAAATGTTATGACATAACGGTAACTCTTCATCGGGAGCTGGGTTCGAATCCTGCTCGTCCATAGATGAATCATTATCATGCATCTCACGTGTCCCGTGCATGATATCGTGCATGATAAAGATATTCCAACTTTACCGTTGTGTTACAAGACTCACCTCATGTTCACCACGACCCGTGCGGTCCCGGGCGCTCCCCAGCCTCTCAGGTCACGGCATGTGACGCGCTTCCTCGTACACCCGTGACTGGTCCTCGTACACCCGTGACTGGTTGGTCTGAGACTACAAGCTTTGAACACCTCGTGAACCACTGGAGAACGTAACGACCTGCAGCGCGGTAGACCTGGGTTCGAATCCTCCAAACCCAAGGGTTAATCACTATCATATTGACCTAACCGAACCTGAACCCACATCTAGCCAGGACCTGATCCAGTTTGATCCCATATCTGCTGTGACCTCGTTATCTTGTCATCACGTGACATTCGTCGTGGTAACAAAGGTAAGTGAAGCACACATGATGTCTTCACCTTGAACAGAAAACGTGTCGCTCCAGTTTATATCTTCATTTCCTTTGGAGCAGTTCTCTCCTGGCTGAGTACAGCAGAAATACTTCATTCTTCAACACCACGTCTCCAACACACATCCTCCAACACACGTCAACAAGTCTCCACCACAAATCCTCCAACAAACGTCAAGTCTCCACCACACATCCTCCAACACACGTCAACAGCTGCCCACATCACACCACTTGTAACATTCCTCTACTACCTCATCTCAGGAGTTGCTGTGGTAAAAACCTTGCTATCACCGCCGCCCTCTCTCGTCCAGTCTCCTCCGACACCAGGCCCTCCAGTAGATCTCTCCCTAAGCACAAAATTCCCAGTTGCTTCCACCTGGCGTCCCCTCCACCCCGGCCTCCGGACCTCCACCTCCACATAGTGAATTACACGTAATCCTGAGCGATTACAGACCCAACAAGGTAATTAAACAACCGTTTGCTCGTTAGGGGCGACCCTAGGAGGCTGGGGTCGTTGGTAAACACAGGTCCAGCGTTGGTTGTTTGTTCGTCAACTTGAGATGTGTGGTTGATGATGGTTGTGGAGGGATGTGTGGTTGATGGTCTGTTGAGGTGTGTGTGTGTGTGTGTGTGTGTGTGTGTGTGTGTGTGTGTGTGAGGTTGCCAGGCAGTCAGATCTGTACACCAATGCAGTACATTGGTCATGTCTTACATAAATCCGACACAAGAGTGAGTCAACAGTGCCACTTGGTTGAATGAATCTAACTATTTCCGAACATCGACCAGACGTAACATCTGACATCACCAAATAGATTTATGTGAACAGAAATAATACCCGATATTTCCTCGTGTGGCGCCACCTGATCTTTCTTATGAGATATATTAGTTGGTTGGTTCATTGGTTGTTAGGATGTTTGGTTATTTGGGCTTTAGGTCTATCAACTGCCAGGGTCATTAAGGCCGTCAACGTTTAGTTATATTCACAAAATAATTTTTTTTTTGAGCACCTCTGAATGTTGAAGATAATTCTAATACCCAACACACGTCTCACTATGTACGTGGCTCACGAGCAGGTATTGGTGTGCCAAGTTGGTGTACAGTTACCAGCCGTCAGAGAATGCCGTCTGTTTCTTAAATCCTTCAAGAAATTCAAACTATCATGACTACCAACCTAACCCAGTAGAATCACTCTGACACTCATGACCTCTTACATATAGCCACATCCGATGGAAACATTCTCCAGTAACATTAGTAATGTTTAGGCAAATGAGCACACATTACGGGCCATCAAATGTATGCAGTATGGTGTCGAGGGACAAATGCCTAGCCCCCACCAGGTCCACCATGTGCCATAAATGATTTACGTCAACATTTTGACTAACAGGATATTCTGTGATGATGAAGACGAGATGCTTTCTATCGCTTATCATAATGAATATAAAAATAGCAACAGTTTTCTTTCATTTTCTTTTAACAGAGAAGAGTTGGCATAAGTGGCCCCCTGGGTGGTGCTAGCCTCACCATCTGGGTTCAGTCACGCCCTCCACATCCTCCCTCCATTCTTCTTCCTATTACCACCTCACATCCCCTTCCTACCTTACCTGTCTCAGGACACAAAATGTTCTCCTGCCACTGCCATCACCATCACTCCCTACCTGACCACATCCCTCCACTTCCCTGTACCTCAGTGTTCCTGTCAGGTCAAAACACTCACTAATGAATGACGGTCCTTCCCTCACAGATACTTTCCTGCCAGTTGCTGGCCGGAGAGAGCGGTGGTTGTGGAGGGCCATTTGCCTTACAACCCTTTATTCTTCTTTGAAGATTAGGATTGAAGATTACAACTGTCCTCCAGCATATAACCTCTCCCATGTTCTGTCCTCCAGCATATAACCTCTCCCATGTTCTGTCCTCCAGCATATAACCTCTCCCATGTTCTGTCCTCCAGCATATAACCTCTCCCATGTTCTGTCCTCCAGCATATAACCTCTCCCATGTTCTGTCCTCCAGCATATAACCTCTCCCATGTTCTGTCCTCCAGCATATAACCTCTCCCATGTTCTGTCCTCCAGCATATAACCTCTCCCATGTTCTGTCCTCCAGCATATAACCTCTCCCATGTTCTGTCCTCCAGCATGATGACCTATTCTATGTCCTGTCCTTCAACAGATGACCTCGTCATAGATCAGTGCCCAAGCATCCCTACCCATGTTGGTCCCCAGCCAGTGTAAACTCTTCTACCTGAGGGACGATCGAGAGTCGAACCCTGGCGTCGTGCCCTGACTACGAGGTAACATTTGTCGCATCAGGTGTTTACTGAGCAGCAAGGCTGGTGTGTCAACATAACGACCGTCCAGCTTCCCTCGTATGTCCCGGGGCAGGGAAGGGACGGATCATCCCGGGGGCGGCAAGCAATGATGAGAGAGAGAGAGAGAGAGAGAGAGAGAGAGAGAGAGAGAGAGAGAGAGAGAGAGAGAGAGAGAGAGAGAGAGAGAGGAATTGAAAAACACAAAAACATGATTACTCTAAATTCAGGAGAGTAAATATTTATATTACTTTCTACAGCAACAGAGTAAGTGACATGATCTTTCTAATACATGGCAGGTTTATGTACAAGACAACGTAGTTGACTGGTTATCTTCATCATGAATATATTTTCGTTGTATGTTACACTAGTGTCCGGGTCATATATAGTACAGCATTGTTGCCCGCTGTGTGTCGTCCATGTTATGCGGCAGGTTTGTCTCGGTGTCCAGGGCCAGGTGTCCTGACCGATCCTCTGACTTCCTTCAGAGGTGACCGAGCATGTAGGATGCAATCAGGTTACCTACTCCGATAGTGTTAATTGTATGGGCGTGGCCACCAAGCTCAATGACGCGGTTGCGTACTGAGGATTAGGGAAATGTGACACTTCATTCCTGTCAGTTGAGACAGCGATCCAGGTGTCCACATAAGAGTGTGATTTCATGATGCAACACTCGAGAACAGCATTATTGTGGTTAACGAAGCTACAGTACTACAGTGCCGCATCTCAACACTGTAACTATGTGTCCTGAACGTAGGCACACATCATCACCACCGGGGTCTGCACAAGCCGATTAGCAGATCTTTTTCGGTGCGTTTAATTAAACCTTCTTAATTACTGGGCTTGGCCTATGTAAGGAGATCTCGACAAAGTTTGCCGAAGACCCACCGTCTCTATACGTCCACTAAGATACAGTGAAGTTCTTGAGGGCGTATCTTTGGCCTGGCTAACCCATTAAGGCAAGATAACTTATATGGACTTACTACAGTTATAAAAACCAATAAACATACGGCAAAAGATTACCTTTAAGGAAGTTTGCTCTACGTAAACCTGTCTTTATACTATAGATTCATCAAAGTATACGAGTTGTGGTGAATTTAAAATGTTTCCTTAACAGTGAATATCTTCATATACGTATATGATATAGGTTAATCAAATACGTAAGATCGTATCTGATTTCTCTTAAGTTACCAACTTATTGCTTTATTGTCATTGTACCTTTACTACCATTTCTAGATCAATAATATTGTTTCATGCTGATAGTAATTCAGTTCACCGATCATTATGTTCTGCATCACATTACTTCACAGATTTCGTATATTTACGAACACAATCAGCGTCATTTCTGTCGCCATTGTCTACCTACCTTTAACAAATCTTTCTCATTCATCATTCGTTACCATGATCAGGTTGTAAGTAACGTAATGTATCTGTATCGTAACTAACGTACCGTAAGTAAATCGTAAGTAAAGGCAGCAGGAATATATTGATGTCATCGACCTGGTAATACCAAAATATTACCATCCGCGCCCCATCCCGACGCCCTGGGGAACCGGCCGGCCGCCATATTTGTTTACCACGGTCCGCGAAGCTGCCAGATACTTCTTTATTCATGTTCGTGAATCTACACACACACACACACACACACACACTTGATCGCCATTTCTCGTGTCAGCGAGGTAACGCTAGGAAACAGACGAAGACCCATCCACTTACATATAAATACACAGACATGTACACATATATACACACACGTACATAATCATATTTGCTCACCTTCATCCATTCTCGGGGCCACCCCGACCCACAGGAACGAATATCGCCAACCCCTGCGTCAGCGGGGTAGCGCCAGGAAACACGAAAAAAGGTCACATCTGCTCACACATTGTAATGCACCGACACCACAGCTAGCTATCCACATCCAGGCCCCACAGACCCCATGGTTTACCCCAGACACTTCACATGTGTGAGTGGCGGTAGAAGACGATTTATGAAATGAAGAAGGTAATCAGACGTTATTCACGGGCAGGTGGGGGAAGGATCCCAGACACCGCACACATGAATGTTTACGTCAGGCCCGCCAAGGATCACATCCTCCGCTGCGACGCTTCCCATTTTCTTTGAGTCGCGTACCACTAACCTTTCTCCACCGCAATATCACTTTGTCTAAATATCTTACTTTAACAGGAAGACACTCTGGATTTAAACATCTCTCACGCTGATAACTCTACCAACCCAAGAATATATAGTTGTATTTATATAACTGGAAATTCTAAATGACCACGTACCGTGTGGCCAGCCCTCGCGTACCACGTACCGTGTGGCCAGCCCTCACGTACCACGTACCGTATGGCCAGCCCTCGCGTACCACGTACCGTGTGGCCAGCCCTCACGTACCACGTACCGTATGGCCAGCCCTCGCGTACCACGTACCGTGTGGCCAGCCCTCGCGTACCACGTACCGTGTGGCCAGCCCTCACGTACCACGTACCGTGTGGCCAGCCCTCGCGTACCACGTACCGTGTGGACAGCCCTCGCGTACCACGTACCGCATGGCCAGCCCTCGCGTACCACGTACCGTATGGACAGCCCTCGCGTACCACGTACCGTGTGGCCAGCCCTGGCGTACCACGTATTGTGTGGCCAGCTCTCGCGTACCACGTACCGTGTGGACAGCCCTCGCGTACCACGTACCGTGTGGCCAACCCTCGCGTACCACTAGAGAGGTACATGTACCCCGGCTGGACATTACTGGTGCGTCATGGTACACGCGTTCCTCATGTTCTCATGTATTTCAAGTTTTCATTACATTCTTGTATCTTTATTGTATTCTTTATTATGTTTATCAGTTTTGTCACTTTAGAAATAATGTATCGTAAACTTTCCTCTTCCTTCGTGACGCCTTCCCTCTGTTCTGTATTCTATTTACCATTCCATCCTTGACCTGTCTTTCTCCTCTCCCATTCCTATTCCAGCACGCCATTTCTCCTCCCACTCTACTTTTTCCTTCTCTTTTTTCCCTTCCTTCTTTCCATGATGATGGATAAGTAATCCATCAATTAACGAGTCATTGAATGAATGAAGTAATAAAATAATGAAAGAATTACAATGAATGAAGTATATATAATGAATCATACCTCCACCCTTCCCCCATCCCACCCCAGAACCAGCTAGACTTCCTCCCACCAGGGATCGACATCTGCCACTAAACTGGACGACTTGGCCTTTAACTATTGACCCGGAACGATCCCTACGCCCGACGGCCTTTGACCTGATTCTTAAAGGGTCAATTGAAAGGCTAGGTCATCACAGGGTAGGGTCGTGCCTGTGCCCAAGTGGTGCAACAAATATGTAAATTGCGATCAATTCCTGAATTCAGTTACTGGAAAGAAGTCAAGATTCTCTCTCTCTCTCTCTCTCTCTCTCTCTCTCTCTCTCTCTCTCTCTCTCTCTCTCTCTCTCTCTCTCTCTCTCTTCTTTTAAAGATGCAGGTTAAGAGTATCATGGTGACATACGAGCGGATACATAACAAAATATATCCTTCATTACGTCATCGTCAGCAAGTCATTGCAAAGTAAAGAAACAACGATAAAAACAAACTCAACACCACAGTAATGTTACCTTCCCACGCCGACCATCTCTGCCATGTCAGCTGCAGGCCAGTCCTCCTGCTCATCCAAACGTCTCGTCAGCAAGGAGCTAAATCGAATCTTCCCTGCTACTGAATGCAGCGTCAAGTGATACTGAGGCAATCCAGAAAAACAATTAGATCGCCTCTCCAGCCATGAGACCCCACGCAACGATTTCTAACACGAGTCTTGAAGAAGAACCAAGGTGTTCTAACACATCCTTAGGAATATATATATATATATATATATATATATATATATATATATATATATATATATATATATATATATATATATATAAAATATATATATATATATATATATATATATATATATATATATATATATATATATATATATATATATATATATTTATATATATATATATATATATATATATATATATATATATATATATATATATATACATACATACATAAACGCGTTTATGTATATACATGTGCGTGTGGGTGGGTTGGGCCATTCTTTCGTCTGTTTCCTTGCGCTACCTCGCTAACGCGGGAGACAGCGACAAAGTAAATAAAATAATAATATATGTACGTAATGGTTGCTAATTCATGAGTGATGAGATTGCAGGTAATATATATAAAAGTTTATACTCATATGTTCATTACAGAACATGTGTTCATAAATGTCGATGAAAAGTATATAAGAAAAGAAAAACTACTTTTCTTCGACGAACAAGAAACATTTTCCTTCAACTGATGATCCTCACCACATCTCACTACATGTTGACTACATTCTGAAATATAAGAATAATTACAACCAAGATTATTGACAACAGGGCAGAGGTTCATGCCTCCAGACATGTGGTCTTCCGTCTTCATGTACCCAAACCCCAGGACCGGCCTGGTCCCCCTGCAGGACCGGCCTGGTCCCCCTGCAGGACCGGCCTGGTCCCCCTGCAGGACCGGCCTGGTCCCCCTGCAGGACTGGCCTGGTCCCCCTGCAGGACCGGCCTGGTCCCCCTGCAGGACCGGCCTGGACCCCCTGCAGGACCGGCCTGGTCCCCCTGCAGGACCGGCCTGGTCCCCCTGCAGGACCGGCCTGGTCCCCCTGCAGGACCGGCCTGGTCCCCCTGCAGGACCGGCCTGGTCCCCCTGCAGGACCGGCCTGGTCCCCCTGCAGGACCGGCCTGGTCCCCCTGCAGGACCGGCCTGGTCCCCCTGCAGGACCGGCCTGGTCCCCCTGCAGGACCGGCCTGGTCCCCCTGCAGGACCGGCCTGGTCCCCCTGCAGGACCGGCCTGGTCCCCCTGCAGGACCGGCCTGGTCCCCCTGCAGGACCGGCCTGGTCCCCCTGCAGGACCGGCCTGGTCCCCCTGCAGGACCGGCCTGGTCCCCCTGCAGGACCGGCCTGGACCCCCTGCAGGACCGGCCTGGTCCCCCTGCAGGACCGGCCTGGTCCCCCTGCAGGACTGGCCTGGTCCCCCTGCAGGACCGGCCTGGTCCCCCTGCAGGACCGGCCTGGTCCCCCTGCAGGACCGGCCTGGTCCCCCTGCAGGACCGGCCTGATAGCCTACTTCAGTTGGACTGTAACTCTGAACTCAATTAAGAGTCAAATAGGAATTCACAGCGCAGCGCAGGTAAATACCCCGCGCTCACGTGTACGTCTTGGTAACCACATGACCACACGTCATGATGCCAGCGTTGTGCTGGTGTCTGGCTGCTGAGTGTTGTATTTCCTGACATTTGATGATCTGTCTCTTATTCCATATGTTTATTGACACAAACAGACCATGGTGGCTGCTTGTGCAACGGTAAACAGACACACACAACACAGGTGAACAGAACACACTCACTATGGATGGCTTCCATCCTATCTATTTAATGTAATGCAATTTTATCTAATTTTATTTTCATAGATTACCTATAAAGTCATTTTAAAAAATACCTTAATGATGACTTCTAATGGAAGAATATCAAACTTATAATGGCAAACTTATTCAATACAATTAAGAAAATAACGAAATTAACAATATTTCTTGTTCAATTCCAAATATAATTTTGTTCTTCGTATACAATTTGTTCCGAGTTTATCAATTTCGTTCTTCAAAGGCATCATATAATGCTTTAATGTTCTATAATGACGTTGTAAGATGTGAATATTACGTGAGTTAATGTTTGAAACAAACTCCTGTTGTTACTACAAGTGTCACTTATAAACTACTTATCATCATGACTACATAATGACCTGAGAGTAATCATATACTTGTCGTGTTGTGAGGTTTGTTCTTATGGTAACACTAACATGAAACTTTTCTGTAGGATTGTAAGTACAACATAAAGATCATATAACTATAACACTTTGACTACTGGTTCAAAACAAAGTCCTGTTTCCTTTAGTTCACCCAACAAGACAATACTATCACTAGTAATGCTTACAACGTAACCATCAATTAGAGTCATTAATGTCGTACGGTCACATCCTCGTCTGAGCCTGACCCTAACCTTCCTCACGGCCACACCTACCGACCCTTCAACCTTGACCTCGTCTGAGGAGCCGCCATGACCCCCCGTGACCCACCTTCGTGATAACCAGGTCGCACTTGGTTGTTGTAGTTCTTGAGGAGGTTCTCCAAGATGGCCGAGATGTTGTGGGAGAGTCTGGCCATATCACTGCTGCTCCTGCCTCCCAGCTTGCTGGCCTGACTCACCGGATGCTGTAGAGACGAAGGGAGGACACATGATCACCAGGAGGAGGAGGAGGAGGAGGAGGTTGTGGGATCGCCATGGTGGGAGGTTGTGGGACCCCGAGGGTGGGACGAGATGACCCACGGAAGGTTATGGAACCTACAGAATTAACAGTGAAATCTTAGCATCATAACTACTGGCATATTACAACTATTTGTTTACTATACTAAATATTAACAGGAGTCTGTCATGGTATCTGTGAAATGATTATCACTCTCTCTCTCTCTCTCTCTCTCTCTCTCTCTCTCTCTCTCTCTCTCTCTCTCTCTCTCTCTCAGAATGTCTTCAAATGTTGTTTTCATGTCTAGCAGTAAGGTCACATCGCATATATATATATATATATATATATATATATATATATATATATATATATATATATATATATATATATATATATATATATATATGTGTGTGTGTGTGTGTGTGTGTGTGTGTGTGTGTTGTATGATTTTATACAATACAGAATACTGAACCACATGAAGCCTTAACTCAGGATCCACACACACACACACACACACACACACACACACACACACACACCTGTATGTAGCCGGACATTTTGCTCAGTTTGAATAAATGAATTATGAAGAACACTGAGGCTGACGAACATGTGTACAACATGTGTACAACAGTTCTTCCTCACATACATCCCCCGTGACCAGTGTATACCCTGAGCCGAACACTGCCCACACACGGCATGACCCCGTCCGGTTCCCTTCACCATGAGCTCAGCGTCTCCCTCTGGGAAGCCTGGATTATCAAACTGTTCGTTCCTGCCAACGATCCGTCGTCCAATCATTAATCACCCGTAACATGGCTCCTGACCCTGAATTACCCGTCGAATGGGGCAAGATCTGGCGGCATCACTCAGGTATATTGTTAAATATCTAAACACGAGTTAGACTTATGATGATACAGTTACAGACCAAATATGTTATGGTTTGATACGAGGGATACCTATGATTATATATATATATATATATATATATATATATATATATATATATATATATATATATATATATATATATATATATATATATATTGAATTTGTGAATGATTCTATAACTGCAGAGTGGGTAGGTACACTCTCCCATCCCTGCCTGTATACATCTCCATACCATCTTGACACAGATCAATCCAGGAGACTAACCTGATGGATACAGAGTGTGTCAGACACACAGGGACGTACACACTATAAGCCACAGTGACCAACCTGTGTTCCCGGATTGTTGGTCAGGTCACCACCATGTGTGCCGCTGGTCACGTTCTCGCTGGTCCCCAGACCGTCTCCAGACCGAACAGGGCGGAGGACTGTGGCGGTGTGGGCGTGCAGGACCGAGGTCTGGGCGTGGTAAACCTGGGTGTGGGCGTAGGTGTGGGTGTTGCCATGAGTGTGGATGGACGTCTTGCTGGTGAGGTCGTTTGATACTTGTATGGCCACGATCCCTCTACTGCCAGGGAAGACAAATATCATTCATGACTCACACACGAACCTTACCATACACACACACACATTACAACTGCATCATCATTAGTAATAACGTCACGAAAACCTTTTGAATGATACAAAAAAAAACTTTATTATCTAAAGGTTAAATTTAGCACAATGAAACTAAAAATCAGGAATAAAAAAAAATCATATATATATATATATATATATATATATATATATATATATATATATATATATATATATATATATATATATATATGACGCGGATATCGAATAACATAGCAATTAAGACATACCATACACTGGTGTGGATCACTAACATATACTGATATGAAGGAAATTTAGTCTTAATCTTTCCCCCAGTAAACACGGCAGATGAATGTATTATGATAATACGAGACAAAAACGTAATATAATGTATTAATTCACTAAATCATACAATAAATTATACGGTGACTTTTAAGACAATACTAACCATAAATACGCGTTAGTCATGGCCAGGGGTCACCATCCATCTATCATAATTCATGTAACATTATCAACGTTGATCAAATAACTGAATATTCTTATCTTCACGTTATCATCAACATCATCATCATCTTAAAACATCATCATCATCATCTTACATCATCATCATCATCACATCATCATCATCATCATCACATCATCATCATCACATCATCATCATCATCATCACATCATCATCATCATCATCATCTTAAAACATCATCATCATCATCTTGCATCATCATCATCATCACATCATCATCATCATCATCATCTTACATCATCATCATCATCATCACATCATCATCATCATCATCATCATCATCTTACATCATCATCATCATCATCATCTTACATCATCATCATCATCATCATCTTACATCATCATCATCATCACATCATCATCATCATCATCACATCATCATCATCATCATCTTAAAACATCATCATCATCATCTTACATCATCATCATCACATCATCATCATCATCATCACATCATCATCATCATCATCACATCATCATCATCATCATCTTAAAACATCATCATCATCATCTTACATCATCATCATCACATCATCATCATCATCATCACATCATCATCATCTTAAAACATCATCATCATCATCTTGCATCATCATCATCACATCATCATCATCATCATCATCTTACATCATCATCATCATCACATCATCATCATCACATCATCATCATCATCATCACATCATCATCATCATCATCTTAAAACATCATCATCATCATCTTACATCATCATCATCACATCATCATCATCATCATCACATCATCATCATCTTAAAACATCATCATCATCATCTTGCATCATCATCATCACATCATCATCATCATCATCATCTTACATCATCATCATCATCACATCATCATCATCATCATCACATCATCATCATCATCATCTTAAAACATCATCATCATCATCTTACATCATCATCATCACATCATCATCATCATCATCACATCATCATCATCATCATCTTAAAACATCATCATCATCATCTTACATCATCATCATCACATCATCATCATCATCATCACATCATCATCATCTTAAAACATCATCATCATCATCTTGCATCATCATCATCACATCATCATCATCATCATCATCTTACAACTTAATCTCCACCACCCACACATTCCTCCTACGTTATCCTCCTATCTCCCCACAACCACATCTTACGGCTCTCTGCATCCTCTCCAACATTGACACTGCCCCCCTCCCCAACAGTGCTCTCTCCCTCATTCCCTCCAACGTATCCTAACACCATCTCCACCTCCATCTATTTAACAGACACAAACTCCCTGTGTCCCTCCAGCCTGGCTGGGAAGCTGTCAATTGCTGGCAAACTTAGCTCCCCGTGGAGGCAGAGACCTGTCGTCCGGATAATCACCATCAATTAATTTTGAATATCGGACGATTAGTGTGGAGTCCTGCAGGCAGGCAGCTAGCTAGTTGGGTCGCACCATAATTGGCAGCGACGAAAACGGAGCTTTCTAATACCCAAAACTGCTTCAACACGAGGCAAATATAACTGAATATCTGAGTCTTCACACAGGGTGGAATTCTGGCAATACTGAAAACTTGAGCAACACAACAATCTGGAACGTACGAAATATATAACAATGTACAAATGTAAATGTCACATCGGTACGATGTGCAAGTTGTAACATCTTGAAACTAACTTTGGAAGTATGTGATCCTGGACTTTGGAAGTATGTGATCCTGGACTTTGGAAGTATGTGATCCTGGAATTTAGGAATCATTGACCTGAAGGTTGACTCGTATGCACGTTAATGGGGTGAGTGGGTGTGAATGTCAGGGGTCACCAGTGTGTCAGACTCAAGCGCCATACTCGCTAATGTTTCTCATTATTGATGCCATAATTTTTTTTCCCAATATTTTTGGTCTTTGGGTTCAATTAACAGAGCTTAATTACCGTAGGGCTGGCACTCATACACATGACGCACTAGAAAACAGTCCTGTGAAATTTCATAACATTATGTTACTTTGTACAATACACTTTCCTGTTATAGTTCACATTACAACTGTTATTACATGAGGGAAGGAAACACACACACACCTCAGAGTTTGCTGAAACGTGAAATCTAACTTCAGTAAATATGAAGTAATGATGGTGAGAGTCAGTGAATGAAAAGCCCCAGTATGTACATCACGAAGGAGTTACTGTGCTACTGTAGGAATGTGTGTGTGTGTGTGTGTGTGTGTGTGTGTGTGTGTGTGTGTGTGTGTGTGTGTGTGAGGAACTTGTGGGTTGCCAACACCCTTAACTTGTCGGTAAAGTCTTATATCAGGAGGACAGGAAAGGGATAAACCGTCTCCAGGTAAACATGAGAATATATTCAAGTTTTGGATGAGGAAATATCATGGCAAGTGTTCACATCACATCGGGTTAAAACAAGACTATGCTGCTCAGGTTTGGTCATCACACTTGAAGGAACACAACGAACTCAGAAAATGGTTCAGATTAGGACGATGAAGATGGTACCAGAACTATGAAAGCCGGGTTCTAAGGAAAGGCTGGTGGCCTTAAATCTGCCCATAATACAAGAATGAAGAGCAAAAGGTGACCTGATCACAACCACGAACGTTTTACATAAGATCTATGATGAAGATAGTCAACAGTTGTTTGAAAGACGCAGGGGTAGAACAGCCAGCGGCCATATTTATGTAGTTACAAAAGAAACTTACCTAAAATACTGGGAAGAAGTACTTTTATAATACCACAATACTGGTGACACTCTTATCTTATGTATGTATGTATGTATGTATGTATGTGATTACTGTTTGTGTGTTACGGGGGGAGAGTTTTACACTGGTGTTGACCCGTCTCCTAACTTTGCGTATTTCTGCCACGTCTGTACTTTTACGTAGGTAAACATTCCTATTCCCAACGCAAGCCAGGTGTCGATTTATCAACCAGCCACGAGTGGAGGAAGAACACCAGGGCTGGGTGTAGGCCAAGTGCCACGCCCAAGTTTCGGACCATGTGGGTCCGACCTCTGGCGGCCCTGTGCTGGCTCACTGTCATCTTATCTACCCAGTTGTCCACGTACCAGTGGGAAGTGGAAGTATTTTGGTAGACACATGAGCTAAATTCACAGATCTTCCTCAGTCTCTATCCTGGATCTTACATAGAATAATGTCATTTCATTCAAAAATTCTCAGACACAATTATGCAGATGAGGTGACTTTCTGATTGAATAATCAATGAAAAGTTAGTGTGAGCTGGTGGTCACCAGGAACTTCAAGATTTAGTCCCCGTTGCTCGAGAATTAACTTTACAATTACAGAATTATTTGATCATCAACTTATGTAATGTTAATGGATAAATAATAATGGAATTATCACTTACTTGGTCACTATCTTGCTATGATCAACTTCCCTATATACAAATTGTACCAATTATCACAAGTCTCCCAGTGTCTACTGTAACGCCTTACATCCTGGAAACGAGGGAGACGCAGAGAATGATCATTACCCGAAAGTGCACATGGGAACATCGTGTTTCACTTTTCCTGTAGCTAGGACGCCATTTGGTAAACATATAGATATATATATGATTCAATTGGACCACTGTATTTGTGATCTCATCAGGTTGTCCTGTAATACAAAGCAGCCAACAATCATGGAGATAACTACAAACATATTTCATCTTACAAATATCCAACAAAAGATATCTTGGGAACTTTGTGCAGTATCATCATCATATGTAGTCCGCAGAACACCTTCCAGGATTTTATGTTATGCTACGCCATACTCATGAGCAGGGAACTGATGAACTTGTTTGTAACATGAAGTTCCTTCACCTGACGATAGTGCAAACATCTCTATATACAACTCCATCTCATTATAAATGTCGTTCGTCTCGCTGTATACACTATCAACGTCTTATCCTTCCTCGCTGCAGTAACACAAACATGTTGCACATAACGGTATCCTCCTCGCTCTCCTGCAAACCCAACATATTCTGTATCACAAAATCTGCTTCCTGCACGCTGGCAGTGTTGCACTGTGCAGGAAATACAGTTATATGTAATCTGTGGATCTTGTACTCGCCCAGCATTATGTACTGCTCACATCTTTGAGGTGGACCTTCCTCAACCTGCTCACAAGCCACAGTGGAATGATAAAAAATACTTTTGTGTTCGTCGTTTTCCTGGCATGACGTGTCCTCCTCGGCCATCCCATTATGTGCATCGCTGATCCCTCAACACATTCCACGTCTCACAGGCTAACTAGACGAAGTGTGCAAGACGCAACATTAATCATCATCACAAGTTGCTCTCAACACCTGACAACTCTCGCCATACTGAGGTTCCCCTCTCATCACTGTCTTGTACAAAACATGTTTTTAAAACGACATCTGACGCCAGGAACACGACCATATCCGACGCCAGGAACATGACGAGATCTGACGCCAGGAACACGACGAGATCTGACGCCAGGAACACGACGAGATGCGACGCCAGGAACATGACGAGACCCGACGCCAGGAACATGACGAGACCCGACGCCAGGAACATGACGAGATGCGACGCCAGGAACATGACGAGACCCGACGCCAGGAACATGACGAGACCCGACGCCAGGAACATGACGAGATGCGACGCCAGGAACATGACGAGATGCGACGCCAGGAACATGACGAGACCCGACGCCAGGAACATGACGAGACCCGACGCCAGGAACATGACGAGATCCGACGCCAGGAACATGACGAGACCCGACGCCAGGAACATGACGAGATCCGACGCCAGGAACATGACGAGATCCGACGCCAGGAACATGACGAGATCCGACGCCAGGAACACGACCATATCCGACGCCAGGAACATGACGAGATCCGACGCCAGGAACATGACGAGATCCGACGCCAGGAACATGACGAGACCCGACGCCAGGAACATGACGAGATGCGACGCCAGGAACATGATGATCTAAGAGAGTGAGCGTGTCGTCAGGGATCACGTTATCCACGACATTTCCTCAGACAGACGATCTCACATAAAGTTTCATCTCGTCAGCTGTTGCATTATATGACACATGCTGAGAACAATACAGACGCCGGCCTTGAAATTCACCCTCGCTTGTTTAATTACGTTACCAAACCGAGATTCTGAGGCGGCCAGACATCTCAGGGAAGCTGAAATCCAATTTCAGAGCCTCGGCTTCTGTACCCTGTAGTGTGTGTTGACGTCCCACATGTAGAGGACTGCAGCCAGGGTCGGAGGATGTCACCGCCAGCGACCACTAACCTGGCTACTAACTCTTCCAGCGACTGACGACCGTTCCCACCAGCCTGCTGGTGTTGCCCAAGACGACAACACTCACTCTTCTGTCCTAACACAGTTGTCGTCAGCCGCCCGGATGACAGCCATACTTTGCGAGATCACCATCAAAGAAAAAAAAGAATGTTTATATAGACCACAAAACATAACTTGTGTTTGTTGTTGTAGTTGTACATTGTTCTGCTCACACCATCACAATCGTCAGCATTATCACAAGTACATGGCAGAAGAGGCGGCTCTCCACCACATCTAATTAGTCTTAAGCTTAGAAAATATGACGGAAATTTTACCGTGTGCGCGAGGCGGCCATGAAGGTATCCTAACCTGATAGAACTTCCAGCATATATCAAAGAGGAATTCATGAGTTACTCTCATGAAAAATCAGACAGGGTCTTTCATGGCATCAACCATATTACCATGATACCGTGAGAGCACAGCAGGAACCAGCCCTCCCAGGCCCCTGGTGTGTCTGCTGAACGATGTTTAGGGAAGGATCATGGAGGACGACTCTTATATCATTATATCCACACACGAAGGTCACACAATCTGACACTAGAATTAATCCACGTCCATGATAATGAGGCACCTGACTCTCAACGGTGAACTAAAGAAGTGTATGTATGGAAGCTCGCTGGGTTGGCTATTCTTATTAAGGACTAAGCCTATCGTAGATTCTACGTCATCAAGATGTATTAAACTTGAACATGTCAACTGTTGTTTCTAAACACGTCTCTTTAAGGAAGAAAAAAGGTGAAAAAAGAACACTTATATAATACTCGGCCAGTCCTGATGGTTTTCATGATTATATGATCAGCGGTCATACTGGCGCTGGCACGCTTCCCCACCCTGGCAGACTTCCTCACCCTGGCAGACTTCCTCACCCTGGCAGACTTCCCCACCCTGGCAGACTTCCTCACCCTGGCAGACTTCCTCACCCTGGCAGGTTTCCTCACCCTGGCAGACTTCCTCACCCTGGCAGACTTCCTCACCCTGGCAGACTTCCTCACCCTGGCAGGTTTCCTCACCCTGGCAGACTTCCTCACCCTGGCAGACTTCCTCACCCTGGCAGACTTCCCCACCCTGGCAGACTTCCTCACCCTGGCAGACTTCCTCACCCTGGCAGACTTCCTCACCCTGGCAGACTTCCTCACCCTGGCAGACTTCCTCACCCTGGCAGGTTTCCTCACCCTGGCAGACTTCCTCACCCTGGCAGACTTCCTCACCCTGGCAGACTTCCCCACCCTGGCAGACTTCCTCACCCTGGCAGACTTCCTCACCCTGGCAGACTTCCTCACCCTGGCAAGTTTCCTCACCCTGGCAGACTTCCTCACCCTGGCAGACTTCCCCACCCTGGCAGACTTCCTCACCCTGGCAGTATACAGGACTAAATAACCAAACAATCTGTTTCCCATGATCAAATAACAACCTATGAACTCTCATGACAAACTGTGATGAGTTAATTACTAGTACTAACAACATTTTTCAACAATATATATATATATATATATATATATATATATATATATATATATATATATATATATATATATATATATATATATATGTATATATATATGAAATACTTTATCCTTTACATTTACTCAAAAGTTATAAAAAACGATTGAGCAATTAATCCGAGTTGGGGGTAACATGGATCAGTTATTTATGGTTTCATTCTATATTTCTTGTGTATATACAAACTGGACTTCATGAGGGTGTCGTCCACGATATGAAACTCAACCACAAACACATTACTGAACTAAAGCGACAAATGTGGACGTAGGAGGAAGTTCCATGATGTAATGATGTAAAAACACAAACACATGAAACAAAGAAAGAGACTCAAATTGGATCCAGCTTTGTAGTCGACAGCAAGTCAGTGATCCACACACACACACACACACACACACACACACACACACACACGTTTGGAAATCATATATTTTCAGCTCAATTTATCTCATGTCTATGATGGGATGCGGGAAATTTACATTTTAGAGAAATAGTCATCCAGATATTGGTTGAAAATATTTCTACACCTGAATATCCGAATTTGCTTCACATACGTTGGAACTTAACCGTTTTTATTCTAATCTTTGAAGTAACTGAGGTTATAGGTTCCATACAAACTTATGAAATACAACCAGTGTTATTACTGCCCACAACTTTGTGCACTGATGGACCGACCAGGTGATGATGTTATTAGTTCATGTCTCTAAATAATATCAAAACTGATCACATAAACAAAAACTGAAACATACAAACACCATCCACGGAGGAGGCCCGTGGTCACTACTGACCCATAATACATAAAGTGATAACTGCTTTATCAACATGACATCATCACACACTACACGCATAAGACTGACCTTTGACCTGACACTAATTTAACAGTAAAGTCAAAGGCCAGACCATCATACCCAAGGGTCGTACATCGTGATCAAGGGTCGTACATCGTGATCAAGGGTCGCACATCGTGATCAGGGGTCGCACATCGTGATCAGGGGTCGTACATCGTGATCAAGGGTCGTACATCGTGATCAAGGGTCGCACATCGTGATCAAGGGTCGTACATCGTGATCAAGGGTCGCACATCGTGATCAAGGGTCGTACATCGTGATCAAGGGTCGCACATCGTGATCAGGGGTCGTATTGAAGTGCTAGAATATTTTCCCTTTTTTCCATAATGACGGGGCAGACACGCGCCAAGTATACCCGTCATGGCTAACTCAGATGACAGGAAAATAAGACAAGAAAAAGGATAGAGGAACAACTTGAGAAACTAATTCCACAGCTGAGCTGTAAGAGAGAAGAGGGAGCATCATAACGGTCAATCTTCGTGTAACAAGATACCACAAAGAAACTACTGAATGCAGGAGCCACACGCAAGCCACGGGTCAGCCACGCCTTGCTGGTACCTTGTTACTGATCAACAGTAATCCTACACCTGTTAAAACACAAGGAGAGGGATTATATATATATATATATATATATATATATATATATATATATATATATATATATATATATATATATATATATATATATATATTCAAGTACATGAAGCTAGTGAAGAGTGATTTTTATAGCAAATGTGACAGATAATGAAACATGGAATAAGATATGAAGTCTAACGAAGCTCAACGAATTCTCTCATACTTACAGGCATACAATGTCTAAACCTTTTCAAAAGACCTATTATATTCATGTCTAGTTAAGACCCCAAGTCAGACTTGGCCAAAATCCTTGGCATGGAAACATTTCTCGAGCCAGAGAGACGCAGGGAGAGAGAGAGTAATCAAGCCAATATACACGTGTTCGACCACCTCACGACACGCACGTGCAAAATACCCTCGTCTGGGAGAAATGACGTGTGAATAAATATGCTAATTATATATATATATATATATATATATATATATATATATATATATATATATATATATATGCACACACACGAATACAGTGCATATGAACGAGCACTTTCATAGAACACATAATACCCTGCAACACAAAGGACTCGTACCTTGTACTTTTTGCGTGGGAGCTGGGAGCGCTAACCGATAACCTATGACATAAGTCCCAGGACGTCTCTTCAGTTATCATGAACTGAATCACTTGTGGAGAATCAAATCGTCACAACTTACACCACACACACGTCCACACAAGAGCCCCACTTCACTACACCACACACACGTCCACACAAGAGCCCCACTTCACTACACCACACACACGTCCACACAAGAGCCCCACTTCACTACACCACAGCCACACACGGATCCTTGTGCCAGTAACAGCGCACCGAGAACGGGGTGTTATGCAGCCCAAGGCGACGCTGCTTCCAGCAGTAGGGAAACGTGGATATTTCTTGGAGTGAAAGTTCCTTGATGAGACTTTCCTCACAATGACATAACCTCCCTAAAGGTGACTTGTCGAAGAACTTCTCCCAGCAAGGATTCTACATATCCCTGTTGCTGGAAGTAACGCAGTCTCAGGCTACAGTAACCTTCAGAAAGCTCCCGGGTAACATTAAGACCATACGTATTATAGACATTGGTCCTAAGGTAATTATAAACAACCACACTGCTACTCTGACCACGATAAGTTTATATTCCATGATTTATATTAATCTCGAACTTCACCTTCTTGATCCCTTCACATTCGTATCCTGCACTGACCATGTTTACTGAAGAATTATTCACGCAAGACACCGAAGTGTGCTAATCCCCACCAATATTGATCTACCCTCCTCCCCTACCTGCCAATCATCTATAATCGCAGTATAATCATCTATAATCACAGTATAATCTAAATCACACAGTACAATAATCTATGATCACATTAACAAGTAAACATTTTCTTTACATCTAAAGAAAGCTAAAAGTTTACCCTTGGCATATAGACAACCAGAAAAAAAAAAAAAAACCGAGCTCTTTTTAGGAGAATAGATTTTGGCGGGTAATTTGAAACTAATGATGAAGGTCTGGCAGTTACAGCGGTTAAGATGAACGATCGTTTGTGATGGTCTTCGCTGCTGTGGGTCAGAGTCAGAGATGAACGAGACCAGATCATATGTCGCTCATCCGTAAACATCTCTTACACGAACAACCGAACTGGTCAACATAACGACTCCTTGCGACTGATGGTTTACTGGATCATCAACGTCCGTCACTTTTATGGACGTTAATCATTTATTTTCGCTTACTATTTACTTGGATTTGTCGTTTACTATCCGTCAACAGATCAACGACCATTTCACTAAGAGGTAATTAGTCAATTAATCTTATATCTGGTGACTAATGAACTCAACAGCCTACTGTTTACAAAGAAAGGCGGGAACAGAGGAAATGTCAAAATAAACCAATGGATGACGTTATATGAAACACAGTCGGGATCCTCTCTGTATACAGTTAAGTTTAACTTAGTGACGTTAAGCTAGGTTAGGTTAGGTTAGGTTAGGTTAGGTTAGACTATATCAGGCAAGATAGCCCTAGCTTAGGTTAGGTTAGGTTAGGTTAGGTTAGGCAAGATAGCTCTAGCTTAGGTTAGGTTAGCTTAGGTTAGGTTAGGTTAGGTGAGGTTAGGTTAGATTAGATTAGATTAGGTTAGGTTAGGTTAGGTTAGGTTAGGTTAGACTATATCAGGCTATATTATTTAGTATCAAACATAATGTTTCAAAGTTTAACTGCGGAATTCAATGTTTCCTAAACATGTGGATCCAACAATCTTGTTCATTATGAAGAGTATGACGTAACTGAGGAGGTTACTACAAAATCTGTCTTTAAGAAAAATAACAAAAATGCAAGTCACATTTCTGAGATTTTTTCCAAAAACAAAATTTGATGTTAAAATGTACCTCAATGAAAGCTCCATTACTAGAAATATTACAAGAAAATATAAGGCTGAGATAACGAATAATTATGAGGCAATTAATACAATAAATATGTAATCATATCAACGCTTAATTACAAAGTAAATGTTCACAAAACACTTGACCCCAGAATGTTATTCGTCTGGGAGGTCACTGTTAACCTCAGCCCTTCAGTTAACATCATAATAACAAAGATTTTGTGAATATCGTCGAGCAACAGGGGAGGTGCAGGAGGGCCGAGCCAGCCTCCACTGTAACGCGCCACTGTTTACCCAAGATAAAGGACTTAGCTTCTCCCTTTTCGTGACGTCACCTTTTTTCCCTCCCTCTCCCTCAGATGCACACAGTGAAGTACTCCCTCACGCGCCCTTAAACCGTCCTTTATCCTCCCCATCATTCCTTGTGTTTATGGTCCCCCTCACTTTTCATTTCTACCATTTTTTGGTCCTCTGTCTCTCTCTCTCTCTCTCTCTCTCTCTCTCTCTCTCTCTCTCTCTCTCTCTCTCTCTCTCTCTCTCTCTCTCCATTCAGCATGTTCCCCGATCCAGCATCAGGCTACACTCCCAAGAAAGAGTTTAAGGAATGCCAGACATCCAGTGGCTTCTCCAGTTGCACTGGAACCGGCTGGAATCACTGAAGAATCACTGCTTCCAGCCTCCTTCATCCCAGTGTTCCCGTTGAAAACATTCGACACCAGGAGGACCCTGGGGCGGCTGGAAGGTGCTGGTGGGTTAACTAAACGCCGATGGGACGGGAAGGTTGACTGGAAAGTGCTAGAGGGTTAACTGGACGGTGGTTCGTCTTGCCAGAAGATAACTGAGATTTATATGTCCACCTATCTCTGTCACACCAGTGTTCCAGCGACCTCCACACAACTTGAGGAAACAAAGGGGCTTATAAAGCACTGGAAGGAGCCGTGAAGCACTGAAACGGACCTTGAAACGCTGGAAGGAGCTTTGAGGTGCTGGAAAGTACTTGTAAAGTGCTGGAAGGAACTGCGAAGTGCTGATAGGGGCATGTGAAGCACTGGGGGGACTGCAAAGTGCTGGAGGGAGTTCATGAAGTACTGGAAGGGGCTGTGAGGCGCAGAAAGAGACTGCAAAGAGCAGGGAGGGGCTGTAAAGTGTTGGAAGACTAGCAAACTGAGGCATGGATCACATGAAGGTTTCCCAACCACCTTCAAGGTTTCTGAATGATCATGGAGGCGATTCAGTGACGTGGAAAAAAGTCGTGAGCGCTGGGAGAGAGAGAGAGAGAGAGAGAGAGAGAGAGAGAGAGAGAGAGAGAGAGAGAGAGAGAGAGAGAGAGAGAGAGAGAGAGAGAGAGAGAGAGAGAGAGAGAGAGAGAGAGAGAGAGAGAGAGAGAGAGTGCCGGTGGGTGTTCCAGACAGGTACTGGAAGCCACGTACACTACCTCAATCAAAAATCTGTTTTGAAAGGATTCGAAAAATCTGTCCTCTTTACATCATCTATGTAAACAAATGGTCGTCTTATATACGACGACATTTTCCTGTGAGGGAAACCCACGGGTGTTGGCCTCATTATAGACCCACGGGTGTTGGCCTCATTATAGACCCACGGGTGTTGGCCTCATTATAGACCCACGGGTGTTGGCCTCATTATAGACCCACGGGTGTTGGCCTCATTATAGACCCACGGGTGTTGGCCTCATTATAGACCCACGGGTGTTGGCCTCATTATAGACCCACGGGTGTTGGCCTCATTATAGAAGCGAGAACAATTTTGTTTATAAAACAATTAATCTCCTTTTTATGGTAAATACAGTTGTAATATTATTGTGGATACAGTAGTTGAGGTCGCCGAAGAGAATCAATCCAAACTTAACAGCCAAGTGGCACAGGACCAGATATTGTGGGTCACCAGGAACCATCAACACTACCACACGTTCAGGTCAACATTCACTAACTAAACTTGTGATGAATAACAGACTACAGGTAGCACGGCTGGGTCTCTACTCCCTTAATATCAGATGTTTTAATCATCTCTTGGTTGTCTATCTATATTTCAGAACTTACCTTAACTCCGGAAAATCTGGTTCATCATTCTCAATTCTCTGGCCTGCTGGACGTCTGTCTGTCCTTAGTAATTTGTCTCACAGGCCAGAGGTCAGGACGTACGGCCTCCTACCCAACTTTTTGCAAATTAAATTCCGAAATTACAATGGCCAGTGGCAGGTTATGGCAAAGTAATCAGTGGTAAGGTTAACTTTACAAGGAGCGTGCAAGAGCCATCTCCTAATAGCACATTATACGAGTAATCAAGGTCCTTTCTTCACATAAAATTGTCTCGCGATAATTTTTTTTTCTGGTATTCCATGACGTGAAAAACCTGGTTGTCGCCAGCACCGGACACCACTGCTCCCTGGCGCGTCACCTCCCACATCATCCACACACTCGACGCTCAGACATTTGTCGTAATGCTCAGACCAGTTCCCTAAGGGAGTATTTATCCCTTGATCCTCCTCCTCCTTCCTGCTATACTGCACTTGCAAACCTCAGCTGAGAAAGACGTGAGGGCCAGACGCAGCGAGCACACTAAAGCCACCGTACGACGGCACGAAGTGACAAGCAAAGTTTGTGCGTACATCTTGGCGGGTTACGCACCAAACCCCTGCGTACGGTCGAAACTACCGGGGAAGGGGGGGTGTCCTACGCCGTTAAAGGCGCGTATACCAAGATGTATGGTTGGCACGTTCTCTGCGTAATGAGTAATGCTATTATTTTTTCTTTACTTTTCTTTACAACGAATAGAAATCACAAGTCCGCAGCAACATGACACGTTTCGTTAAATCTGTAACATCCAGACAGGGAGGGACCACAGTATGATCATGGTAGTCACATGAACACATGAACACTGCTCACCAGTGTCCGGCTGAGGTGACAACGTCACGTCTACGATGGTAACGAGCCTGGCAGTTGATGATCATAAAGCCAGGTAGAGTAATGTTATGATCATTCCTGATCAACTCTACAACGTTCATCACACCAGCAACACAGAGCGACACCTGCTGCTGTAGGAGGCAGCAGACCCACGCACGCACGGAGGGAGGGAAAGCGTCAACACGGCCACGCGGGTGCAAACAAAGTCCTTTATCGGAAGATTTTCCACCTAATGCACCTCTAGTTTTATGTCACCTTCTGATCCCCAAATAGGTACATGTGTTCCTGGGAAGAATATATATATATATATATATATATATATATATATATATATATATATATATATATATATATATATATATATATATACCTTGTCCATCCTCCTCCTCAGTGCATTTTCAAAGACGGTGTCACATCTTAGTATCTCTCGTTTGGCCTTAACTACCATCTGCAGACGTGTGGGCATGGAGTTGGCAAGGCGGCTCCTGAGATAATAAAGGTTCATGTGTTGGGTTTGTTGTGTCTTGATCTGAATGAGGCGAGGCACTGATGACGTGTTGCAGGAAGCAGCCGCCTGATCGGGCGTTCTGAGCGCCCAGTACACCAGGAAATCTCACTTGTATCCACATTGTCGTGCATCCTGGCGAGAATTCTGATTTTTCCTTGTTTAGAAAGGTAAGAGTCAACCATTTTGATGTACGGATGCAGGAAATACAGCGCCCTGAAGGGAAACTCCCAAAATGATGTGGCAGCTAAGAACAGGAAAGAAAGAACATCTTGCCTCAAGATAGCCTGAGGCACACTGAGGTGGGTTGGTTGTGCGCACACTGTTAGCAGCACTAGTCTCAGCGACCATATGTACGATGATTTCACACTGGGAGGGTCATATGCTTTTATGCGGACATTGTACACACACACACACACACACACACACACACATGAATAGATAGATAGATAGACAGAGATAGATATTAACATGATGTAAGCAATACCCGTTTTCTGTAGAAAAATCATTCCATCATGAATGTTGTGGCTGGACGAAGCAGTAACCGTCGTGAACAATATGAACAACGGCCACTGTCGTCCTGATAATTCACTTTGCATAATCAACATCATTGAAACAACTAAATCTAGTGGTCAAAAGTCATACATGAATGGAAGGAATGTGAATTTCCAATCATTTCGTTCAGCCGCATGACAATGTAAAAGACGTACGATGTAAAAACTTTCTCTTGACATAAGAAATAATATTAAGGCTGCCAAAAGCCTCTCAAAACTTGATTAAATATTTTGCCAATAAAAGTTGGTCAACTTTAGTCTTGTCACTATATATCATACCGAAAACAATATACACATTTGTAAGTTTTAGATATATTTTTATTCGTGTAATAAAGAGCTGAATAAATCATAATTACGTAGAAAAAAACTCATCTCTGAATCTCCTCCACCTGTATGATAATTTTCTTTTCTTTTTCTCTCGTTCGGGGGAGAGAAGTGTGCGAAATGTTGTGGTTAGGAACGATGTAATATGGCGGAGCTTGTCGCCGTGGACATCTAATCGACACAGTTGTCAAATTTTGATGCCTTGATATAGAGAGACTGGACGGAAATTACTAACATCATTTTTACATTTTCTGACGGTAAGGAATTTAGTTAAATGTAGCGGCAGCGATGGAGATTGGTTTTCATATGTTCTTTCGAATGATCTAACAAACACGTGACATAATTCGTTCAGTAGTACGGAGGAAAGTTTATGCAAATACTTGAACACAATGTTGAAAATGAGCAAAGCAATTAATTGTTATCTATTTATAGATAACAGTTAATTAACTTTCGAATTACTGGGCAAGTACGCTTGATGAAACAGGGTGATAAATACACATGTATATACACACATGCAAGCGCTTGCTGCACGCACGCAGGGAAGGTTCTACTTGTGAACACACACACACACACACACACACACACACACACACACACATACATACACACACACACACACACACACACACACACACACAAAGATAAATACAAATTTACACACACAGGGAAACCACAGACCTAAATCATTTCCCTGAGAAAATTAAGGAAGGGAATTCAGTAGGAAAGATCATTGTTATGGAAGGTATTGTGATACATATAATGAGGGAACATGGCAGCCATGAGTTGTAAAAAACAGAGAAGATTTGACAAGCGATCTACTTCAATAAAATATGACAAGAAACTAGAATGTTGGAATGCCAAAGGTGGCACGACAGGTGGTGCCACTGGAGGAGCCCAAGAGAGCAAGGAATGAGTATAAGAAGTAAGGAGGAACAGAAAAACTTTGGAAAGAATATTGTGGAGGCAGCAAGAGATAATCCAAAACTTCCAAGAAATCTACTAGGAGTAAAATGTCAGCCAGAGAAGCCAATAACGACTGGGTGTTGCAAGAGAAGTGGAGGATCATATCTGTAAGGTTGTGTCAGGAACTGAATGACAAGCTTAAAGATGATTTAACGATGGTAGAAACTTGACACCACTGAGACGGAACTGGAGAGAAGTGTTGGAGGTCAGTACAACTGATGGGAAAGACATCAACAGGTTGCTGGAGGGTCATGACCTATATAAGGCTTGAGGTCAGCATGAAATTTCTCCATTAAGCTGAAGATGTGCTGGTTAGGCTTAAACATGCAGCTTGAAATGTCAGGTCAGCAAGTTGCAGGAGGGAGGAAGGTATGCGGCCAAGGAAAAGAAAGAAGTAAAATGCTGTGCCTGTTTTTTAAGACTGGAAATAGGGAAATTGTGCTGAACTATCGTCTCTCTGAGATGTGCGGCCCGGGAAACTTCGGAGAAGATAACGAGGTAAATATATAACAATTACGAAGACAACATCTTGTGCCACAGCTGGAACTCAAGACAGAAACTTGTTGAAAAAAGAAGGAAAAAATTATTAATCTAAGAGTAGTGAGTAAATGGAATAAACTGACTGATGATATCATGAAAATTGATGGTATATAAACGTCTAAAAAGTTGTACGATAGTAATGGTCAAGAGATGGCGCCCCCGAGTACAGAACTAATGCCACACACATCCGAAGACACACACAAACATCACACACATACGACTACACAAACACAAATATAAATATCAGTATGTATGAACTTGTAACGGTCATCAGAAGGCCTGACTACTGGACCAACCCTGCAAGATAACTAACCATCAGATGGTCTTCAACTCCCTCGACAATTCTACCAAAATCAACTACATTCAACACATTTTTTTCTACGTAATCCTTTCTGCCCATGTATTCCCCTACCGTCCCTTACATATGGACGTGTTCAACACAGTCTGGCACTTAATCTATTCCCTTAATGAGGTTTAAAGCGCAAGACTTGCCTATTCGTCCGTTTCCGACGACAAGCAAACAATTGTTTCCTCGCGTCATTATAACGAGTCTCCCTGGAATGTGCAGACGTTGGCTTGACATTATTTTCTGTATTTCATAAGGATGATTTGCACAGTGGAAGCGTCTCATAAACATTCTAAACACCTGAGGATGTTCACGTTACCTTACGAGTGCTGGTCATACATTGTCCTTGACGATAGGCCATTGGACTCAAACCTTAATAACTAAACAACCAACTTGTGTATTTCTATCGCATCTTTTTACCTCTAAGGTTCTTTCGCCACCCCTGCCTGCTCTCGTCTCCCTTCCCACTCTATCCCTAAGTTGATAGAATTAAACAGACGGAAGGGACCTGTTGATCAATGTCTAAGGCGCCCCTACGTCAGTGTCGTGTTGCAGAGTGGGAAGCTCTGTCTCCCTGTCCTCTGTCCATCCCCTCTTCCCAGTACACAACTCGGAGATAATTACTCTTCTTTTTCTGGCGTTCTGGCTACACTTTTCCAAAATATTTTACCTTTGCTTTTGTAAAAGTCTTTTTTTCGTACAAAAAGGTAACCTTGATATTCATAAGGTGTAATTATATTCTAAGATTTTGGTGTCTGAATCTTTACATCATCTGAGGATCTTTAAAGGTATTACGACAAATATTGTCATCCTCAATTGTGTGCACAACTGACAATATTTTCTGATATTTCTTTAGGTGTTGTGAGTCAACCATGAAGACGATGTTAACATCTCAGGTACAGGGAACACAGTGCTCTGCTGCCTCGACCAGGAAATGCAACGTTCATGTGACTCAAAAGTTTTCGTGAGTTGAACCCAACGTCACCGACCAGCCAGACATTAGTTACTCACTTTGTTTTATGCTCGACCCTTGACCCTGACTGACCCTAGGCTTCTACATAACGGTGATGACGTAGTCTTCTACAACACACTTGCTGTGCTCATGGTTGGTTCAGACTTCGTTAAAGGTCAAGTTGCAGACGTGGCGGCCGAGAATGGTCGTGTGTGAGGGTCAGCACCTGGGCTGAAGCCATCCATGGTTCAACGTATGGTCGTGTGTGAGGGTCAGTACCTGGGCTGAAGCCAACCATGGTTCAACGTATTCCACACCTGAACACTTCGGGCGTCTCAGACGTCTTCGTTCACCACGGCGCGTCTTGGATGAGCCAAGGAATCATTACCTTCAAACTCTTATTCTGTTTTCCCATGCATGGAGAAGGAGCAGGAGTGAGGAGGGCGGGAGGACGAAGCTTCGTACTGATATTAATGTGACAGTAGGGGTAGGATGCTCCCTCAAGGAACCGTTCCTCCCTCCTGAAGTTACGGTAGAAGCTGCAACTTTGCATATTCAACAAGGAATGTAAATCTGTAACCTTCTTGCTGCATCTTGGAAAACTTACAGTTGACTATCTCTTTAAAATCATTCTGGGGTTTATGGTGATTACGATCATTCTGCTCTCTCTCTCTCTCTCTCTCTCTCTCTCTCTCTCTCTCTCTCTCTCTCTCTCTCTCTCTCTCTCTCTCTATTGATCCTCATCCAGGAACCTACCTTCCTTCCGCCGCTCGACTGCTTGAGTCGTCCCAGACAAAAATCGATACATTGTTTGACAGTCGGTTCCTCGTCCCACTCGCGCAATTAACTCCGGTAAGGAGGGGAAAATAATCGAAGATATTTTTGTCTTGTCCACGTGATGAGCTGTTGACTACAGCCGAGACTGGGGAAGGTCGGCTGGCACTGGTGATGGAGGGGAATATATCTATCTTGTGTACAGTTACCCAGGACTCCTTCATGATGGTGTTGGTGTTATATCTAGACCACTTTTCCTCGGTCTCCTGCAGCCCAAGTATGCGCTATACTCTGCAGCAGCGAGAGGTGGACTTCTTTGAAGCGAGAAGATCTTTGACGAGACCTGTGTCATTCCAACAAACGATGAACAACCTTACGATAAATGATACTTTATCTTCGTCTCTACAGCATCACTTCCCCATCACCTGAACCTCAAGACAAACATGTAATAATAAGAGACGAAACAATGACCAAAGATTAGAGCATAAGGCAGGTGGGAAAGTGTGATATATAAGTGTAATATTCATCTTCATGAAAACCTGTCGGGGAATTCCTTGACCACAAGAGGAAGGTTGGAAGACACTAGCGTCAGGGGGAATGGCTGTCGTGTCCCCGACATTGTATACTGACTGGGAAACACAAGTTTGTGAATCTTAAATTCTACATTGTGTGCGTGAGTATAACAGGCACATCTTCACATGAATTTTATATTCTAGGGAAAACTGAAGTAAACATGTGTGTTGTTGTTACCGTATCTCATAGTTCTCATGTTATAACGTCAACTTATCACCTCTACATACAGTCATGGAAAAGCTTTATCTCACCTCAAAATTCACACTCTTATTGCGAGGTAATTATCCGACTGTCAATAAAGGTGCGAATCATAATCAACGGTTAATTAACTCTGCCTTACGACACTCCCACTTCCCTCCCAGTTATTAAAGAGGGTTGTCAGTTACTTACCATCTGGCCAGCGACGGCGCCCATGAGGCAAACACCTGACTGCCTCACACCTGCCACACCTCTCCCACCACACCACTGGCTACATGGAGTCTCCTTCACTTCCATTCATATGAAGGTTCGATTACAATGATTTTGTTTTTTCTGGGTTCGACTCCCTTTCTGCATTGAATGCCATTCCCTGTTGCATATTTCGTTTTGTAATCGTACTTTATTTTGGCTCACCTTGGTTTCATATGTACTGACCCAGGGCACGTGAAGTGGGCGGGAGAAAGCATGGCAAGGTGTGTGTGTGTGTGTGTGTGTGTGTGTGTGTGCTCATGCATGCCGGGTTGTGGTACCGGTACACTGCACATGACAGTACGGCTGTGAGTAAGCGCGGCCTTTCGTTGTCTGTTTCTGGCGACACCTCGCTAACGCGAGAAACGGCGATTAACCAGAGAATTTCTGGAACTCTAGACGTAGGTGAGTAACGAGTTACAGAACTTCATAATTGTTTAAAAGTGATATGATCAGCAGAGATTATTACAGGCCGGTACTCGCGTTCACCGTAACAACAACATTACGGCGTCAACAACGACTGTATTAGCTAGCGTCTGTAACGATGGTCCAAATCTGGTTACATCAAGTTCAATTTTCGCGAGCGGGGCAGCGCCTCGAGGATGTAGATGGATATTTACGTATTGCCATTATCATATAAGTTGTGCATTATTATCTAATATAATAATAATAATAATAATAATAATAATAATAATAATAATAATAATATTATTTTATTTATATTTTATTATACTTTGTCGCTGTCTCCCGCGTTTGCGAGGTAGCGCAAGGAAACAGACGAAAGAAATGGCCCAACCCCCCCCATACACATGTATATACATACGTCCACACACGCAAATATACATACCTACACAGCTTTCCATGGTTTACTCCAGACGCTTCACATGCCCTGCTTCAATCCACTGACAGCACGTCAACCCCGGTATACCACATCGCTCCAATTCACTCTATTCCTTGCCCTCCTTTCACCCTCCTGCATGCTCAGGCCCCGATCACACAAAATCTTTTTCACTCCATCTTTCCACCTCCAATTTGGTCTCCCTCTTCTCCTTGTTCCCTCCACCTCCGACACATATATCCTCTTGGTCAATCTTTCCTCACTCATCCTCTCCATGTGCCCAAACCACTTCAAAACACCCTCTTCTGCTCTCTCAACCACGCTCTTTTTATTTCCACACATCTCTCTTACCCTTACGTTACTCACTCGATCAAACCACCTCACACCACACATTGTCCTCAAACATCTCATTTCCAGCACATCCATCCTCCTGCGCACAACTCTATCCATAGCCCACGCCTCGCAACCATACAACATTGTTGGAACCACTATTCCTTCAAACATACCCATTTTTGCTCTCCGAGATAATGTTCTCGACTTCCACACATTCTTCAAGGCCCCCAGGATTTTCGCCCCCTCCCCCACCCTATGATCCACTTCCGCTTCCATGGTTCCATCCGCTGACAGATCCACTCCCAGATATCTAAAACACTTCACTTCCTCCAGTTTTTCTCCATTCAAACTCACCTCCCAATTGACTTGACCCTCAACCCTACTGTACCTAATAACCTTGCTCTTATTCACATTTACTCGTAACTTTCTTCTTCCACACACTTTTCCAAACTCAGTCACCAGCTTCTGCAGTTTCTCACATGAATCAGCCACCAGCGCTGTATCATCAGCGAACAACAACTGACTCACTTCCCAAGCTCTCTCATCCCCAACAGACTTCATACTTGCCCCTCTTTCCAAAACTCTTGCATTTACCTCCCTAACAACCCCATCCATAAACAAATTAAACAACCATGGAGACATCACACACCCCTGCCGCAAACCTACATTCACTGAGAACCAATCACTTTCCTCTCTTCCTACACGTACACATGCCTTACATCCTCGATAAAAACTTTTCACTGCTTCTAACAACTTTCCTCCCACACCATATATTCTTAATACCTTCCACAGAGCATCTCTATCAACTCTATCATATAATAATAATAATAATAATAATAATAATAATAATAATAATATGTCATCAGTGGACGCAGACAACAGCCAGTGATGAGCCAGGAGTCAGTCAGTCAGTCGTCACACACCGCTGCTCTCCCTCACACACACCGCATTTCTCCCTCACACACACCGCGGCTCTCCCTCACACACACCGCATTTCTCCCTCACACACACCGCGGCTCTCCCTCACACACACCGCATTTCTCCCTCACACACACCGCGGCTCTCCCTCACACACACCGTACCTCTCCCTCACACACATCACAGCCCTCCCTCACACACACCGCACCTCTCCCTCACACACACCACAGCTCTTCCTCAAACATACCACACCTCTCCCTCACACACACCGCGGCTCTCCCTCACACACACCGCTGCTCTCCCTCACACACACCGCATCTCTCCCTCACACACACCGCATCTCTCCCTCACACACACCGCGGCTCTCCCTCACACACACCACACCTCTCCCTCACACACACCGCGGCTCTCCCTCACACACACCGCAGCTCTCCCTCACACACACCGCAGCTCTCCCTCACACACACCGCGGCTCTCCCTCACACACACCGCAGCTCTCCCTCACACACACCGCAGCTCTCCCTCACACACATCGCGGCTCTCCCTCACACACACCGCTGCTCTCCCTCACACACACCGCAGCTCTCCCTCATACACAGCGCAGCTCTCCCTCACACACACCGCGGCTCTCCCTCACACACACCGCAGCTCTCCCTCACACATACCGCGGCTCTCCCTCACACACACCGCAGCTCTCCCTCACACACACCGCGGCTCTCCCTCACACACACCGCAGCTCTCCCTCATACACACCGCAGCTCTCCCTCACACACACACCGCAGCTCGCCCTCACACCCAAACCTCTACAAAACGTCCAACGTTCTTACACTGAGAATAAACGACTATAATTACTCTTGAAGTTCTTTCTGTTCTGTTCTATGAACATCTTTGAACTTGTAAAGTTATAAAAGTTTGAACTTTAAAACTGTAAATCATAAGTGCTGGACAGGATAATCATTTCTTTTTTCTCTACGTTGAAGTTTCCAGTCCCGGACACAAGTCTACATCAAGGCCGGGTCTTAAATGAGATATAGAGAGAATTATGGAAAGGCAAAACAAAAGAAGACAAGGGAAAGTATCAATGAATTTTGGAGGAAGTGAAAAAACTGTAGTGGGATGATGTGTCGAGTCATGTGGGTCAAGTCTACAGTTATTGGGGTCAAGGGATGATATTTGTGGGTCATGTACGTGACCAAATATGTACGTTATATTTCGAGATATTTACGTCCTCTTGATATTGTTGTGGACTCTACATATCTAAGTCAACTTAAAGAGTTATTCATGTCACAACAAGACGCGGGCTACACATGACGGACGGTGAAAAAAGAGCAAAAATAATTTCTTCTGGAAATGGAAATTCATATGTTATGATACACAGAAAACGGGGACGAGTAAACTGACTGCAAAAAAAAATTATTTCACTTTTTAATTACAAACTAGTGCGTTACTTCTGAGTCTTGATGAAATGTATATTAAATTTCTCTTCCTAGATCTCTTATGAAAATAAATGCATTATTTTCCAAATTAAAAATACTTAGTGCTGAGTACATTTTTGTTTTATTTTGTTGTTATTTTCACTTTCTGCTATTTAACATTTATAAATGTATCAACATTCATAAATGCATTATGTGTCTTGTCTCAGAGTTAAAGAAATTAGAAGCCCTTAATCAGGTAAAGGGAGGGAGATCAAAGCAGGTATTAAGGGAGATCAAGATGTTAGCCAGATCACTCACACTTCCGTACACAGTATCATAATGTGGATCCTCCATACAGTGAGTACGTACAGTATCATAATGTGGATCCTCCATACAGTGAGTACGTACAGTATCATAATGTGGATCCTCCATACAGTGAGTACGTACAGTATCATAATGTGGATCCTCCATACAGTGAGTACGTACAGTATCATAATGTGGATCCTCCATACAGTGAGTACGTACAGTATCATAATGTGGATCCTCCATACAGTGAGTACGTACAGTATCATAATGTGGATCCTCCATACAGTGAGTACGTACAGTATCATAATGTGGATCCTCCATACAGTGAGTACGTACAGTATCATAATGTGGATCCTCCATACAGTGAGTACGTACAGTATCATAATGTGGATCCTCCATACAGTGAGTACGTACAGTATCATAATGTGGATCCTCCATACAGTGAGTACGTACAGTATCATAATGTGGATCCTCCATACAGTGAGTACGTACAGTATCATAATGTGGATCCTCCATACAGTGAGTACGTACAGTATCATAATGTGGATCCTCCATACAGTGAGTACGTACAGTATCATAATGTGGATCCTCCATACAGTGAGTACGTACAGTATCATAATGTGGATCCTCCATACAGTGAGTACGTACAGTATCATAATGTGGATCCTCCATACAGTGAGTACGTACAGTATCATAATGTGGATCCTCCATACAGTGAGTACGTACAGTATCATAATGTGGATCCTCCATACAGTGAGTACGTACAGTATCATAATGTGGATCCTCCATACAGTGAGTACGTACAGTATCATAATGTGGATCCTCCATACAGTGAGTACGTACAGTATCATAATGTGGATCCTCCATACAGTGAGTACGTACAGTATCATAATGTGGATCCTCCATACAGTGAGTACGTACAGTATCATAATGTGGATCCTCCATACAGTGAGTACGTACAGTATCATAATGTGGATCCTCCATACAGTGAGTACGTACAGTATCATAATGTGGATCCTCCATACAGTGAGTACGTACAGTATCATAATGTGGATCCTCCATACAGTGAGTACGTACAGTATCATAATGTGGATCCTCCATACAGTGAGTACGTACAGTATCATAATGTGGATCCTCCATACAGTGAGTACGTACAGTATCATAATGTGGATCCTCCATACAGTGAGTACGTACAGTATCATAATGTGGATCCTCCATACAGTGAGTACGTACAGTATCATAATGTGGATCCTCCATACAGTGAGTACGTACAGTATCATAATGTGGATCCTCCATACAGTGAGTACGTACAGTATCATAATGTGGATCCTCCATACAGTGAGTACGTACAGTATCATAATGTGGATCCTCCATACAGTGAGTACGTACAGTATCATAATGTGGATCCTCCATACAGTGAGTACGTACAGTATCATAATGTGGATCCTCCATACAGTGAGTACGTACAGTATCATAATGTGGATCCTCCATACAGTGAGTACGTACAGTATCATAATGTGGATCCTCCATACAGTGAGTACGTACAGTATCATAATGTGGATCCTCCATACAGTGAGTACGTACAGTATCATAATGTGGATCCTCCATACAGTGAGTACGTACAGTATCATAATGTGGATCCTCCATACAGTGAGTACGTACAGTATCATAATGTGGATCCTCCATACAGTGAGTACGTACAGTATCATAATGTGGATCCTCCATACAGTGAGTACGTACAGTATCATAATGTGGATCCTCCATACAGTGAGTACGTACAGTATCATAATGTGGATCCTCCATACAGTGAGTACGTACAGTATCATAATGTGGATCCTCCATACAGTGAGTACGTACAGTATCATAATGTGGATCCTCCATACAGTGAGTACGTACAGTATCATAATGTGGATCCTCCATACAGTGAGTACTTACAGTATCATAATGTGGATCCTCCATACAGTGAATACGGTTTATAATAGTGATGTTGGACTTACTGGTTATCAACAGCAAAAACTAATCAAGTCGGATAACACACCATACCTGTGGGATACGGTCCTTGTCTTTCAATAATAATATAAGATTTTTAAACGATGAACATTTTTCTCTTATTTGATGTGAGGGAAGTTTAAATGAGAAATAATATCGATAACATTTGTAGTTTCTAATAACTGAAACTCCCGATAATTATGACCAGCTCAATAGAAAACGAAATGAGTATCGTGTATTGTGTCAACACAAACCCTCCACAGTTCCCGTCTCACAATCAATACAACAAACAACGGTTGTGAAACATCCAAGGTTGATCCCAGGGAAGCCACAAGGGGTTATTTCCCGATCACCCCCCCCCCCCCCCACACCTACACTCCAGAGATTCTGAATGTTTGTAATCTCTCTCGGCTGTGATGGTTCTATGTACAAGGGGATGAACATCATGGGCGTCAGCAGGTAACGCTCGTTAAGCCAGAGTCGTTACAATACGTCACAACTTATGAAAAATAACGTTGTATTTGATAATTTATGATATGTCCGCTGTGGCTCATAAACCATTCTATCTTGCTACAAATTTCTTCCTTCCTCCATATGTATACCAGCAAGCTTGGGCGGGGGAGGGAGGCGCCCCAGCAAGCTTGGGCGGGGAAGGGAGGCGCCCGAGCAAGCTTGGGCGAGGGGAGGCAGGCGCCCCAGTAAGCTTGGATGGGGTAGGGAGGCGCCCCAGCAAGCTTGGGTGGGGGAGGGAGGCGCCCCAGCAAGCTTGGGTGGGGGAGGGAGGCCCCCTAGCAAGCTTGGGTGGGGGAGGGAGGCGCCCCAGCAAGCTTGGGTGGGGGAGGGAGGCGCCCCAGCAAGCTTGGGTGGGGGAGGGAGGCGCCCCAGCAAGCTTGGGTGGGGGAGGGAGCCCCAGCAAGCTTGGGTGGGGGAGGGAGCCCCAGCAAGCTTGGGTGGGGGAGGGAGGCGCCCCAGCAAGCTTGGGTGGGGGAGGGAGCCCCAGCAAGCTTGGGTGGGGGAGGGAGCCCCAGCAAGCTTGGGTGGGGGAGGGAGGCGCCCCAGCAAGCTTGGGTGGGGGAGGGAGCCCCAGCAAGCTTGGGTGGGGGAGGGAGCCCCAGCAAGCTTGGGTGGGGGAGGGAGCCCCAGCAAGGGCTGCAACAATTAAGAGCGACCCCTGGCGACACTTGACCACGTCTTGTGCACGAAAAGGTTAAACTTCTGCCTCCGTCGTGGCTGACTGGTCACATAAGCTCTCTCTCTCTCTCTCTCTCTCTCTCTCTCTCTCTCTCTCTCTCTCTCTCTCTCTCTCTCTCTCTCTCTCTCTTTCCCCCCATCACAGACCCATGCCATATTCCCCCTCCCCACAACAGTCACATCTCACGAAACATGTAAGGTTAAGGCAAGTGGGATAAATATTTGTATTGGCTAAAGAGACTGTGTGTGTGTGTGTGTGTGTGTGTGTGTGTGTGTGTGTGTGTGTTGTGTGTGTGTGTTTGTGTGTGTGTGTGTGTGTGTGTGTTTCAGTGTGTGTGTTGATAGTTGAGGTATAAGGCTACGCCGTCTGGTTATTAAGGTAGCATAAAGATGGAGTGTGAACGGGACGGACAAATGGGATGGGAGAGAGATATGGCGAACGGAAAAGAAGGCAGGAATGATGGAGTGAAGAGAATATCTTATACTAATGAAGAGAAACTTGTGTTGTTGGACCCTCCTCTCCTCCACCATGACCACCATCCCTGACATTAAACCTTTAGGTAAAAGCAGATTGGTCGTCGACCTGTCCCCTACCCAACCCCAAACCCATTTTCTTTTTTACGTCACCATCGCTACCGCTTCAACATTTTCTTCACCACCATCACCAGTCCGACAAACTTCTCCAACAGTATCACCATCTCCTTCTTCAGGAGCTGCTGGTTGTCAAACTTCCAACATCTCTCCAACACTCCCACACGCCTCGCAGTCTCCAACATCTCTCCAACACTCCCACACGCCTCGTCGTCTCCAGACCATTCGCTCTCGTCCCCATCCCTCCCTCAGCACCCCCCCCCCTCACCTCCTCCAGCACAGCCCCTACGAACAGGATTCTTGTTTTCGAATCTAATGACAGTAAATATAACACGAAGAATTTATTACTCACTCGTTAAAACGCTCTGGTTAGACTTCATCAAAGTACTCAAGAAACTAAAACGAATTCAGAGAAGAGCAACAAAACTAATTCTCACTCCGAAATAAACCTTATGAAGAAAGACTTGAAGATCTAAAATTACTTTTTCAGCTGTGCTTTTGCAGAACGCTGAAGTAATTACTGCCAGATGTTGTGAGTGAGAAGTCTATCCATAACCTTAAATTAAGGCGACACAAATTCCTCAATGTAACGAATCATGTCAACACAGCAGCAGGTCAAGTTGAAAAGATGACATTCAGCTGTGGACATCAACTGTCTCTCCCGTGTCAAATATGAGCCTCCTCTTCCCTGGATAGTTCCACTACAGTTAGAATAGAGTTAGAATTTCCTATTCACACTTTCCCATAAAATTTCCATGACATTAAACTATCTTTCTACTGCATGATGTTCCTCCTCAGCTTCTGTCTTGGTGGGTGTTGAGCAAGAGGGTGAGGTGCGTGTTGAGCAAGAGGGTGAGGTGGGTGTTGAGCAAGAGGGTGAGGTGCGTGTTGAGCAAGAGGGTGAGGTGGGTGTTGAGCAAGAGGGTGAGGTGCGTGTTGAGCAAGAGGGTGAGGTGGGTGTTGAGCAAGAGGGTGAGGTGCGTGTTGAGCAAGAGGGTGAGGTGCGTGTTGAGCAAGAGGGTGAGGTGGGTGTTGAGCAAGAGGGTGAGGTGCGTGTTGAGCAAGAGGGTGAGGTGGGTGTTGAGCAAGAGGGTGAGGTGCGTGTTGAGCAAGAGGGTGAGGTGCGTGTTGAGCAAGAGGGTGAGGTGGGTGTTGAGCAAGAGGGTAAGGTGGGTGTTGAGCAAGAGGGTAAGGTGGGTGTTGAGCAAGAGGATGAGGTGGGTGTTAAGCAAGAGGGTGAGGTGGGTGTTGAGCAAGAGGGTGAGGTGGGTGGGCTGTACCATCCTATCACAAATACGATAATGACCTCAGGACACGAGTAGCCAGCCAGCCCACTGTCCTCCAGGAGATAACCTCGAAATGGCCTATCAGTTCTCTGGTTATCTGTCCTTCACCCTCATGGCGTCCACCTTTTCTATCTTGCTATGGTTTTTCTCTCCCCCCCCCCCCCCCCGTGTTTTCCTCCCTTCCTTCTGAAGTGAGGTGAGCGGCGGGAGTCTCCCTCACACACCAGTATTCCTCCCTCTCTACCTTCCACGTCTGTCTTCATCCCTTCCCCTCCTCTCCTCCCCTCACCAATTCTTTCCTTCCATAACTCTTCCTTCGACACCTTTCATTCCTTCCTTCAACTCCCCAGGCACTAGCCAACCTCCCCAGAAACACGCCCCATTAACACAAATTTCAATGTTCTCTGACCACTAATACAGCTTCTATCCTCCAGCATCTCTCCTTGTTCTCTCCCCCTCTCACCTATCCTTCCTACACCTCCCCTCCTCCCCCCCTATTAACAATAACACTTAAGCTCCCCCCCTCCCTTCCCCTCCCCAACACTTTCCGCCATCTTCCCACACAACTACCCGCCTAGAACCTATAACCAGCATCCATTACGTTAGCCATTACCTCTCCTATCCACCTACTCATTTCTTCCAAGTTCTCCCTATCCCCCCCACCCCCAACTATCTCTCTCATCCCCCCCCCCCCCCCGCATGCTCGACGGGGAGTGGTCAGAGCTCCCCGCTCCCCCGGCCCCAGCCACTCTCCCCCAACAGCCAATTTTCACCTGTCGGTACCCCCCCCCCCCCCACTACCCGCCAACCGTCGTCACCAACATGTCGTGTGGCTGGCCGGCATCTTATCACACTCGCTCCTGCTCCCATTCCTTCCTTATCGCTTTATCATTCGTGTAAATTCTCACTATATATTTCGCGAGCCAGAAACATGTCACATCACATACATGTTTACGCAGTGGTTCCTCATAAACAAGATTATTATTGCAGAACATCGTATGTCTTGTATAATACCTTTTAACTCATCTACTGTAATCAGATGTATATATATATATATATATATATATATATATATATATATATATATATATATATATTTTTTTTTTTTTTTTTTTTTTTTTATACTTTGTCGCTATCTCCCGCGTTTGCGAGGTAGCGCAAGGAAACAGACGAAAGAAATGGCCCAACCCACCCCCATACACATGTATATACATACGTCCACACACGCAAATATACATACCTACACAGCTTTCCATGGTTTACCCCAGACGCTTCACATGCCCTGATTCAATCCACTGACAGCACGTCAACCCCGGTATACCACATCGCTCCAATTCACTCTATTCCTTGCCCTCCTTTCACCCTCCTGCATGTTCAGGCCCCGATCACACAAAATCTTTTTCACTCCATCTTTCCACCTCCAATTTGGTCTCCCTCTTCTCCTCGTTCCCTCCACCTCCGACACATATATCCTCTTGGTCAATCTTTCCTCACTCATTCTCTCCATGTGCCCAAACCATTTCAAAACACCCTCTTCTGCTCTCTCAACCACGCTCTTTTTATTTCCACACATCTCTCTTACCCTTACGATACTTACTCGATCAAACCACCTCACACCACACATTGTCCTCAAACATCTCATTTCCAGCACATCCATCCTCCTGCGCACCACTCTATCCATAGCCCACGCCTCGCAACCATACAACATTGTTGGAACCACTATTCCTTCAAACATACCCATTTTTGCTTTCCGAGATAATGTTCTCGACTTCCATACATTCTTCAAGGCTCCCAGGATTTTCGCCCCCTCCTCCACCCTATGATTCACTTCCGCTTCCATGGTTCCATCCGCTGCCAGAGCCACTCCCAGATATCTAAAACACTTTATATGCCTTGTTTAATCACGTTAAAAACTATGATCACTGTATTGACTTTTACAATTATTAGATACACAAGGAATTTTAACCTTGATATTAGTGAAGGTCTATACAATTTGGATAACTTTATTGGTGATAAAATTTGTAAACAATTCACCTTCTTGTCCACATAATAAGTTTATGATACGCTCGTTGTCTGTCTTGGACAATCACATGTTTACCAAATGGCGTCCTAGCTTCGTCTCTTCGTTGTATATCAACTGACTGTTATATTTCTCTCTTGCGTCTCCCCTGATGATGTGATTATTACACGAAAGTGCACTTGGGAACTTGTTTCATTTTCACCGTGGATTCATTGGAATACATATATCGCAAAAGGTCACTGTGGTGCGAGTGATTTAGTATACTGTGTCTTATTTAATCATATTGTATCCTTATCAATCACGTATTCTTTTATTTGCATCTATCTAATCTCCTCCTGTCTTATCTTTGACTACATGCTTATTCCCTTGTCTCTTTTTTTTACGATAACTACTTCGTTTGTTCTGTTTCTTTACCTTAGTTCTGAATTACATTAAATTATTCCCAACCTCACATTCTATTACTAAAACCTAGCTGTTTACCAACGATATTTCCTACTTTCTAAATAACTGATGAAAAAATAATCAACCAAATATATTGTGAGTTTCTACGGAGCATTAATGGCTACAAAAAGTCGTAACAAAATATATGGCATTGCATAAATTATTTTTTTAGCAAAAGAGATGCAGCAAAATACTTTCATATGCAATAAAATATCCACCAAATGTTACATCTCTTGGAAAATATTTACATCGAAAAATTGTTGAATCTTTTCGGAAAAAAAATATCTAACAACTGGCAAAAGTCGTATTGGTCCAATCAAGACGAGATTTGAAAACCGATACTTCAAATAACACTGATTCAACACGAGTTCCGGAAACGTATAAGGGCAACACTGCCTCTCATTGGTCAGTTTGCCTGTGACGTCAAGAGTGGTAAATATGTCACGCCACACCCAAAACACCCGAAAAATAATTACTTACGTAAACAAAGCGCCCCGCCAAAGAGCTGTGAAAGCGTGTGCGTAGCCTGCTCGGGAAATTTATTGATATTCGTGGGTTGAGAGTTTTGAGACTAGTAATTATGACGAATGTTTGCCAAATGACAAGACTATCGCATGGCGCTCACCGCCGGAAAATATAATGTGAAGTGGTAGAGATTGTTTGTTAGTGAAGTGAATGCCTGCAGCCCACGTGGGTGACGCAAAGAAAAGACAGCAAACTTTGCCAGAGTGAAACTTGACCCTACTGCCTTGATGACCCACAGCGCAGTCGGAAACAACCTCCAGATACCCAGACAGGTAGTACCATCTCTAGATACCCAGGTAGGTAGTGCCAGTAAGATACCTGCTAGTAGGTCGCTAACTAACATCCACTACCTCACAGATGGAGAGCTCACACACGTATGGGAATAACTAAGAGTAGAGTTAGTGTTCACACACCGAGTAGCGTTCGTGTCTCGCTCTGAGAAAAAATACATTAAGCAAACAACAAAGAATAAACCTGTTAACACCGTCACCGTTACATGTCGTGTCTGACCTTTAAAATATTCTAAAAACATCAAGAACGTACGGGAACAACTTGTTCAAAATATTATCAATAAAACGGTTATAGTGAAACTAATGTTAAATTCACAAAATAGTCAATGGAAATAGTTTAGTAGTTTATCTTGATATTATGCAGGAAGTCATCTGTTGACGAGGTTGTAGAGATTAACTGTTAACAGTGTCGTAGAGTTACCTGTAAACGTTATCGGTTTTCGTTAAAAATTAAGTTATCTGGCGACGTCATGTTACTAAGGAAGTAATTCGTCGAAGTTAAGTTGGAAGTTATGTTAAAGTCATCATTCCTTATCTAGTAACGTTATGCTACAGAAAAAAAATTATGTCGAAGTTATGTGATACAGAAAGTTATGCCTTTAAGTCATCATTCCATGAGAGAATAATGTTAAAAACGAAATTTCTGTGGATGGTACACAAATCCATACGTACATACGCAAGTCACATAATACGGATAATATCGACGAGAGTGTAGAGAAAGCTAACTAAACGTCTGCTCGCGTATAATGTAAATTTTATTGCTGACATATTGGAATCAAAGGACTGCAAAACATTAAGTGGCATATTTACCAGATAAAAAAATTTACTTATTGAAAAATTTCACCTATATTGTATGAGCAAAGATTGTGTATATATGAAAGCTTAAATATATACCAGCAATTACATGAGACAAATAGTTAATGATGATTATGAACGAGAGACGACGACGCGCGGGGTCGAGTCCCACTGGCCGGCTGGACATATTTCACTAAACCTTCCCGGGGTGCTTAAGTTCGGCCACCAGGTCAAGTATGTACCCATCGGCCACCGGGTCAGGCTTGTAGCCATAGTTAATATTCAGAATATTACTGAACAATACCAGCACCACATCCAACCAACCAGGTCAACAATCACAACCTTAACCGACATCCATGTTCAATCATGACCATTAACGACAGCTAGTTGTCAGATGCGAACAACAATAAACAGTGAATAAAGCCCACGGTATCCTTATCAGTGTCGTACAAACGATTAAAAATACCAGCAAATACCAAAGATAACTAACAAGCACTACTAGTTACCCGTCACCACTAGAATACGTTACTACTACTTCCCAACAACAGCCAAGATGGCACAACACCAGCTAAGGTCTGCACTCCTACCGTGTCAATATTATCCTGCCGTCTGGGAGGCGTGTGTTCTTCCTCTCCTTGTTTACGCAAGACCTACTGATTGCCCAATGTTTGTAGATGTCTCTCACCTGACGAGGCCACCGTTGGGGCCCCTGGAGAAACCCTCACGCCCGCAAGGAACACCCGAAGCGCCACTTGTTATCACGGGAACGAGTCGCCTGATGGCGCGCTTCAAAGAAAACGGGACTTAAGAGAAAGTGCACGTAACCCTTCGGTAAAATAGATTGAATTTAGTCGATTCTTTGTTGTTTGATATGTAAATGATTATTGCCTAGAAGTAACGATGCTCATTACAAGAAATATTTATGCGATACGGGAGACATTTATAGCTGTAGAGGTGCAGTTTTTGGTAAAAGTATTGCCAATAATTAGAACTTGATGTAAATATATCAGATGTCGTTGGGGAAACAGTAGCAGGAGCAACAGTTTAAGTGTTATCAACAGTAGTAGTACTGGTAGTACTGGCAGTAGTGACAGCAGTCGCTTATGATAATAATATGGATATACAATGATGATAGTAGTTGTAGTTAGTGTTATTTCTTGTTGTTTTAGGATTTGCAGTACACCAACGTTGTTATATATTTTTTTTTTCAAACTATTCCCTATTTCCCGCGTTAGCAAGGTAGCGTTAAGAACAGAGGACTGGGCCTTTGAGAGAATATCCTCACGTGGCCCCCTTCTCTGTTCTTTCTTTTGGAAAATTAAAAAAAATGAGAGGGGAGGATTTCCAGCCCCCCGCTCCCTTCCCTTTTAGTCGCCTTCTACGACACGCAGGGAATACGTGGGAAGTATTCTTTCTCCCCTATCCCCAGGGAAAATATATATATATGTATATATATATATATATATATATATATATATATATATATATATATATATATATATATAATGTCGGCCACTGCTCTCGTGACCTGTCTGCTTATACCCCCTGCCAGCGAGGTTTAAGCTGTTGTCTCGCCTGTAGTTTCAGCTTCACGAAGTTTCTGTTTGGAAACCCACCACATTAGGATTGACCGTTATGATTCCTTTTTTCCTTCCTCAGACAGAAAAGCTGTGGAACTCTCCTCCTCCTTCTATCTTCTCTTCTTCCTATATCTTTTCTACCATTAAGAGTCAGGTGTACAAACACCTGCGTACCTTTGAGTAATATTTTCTTGTTCTCTAACCCTATTTTCCATTCGCTCTAGATGACCATAACTAGACATGTTGTACCCGTGTTATGTCGATCACCATAAAGCTTATGTTGATTGACTGCGTTCCATATGTTGATGACCAGCAGCACTGGTCGTCGGCTAATACGACCCGAGTGGTCGTCTTTCTGGTGTGGAAGAGGACACGTCTGACGCAGGAGCAGTAGTGTTGGCCAGCCTCAGGCATGGTTACGAGGGGTTGGAGGGGAAAAATTGGCCAAAATTTTTGCATATAAAACAAGTATTAAATATGGAAACGGAATATGTTTCTACATTTTTCCGAAGGGGACGAGTGAATATGGGTACATTTGTATATTTGCATACGAGAGCTGTCTCGTTCTGTCTCCTTTTGTTTCGACATAAGGTTTCGTGTGGCTCGTAAGTCTTTTGAAAATATTTGTTAGTGACTGTTCTGATGTTATAATGGCTGTATGCGTGAACAGTTTTGGGTATGCACATTTTCTGTAATATGATTATATTTGAACATAGGTCGTTAGGTTCTGATTCTGTGATTACTATTATTGTGTTACGGTGAAGAGAGTTTTACACCCGTGTTGTCCCGTCTCTTAACACTGTATATATGTATGATGGCTTAATGTATGAACATACACACACACACATGTATAAACACCATAGCTTACGCCAGGTACCCAGTCTTCGACCAGCCCCAGACGGGAGGATGAACGGCTGTGTTGCACGTGCACAGATTAGCTGTCTTGTCCGGGACTCCAACCCTTGCACGGTAGATTGGTGTGTCGCAACGCTAATGGCTGCAATGTGTGTGTGTGTGTGTGTGTGTGTGGATGTGTGTGTGTGTGTGTGTGTGTGTGTGGATGTGTGTGTGTGTGGAAAGATATATATAGATAGGGATATGTAAGACTCATGTAATTCCTTTAATTAGTAAATAATGATATATTTACATTAGAACATATATATTCTACTGTAATGACACACCACATGACCCGGTAATTGTTATTGTTTTGCAAAGTAAAAATCGTGCAATTGACCTTTTTTTATATTTTCTACAACAGTAGGCAGTAACACACAATTATATTCTATTTCTCTTAATGATTACCATTTTTTCCAGTTGAATGTTTAATGTTTTCTCAACATTCAAATGCTTAATGTTTTCTCAACACTCAGATGAATCAGAAGTTATAGGAAATAGAAGCAGCACGACACGACTTAGTGTGAGGGTTAGGGAAATGGATGTGGTGGATGGCAGTCACTGTTTGTTTAGCTGGCGTAGTTCTGGAGAGTTCCCCGGCTTCAGTCAGTCTCGCCATTCTCTGACTGTCTTATCGCTGGTTCATTGTGGAGCAGAGAAAGGCTCTCCAAGTCTCCAACCAAAGCCTCAGCCTCAAGTGATGCTCACAACTACAGAAGACAATGATATTCAAATGTCTTTGTGAATTAGCAGTTTTACATTTCGAGGAATAATGAAATTTGATAAATGTTATGATTTGTTTCATGTATGTAAATCCCTGGCTGACCTTACTTTAAGGTCATCATACTTTGGACCACATTGGTGTCCTTTGTTCTTAGTACAGTACAGGTGTAATCATGTCACGTGAATGATGATAATGTCTCTGATTTGAATAGATTTATGTTGACACTAATGTTTACGCCAGACTCGCTCTATAAGGGTGAGGTTCATCACGCTCGTCACAGCCATGAGAAGTGGGAGACCAAATTGGAGGTGGAAGGATGGAGTGAAAAAGATTTCGAACGATCGGAGCCTGAACATACAGGAGGGTGAAGGGCGTGCAAGGAATAGAGTGATTAGAACGATGTGGTATACCAGGGTCGACGTGCTGTCAATGGATTGAACCAGGGCATGTGAAGCGTGTGGGGTAAACCATGGAAAGTTTTGTGGGGCCTGGATGTGGAAAGGGAGCTGTGGTTTCGGTGCATTACGCACTACAGCTGGAGACTGAGTGTGAACGAATGTGGCCTTTGTTGTCTTTCCTGGCGTTACCTCGCGCGCGCGCGGGGGAGGGAGGGGGCGACGGGAATGGATGAAGGCGGCAGGTATGGATTGTACATGTGTATATATGTATAGGTATGTGTGTATATATGTATGTTTGTATACGTTGAAATGTATAGGTATGTATATGTGCGTGGGTGGGCGTTTATGTATATACATGTGTATGTGGGTGGGTTGGGCCATTCTTTCTTCTGCTTCCTTGCGCTACCTCGCTAACGCGGGAGACAGCGATTATGATAATATATATATATATATATATATATATATATATATATATATATATATATATATACCAGGTTGCCTAGTGAAATACCTGCTCACGCACACACACATATATGTATATTCCTAACAAAATTTACCTAATTTTCAAGAGACCTTATCATTTGATTGGAATCCTCCCCCGTGCACCTGTATTTTGCTTCTTTCACAAAGTATCAATTAATGTGAATGACACGCACGTCTATCTGCCTCTCTATCTTTTTCCCTCTCTCTCCTATTCCTCCTTCCTCCCTCCTTCCCCTCCTTGGTTCTCTCTCTCTCTCTCTCTCTCTCTCTCTCTCTCTCTCTCTCTCTCTCTCTCTGTCTGTCTGTCTGTCTCTCTCTCTCTCTCTCTCTCTCTCTCTCTCTCTCTCTCTCTCTCTCTCTCTCTGTATATATATATATATATATATATATATATATATATATATATATATATATATATATATATATATATATATATATAATCCTTAGGTCTTTTAATTAGGCCAAAGAAGGATATTTCTTTGGACAGATAAAAGTTAGTTTAGACAACTCGTGGTTTCCATAAGGTTTAAGAAAATCAAAGTTATTTACAATATTTTCGTCCTCACACACACACACACACACACACACACACACACACACACACACACCGTCTTCTATGGTATAGTGGTTAGTGTTGCTGACCTTAACTCACGCACGGGCCTGCTCGAGTTCCTAGCTTGAACGTGGTAATCGGCCCACTCCACCAAGTGGCCTTCCCTCGGTCACACACGCCCCTGGGCACTGGCCGCTAGTGAGGGTGAGAGAGGAGTAAGGGAAGTGAGAGGAGAGGTCTACTCTCCCTTGATGACACATATGGCCCATTCCTCGTTCCTTATGTCCACAGCCTCGGGTGTTGAGGGGCCGCCTTATTGAGAATGGGGTTGTAATTACAGAGCCTGGAAAGGAGGAACAGCGGGGAGGATCCAGCTGGTACTGGGGAGGATCCAGCTGGCAGCGGGGGGAGGATCCAGCTGGTACTGGGGAGGATCCAGCTGGCACCGGGGGGAGGATCCAGCTGGCACCGGGGGAAGGATCCAGCTGGTACAGGGGGGAGGATCCAGCTGGTACAGGGGGAAGGATCCAGCTGGTACAGGGGGGAGGATCCAGCTGGTACAGGGGGAAGGATCCAGCTGGTACAGGGGGGAGGATCCAGCTGGCACCGGGGGAAGGATCCAGCTGGTACAGGGGGGAGGATCCAGCTGGTACAGGGGGAAGGATCCAGCTGGTACAGGGGGAAGGATCCAGCTGGTACAGGGGGAAGGATCCAGCTGGTACAGGGGGGAGGATCCAGCTGGCACCGGGGGAAGGATCCAGCTGGTACAGGGGGGAGGATCCAGCTGGTATAGGGGGAAGGATCCAGCTGGTACAGGGGGAAGGATCCAGCTGGTACAGGGGGGAGGATCCAGCTGGTACAGGGGGGAGGATCCAGCTGGTACAGGGGGAAGGATCCAGCTGGTACAGGGGGAAGGATCCAGCTGGTACAGGGGGAAGGATCCAGCTGGTACAGGGGGAAGGATCCAGCTGGTACAGGGGGAAGGATCCAGCTGGTACAGGGGGAGGAATCCTATCATAGTGGTGCCATCTGCCGGGGGTAGGGGGGGGGGGGAGTCCTTGTACAAGATGAAGTGTGAGGCAACATCAGGATCGTGGTGGAGGTCGTGATGTGTGTGTGTGATGGTGAGGGATCACGAGGTGACAAGTGTATGTGTCTGTGTGTGTGTGTGTGTGTGTGTGTGTGTGTGTGTGTGTGTGTGTTCATTAAAGAAGTTTATCATTCTACTGTCCT